>NC_090444.1:423752517-424055547 GCF_031143425.1 Pleurodeles waltl
CTCGCGAACTGATTTCAGAAAATAAGACCGATGAAAAGAAAATGGCAGAAATGGAAGCCCATTGGAGTACAGAGCAGGGTGAAGCCAGTATTACTGCCAGCAGCCCCTTCATAGCCGCAGTGAGGGGGGAAGCAGAGTATGCGACAGATGCTTCACTAAAACATATAGGCCATGTTGCAAGTCTGCCTGAAAGCCTTACGCCAGACTTGGTGCAGGAAGCGTGTGAAAGTGCGATGCATGATGCATCTGGTGCGCAGCTTACGTATACCTCAAAGATTGACCTCGTTCAGACATCCGACTCTCTACATGAGCCGTTAATTTCTTCGGGGCAAATGTCTCCATCATTTGAGAGTACCGAATCAGTCCAGTCACCAGTTTTGCCTGACATAGTCATGGAAGCCCCAGCCACTACTGGAGCTCTTGCTATTGAAACACCTATGTATATTGCACAGCATGATGCCTCTCCATTGGAGGGCACTGCACACCAGGTTCATGAGGAGCAAATTAAGTTGGCATCTGAAACACCACCATCATATGAAGAGGCTGTAAAAGTACCATTGGCAGACGATAGAAAAGAGGGTGCTGATGGCATTACATTTAAGGATCTTGCCCATGTGGAGAGTACAGCATTTGAGGAAATAGAGACTCCATATATATCCATTGCCTGTGATCTAATTAAGGAAACCCAAATCTCAAGTGAATGCCTCCCACCTGGTTTCACAGATTTGTGTGAGAATAAGCCGGGAAACTTTGTTTCACATTGTGTGCCTACACATGCCAGTAATGAAGACAGCAGTTCTCCAGAGTCTGAAGAAATAGACGTGGATAGACAGTGGATGCCTGAGGTTAGAAAAGAAGCTACAGAAGTCATTGACAGTATTGGGCAAGAAAGATTGGTAGATGTCATGAGCTGTGCTAGAGCTGAAAGTAGTGGTACAGATACATTCCCTGCAAAGGCATACATGGAATCTTTTCAGCCAGAATTTGATAGTTCAAACATTTTGGATTTTTCATTGAATGCACCTACTGTTGCAGTGTCCGGCAAAGAAGAAAAACATCTTGAAATGGAAGAACTGGGCACCGTAATTAATTCTGAAAAAGAATTGTTTGCTTACAAGGAACAGAAGGCAAAAGAGGGTCCTTGGTGCACAGACGAGCCTTCGCCAGTTAAAAAAACAGAAGATTTCATGAGTATGTTGGCTCATTCGAAAGCTGCTCAAGTTGTGTCCGAAAAGATTGCCAAAGCCATGGAAAGAGAAGAAAAGGAAAGTAAGAGAAATGTGACTGAGATGGAGGAAAGGCAAGTGCCATTACCAGACTTGGCTGGTGAGGTGCCTTCTGTAAAGGATGTAGTCGTGAAAGCTGAAGAACACGTGCCAGTCTTTGAATACTCACGTGATCATCAGGAGGTGTCTGCAGTGCATCCTTTGTCGAAACAGTCTGTCCCGTCCATTCGGGAAGACTTGACCAGTACAGTGAAACCGGAGGTACTTGAAAAAGAGACGACTGAAGAACGAAAGGATGAAAAAAGTGAGATCAAGAGAGTTGCTGCCCCAGAGCCTGTTCCTTCTGTGCTTTCAGCAAGGCTGGGTAAAGCATCAGGTAATCTACATGTACTGTCCATCACTTCGTTTTACATGTTTTTCTTTGTCACATCTGCATGTGGGCATTTACCGTTGATTACGATTTGACCTCGCCGAAGGCAAGTTGTGTGTGTCTGATGCCTGTGCTTATTCTCGCTTAAGTACATCACAAACTGCATCCCTTGTCACAAGTGGTGGAGGAGTTACGGGGCCGGCCGTAGGATGTTCTGCCTTTTGCTATATTCTTGTTTTAGGAATGGGCTCAGTAAATATCTTAAGCTTTGTTTCCATTTGTCCCGCCTACAGTGGCCATCATTGGTTTTGACTATCATTCCACTGTGGCTGTCAGCTTTTTTTTTTTTCTTGTGGTCAGTGTATCAATGTGATCCATCGACACCAAAGCTGCACATTTGAGATTTTTTGGGGAAAAGCGGATAAACATGTCCGAAGAGAATGGGGTTTTTGTTCTGCTTCATGAACATTTTATATGTCTAGCAATGTTTTGTTGTACATTCTATTGAATCCTTACTATCCTTATTCTTTGGTTAAGAAGCTTTAGGTAGTCTCCAGCAGGTCCTCGTCAAAGCAGTATCAATAAACCGTTATCACTTTTGGCTACTTAACCGCTCATGTAAGCTGTAAAGGTAAGTTGGCAGTAGGTGACTAACCACATTCTGGTAGGCAGTTCATAGAAACATCTGTTTATCCAATTCTGAGAATAAATACTTTTTTTCAGAAATGCAGGTGCTTGGGAATGTCACTGAAGGAAAGTGTGGGCATTTCATGGATAAGCTCCCACGCAGAATGGGGAGCAACTTCCTACCTGCTCCCTCCTGACTTTAAAGAACATTGAGTTAAGTATGCAGAGACTAACAGAGACTGCAGCTAGGAGCATGTCTCTTCCACCTATGAAAGGAAAAGAGGGGCCAAGGTCAGTGATTAAACGTTTGGCTTCTGTGGACCACTCAGTTATTACTGTAATCCTGGGATCACCACTGAATCATTATTGGAATTTGAGGATGCCCACTGAGTCATTACTGGAAGTTGGAAACTCCGGCCCAAGCATTTTTGATGATTTGAACTGCAAAACTGCATGAAAATACAGAAACAAGCATTCTTCAAACAAATACACAAATTGTGGAAATGCTGACATTTAATTCATAGATATAAAAAGATTAGAGCTATTCCAAACTCAATTGAGGCCACTCGTTCATAGTATATTCTGTTGATTCACTGGCACTGTTCCCGTGAATCAAGGCTACTAAATTGCTACCCTCCAACTTATGATTTCTTTACATTTACAGAACGTTTTAAAATTGTCAGTTGTATATCTTGCTTCTTTATCTATGTACACCTCATCTATTAATATTTTTTAATTTTCTAAGTAGTCGCTCTCCCCCCGAGTAGGCTTTGCGGACATCCCTGGACCACAGTTTAAGAACCACTGACCTAGGTTTTTGAAAACATGACGCGTTGTGCACAGAGCTTAAAAGCTGTCCTATTCGTGCCACAGATCTGCAACACAGAGTGTGAGAGAAACAGAAGAGCAACATGTGAGTGTGTAGAACATGTGCAGCAGCTTGAAATCATTGGCACTCAAACCAGACAAGCTCTTAAAAACCCATTTGTGATTCGTCATTGTAGGAAGTTGGCTCTATATACTATTTCAAAGTAAGAAATAGTGTGCACAGAGTCCAAGGGTTCCCCCTTAGAGGTAAGATAGTGGCAAAAAGAGATAATTCTAATGCTCTATTTTGTGGTAGTGTGGTCGAGCAGTAGGCTTATCAGAGGGTAGTGTTAAGCATTTGTTGTACACACACAGGCAATAAATGAGGAACACACACTCAAAGACTATTCCAGGCCCACAGGTTTTTATATAGAAAAATATATTTTCTTAGTTTATTTTAAGAACCACAGGTTCAAGATTTACAAACAATACTTTAAATGAAAGGTATTTCACTCAGGTATCTTAGGAACTTTGAATTATCACAATAGCATGTACAGTTTTGGAAAAAATGGCAATAAGCTATTTTAAAACTGGACACAGTGCAAAAATCAACAGTTCCTGGGGGAGGTAAGTAAATGTTAAGTTCCCAGGTAAGTAAAACACCTACAGGGTTCAAAGTTGGGTCCAAGGTAGCCCACCGTTGGGGGTTCAAGGCCACCCCAAAGTTACCACACCAGCAGCTCAGGGCCGGTCAGGTGCAGAGGTCAAAGTGGTGCCCAAAACACATAGGCTTCAATGGAAATAGGGGTGGCCCGGTTCCAGTCTGCCAGCAGGTAAGTACCCTCGACATCGGAGGGCAGACCAGGGGGGTTTTGTAGGGCACCGGGGGGGGGACACAAGCAGGCACAGAAAGTACACCCTCAGCGGCACAGGGGCGGCCGGGTGCAGAGTGCAAACAGGTGTCGGGTTTTCAATAGGAATCAATGGGGACACCCGGGGGTCTCTTCAAAGATGCAGGCAGGCACAGGGTGGGGCTCCTCTGGGTAGCCACCACCTGGGCTAGGCAGAGGGTCGCCTGGGGGGTCGCTACTGCACTGGAGTTCGGTTCCTTCAGGTCCTGGGGGCTGCGGGTGCAGTGTGGTTTCCAGGCGTCTGGTTCCTTGAAGCAGGCAGTCGTGGTCAGGGGGAGCCTCTGGATTCCCTCTGCAAGTGTCGCTGTGGGGGTTCAGGGGGTAAACTCTGGCTACTCACGGGCTCGCAGTCGCCGGGGAGTCCTCCCTGTAGTGTTAGTTTTCCGCAGGTCGAGCCGGGGGCGTCGGGTGCAGAGTGGAAAGTCTCACGCTTCCGGCGGGAAACGTGTGGTCTTTAAAACCAAACCAGATTGGGCAACTGGTTAGCTTAAATAACAGGGGCTAAAAGCATTAGATGGTGTGTGCTAGTAGCTGGCGTAGTATAGGAATGAGAATTCAGTAAGATATGAATGAGGTCTTGAGGATATGAATGGAGCGGGGTAATCCACGATTTCAGTTGGGCAGCAGTAGGTTGGCAGGTACATAGAGTGGTAGTGAGTTTCAAATGCAGTTTGAATTTATTTTGGAATTCTTTACACAAGGTTGAGTTACGAGGTTCTAGGTTGTGTCACTGTGTTAAGTACAAAGGAACTGTCGTGGGCAGAATTTCCTTTTTTCTTCCTTTCCATTTGGGGAGTTTGGTGGGGGAGCGATGGGTCAAGTCAGCTCTGTCTGTGGTCTGCAAAAATGGGGCGCGTGAGAGGAAGGAGTGCATTGTAGAGAAGATGATATGAAGCTTAGGAATTTGCTAAAGGGGGGGGGTGGTGTTTAGAAAAGGTATTCATTAGGAACTAGTAAGTGGCTGTGGTTGACAGGGTACGTTTTTGTTACCTATTTTAAGGTCAAGGGTAACGTCTAAGGGTAATCTCTGATAGAGCAGGTACCTGCCAGTGAGTGTATGATTGCAATAGGATCCTCAAAGTGGATGCTCCAGGGAAAAAAATACAGTACAAAAATGTTCACTTAAAGGTAATAATGGGCGGAAACTTTGTATGTTATGCAGAAGAAGAATGGTTAGGAGGCAGCGCTGCAAGAGTTGTATTTGTTTAGAAGGCGGCCAGCTTCACCACCGCAGCAAAATCCTCAAGAAGTGCAAGAATTTGGCATACTTTGCAAAGAGCTGCACGTGTGGCCATGTCTTTATTAAATTGATCCAGGTTTCAGTGATTTTCGTGAAGTAAAGGTCAGGGTATTGAGTGGCAATAGAAATTGTCTAATACACGAGATTTTGTTACATAGTGACCTAGAATTGCAGACGCAGAGTGATATTGTGTATTCGGATAAAGGTAGTTTGTACTGGCTGAAGAATGTTTGTCGCAGTAGGAGAAACAACCAGACTATCTCCTTGTGGTGTTCATTTATTTTTTGGCATCGTTTCCCTGGCAAGCGAACATATTCTGTTCCCCACTAAATACAACTTTAGGAGGAGGCTCATAATTAATTACCTCTAAAGCAATAGGCAGCAGGCCTTGGAGCATCATATTATGATAAAGATTCCTCCTTCTTGTCCCTTTCATGCCCCCCACACCCTTAGAGATCACTGACCAGCTGAGCCCTTATCCCATTCTCATTTTCCCCAAATAGTATTGTGTTTTCACTCTTTTCGATTGCTCAATGTCATGGCCATCCTTTTTGACGACCCCCAGCCCCCGTTATTCCCAGGTCGGTGCCTTAAAGTGTTATACCAATCTCTTTGCATTCGACATTTTCCAGTGTCTATTTGACGAGCGCTGGACGCGTGCTTCCACGCACGTCTAACGTGGATTCGTCTTTAGGTGCTGACGAAGGTACCGGCACGCGGCTGCTCTAATAGAACCTGCTCATCTGGAGCATAGGGACTTTGACATGGTGGTCACTGACAACCTGAAGCCATAAAATGCCCCTAGTACATGTGATGTTGTAATCAGGTTATCTGCAATGATAACGATGAAGTGTGTAGATATATTGGCAAACAGCCCGCTTTGATTAATATAAAGGACAAGTCTCATTTCACCCTGATCTTGTACTTTTTCACCTGAAGCATGTTGAAGGTGGCTGCCTCCATCAACCCGCTGCTGCAACATCATCCTCCTTGCATGGGAAGCAGTAGGACCTACCAACGTATTCGGGTGGTCTGCACCACTGCATGTAAATAAAAGCCATAGACGGTGCAGGGAAGTGGTTTCGGGTCTTATGTCCGCAGTGCAGTAAGGCCTTTTTTGAAGCCTTGAAAGGGAGAGAGTATGGGGGACCTGTTGCTGCCTGCCACCACAGTGCCACTAGCAATGTAAGGACGAGTTTCCCCCTTGTATATTTTATACAGTGGTCTTGCAAAGGTAGCGACTGACGGGGTGTCTCTGGTGAAAGAATTACAAAGTAGGAGCCCTAGGTAAATACTTAAATTAAGCATAATTGTAAGTACTTTGTTCATGCAATGCTGCCTATATTTGTCCCCGATAAGATAGTTGACAGTCTAAAACACGTTCGTGAAACAGACTATCCTATTCATCATGCATGCATTCATTTATTTATTCATGTGTTGAAACGAATGAAGCATCTACAGCTCTTGGGTGGGGGCGCAGTAAAAATGATACAAAAATAAGTTGTTTTTATGGACATGTGATCATCTTTTAGCTGTTTGCTTACTCTCCCTCGCAGCTTCTCGGTTTTACATCTGACAGGTAAAGATGATCACTCTTTAGGGGCAACTTGAGAAGTCATAGGCCTAGCTAATGGTTTTAGTAAAATTTGGTCTTTTTTCTTGATTGTTGTTGTTTGGTTTTTTTTTTTTTTTTTTTTTTTTTTGGGCGATTCCCTTATTTTTTTATTTTTTTTTACTATGCATATGCAAAAATAGCAATTTTCATATGTACTTCTCTAGCTCCGATTGTTTGCCAGTGTAAAATGTGCCTGTTTTGAGATACTGTTAAGAGCATTATTCTGTTTCTTTTCCCGTATTTAAAGCATTTTACATGTGGAGAATTTGTTTTCCTACATTTCCTGAAAATATGGTGGTATTTGGGACTTTTTCACCAATTTGCTGACTTGATTCGTCATTCTTAGGTCTGGCGTTATCGTGTATTCACCCAGCGCTGGTCATCCGTTTTTCTGTTGTCATTCACATGTTCTTACTCCCCACTATACCATCGGACAGTGGGTCACCTCACTTTAGCCATTGGCTAACTTCATTGTCAGTGACGGCATTCTGATCTTTCACATGGAGCACATCCAGCACAAAATTGTTCCTTTTATTGCCAGGGGCTACTAGGCAATGTGTGTTTTGAAGTAAAAAATATATATTTTTGCTTCAAGCCAATGTTTTCTGTTTTTATGCTGGTGAGGACATGAAAATGTGATATTTCGGGTCTGCCTGGTTAAGAGACACCGAAAAAACAGAGTTGCTGCAACTTGAGTGCCCAGGGTTTCCATGTGTCTGCATTAACAAAGGACCCACGAATAGACGCTCAACCAAACGCGCCTTTTTAATATTAATTGAACTGGCCCGCCATGTTTAGCGAAAACTGCATCGGGGCGGGTGAACGTACAGAGATATCTCACCGGGTATATTTAAAGGCAATTCCTGTGCCTCGGTGGTTGCGTTCGATAACACATCAGGTTTCAAAGACACGGTGGCGCCATCTAGTGCTCGAAATGTCTTTTACTGCAGAGAATCGAGGACTGCAACACGGCTGATGGTGTCGGGTAAATCTTAAGTCATGACTTATTACTGCGAACCAGCCGAATGTAACAGTTCGTATTAACTCAGGGGAACCCCCAGCAGCGCCCTGATGACATGCTGCAAATTTTAAAATCTCAACTAGTGGTGGAAGTATATAGTTAAGGTACATGAACCGTGATCTGTAAGTGCAATAGAGAGGCACTGAGGGTGGGGTACGACCACACACTTAAGTGAAATGTAAACTTAGTTTATTTGATTTCTAAAGAATAGATTGTTCGCTTGTGTTAATCCACAGAATGCGAGACGCTTGTCATCTGCAATGATTGAAAACCGATAGTTCCACACCTAAGTGCATTATTGGACGCAGATAACGCAGTGTTTCAGTTTTTCAGACCTACATATCCTGGCATGTTAAATTTTCTAATCCAAACCAAAGATCTTTCTGTAGTGCGGGATAACATAAGGATTATCAAGGGGTATTAATAAGTATTTTGTATAATGCAGTAAACCTATAGTTTTGAGTGCCTGCAGTAGATGGCCTCGCATTAACCCTGACTCTCCAGAAGAAAGCAGACCAGAGTATGGATGAATGCGGACTATTAGGCGTTCCAAGAGTTCTGTCTGCACAAGAGGAGAAAGGCGCCCTCCCAGTAAGCTGAGCCATTTATCCTTCGTGCCTTTTAGGACCAAGTGTTTAAATGAACTCCCCAAAGAAGAATCTGCTTTAGCAGGAGGGTCCGTGCTTTGTCTCTGCAAAAGGTGCTTTGCAGATGAACAGAATCCAATAAAGTATGTACATAAACGTCTTGGATACTCGTACAGATCTTAATGCACTGGTATCTTTAGTACTCTTTAGCGTTTTAAAAAGAGCAGTTTACCAGCAGTGTGGAAGGAAGGATAGCGAAGGAGAGAGTAACAAAAAATAAGACCACGCTACTTCCTTACTTCACGTAGACTCATTGGGACGGGTGCTCATCACAACAAACCAAAAGTAATGAGATGAGTGCCAGATTAGCAAGTAGAAGATAAAGGTTTGCCTACCAACTGTTATCGTGCAACTCTTTAAGGTGAAAAAAAGTGACCATTACCGGAGGAAAATAGCGTCGGTTCTGCGATGTTGTCGTGGTTCATTCACTACCCCAGGGTCTCACTCTGGGCAACAAAGGCTAAGGCCCTTGCTCCCAGGTGGATGCCCTCCTGCGTTTCCAAGTCTTGCACCACTAGAAAAGTTCAGGTGCTGTAGAAAAGCCATGGTCTACACAAAATCAAAGGCAACATCGGTGGCCTCCCGGGGGCATGCCTCTGTTGCTTACATTTGTTGGACAGGAGTCTGGGTACCTTCTGCAAGCACTGCTCATTGTGTGACTCAAAAGAATGCTGTTTTGGTCCCGACGGTAGTGTCCTGCTGGACACGTTCTAGTGTTTCCACTAGCCAATCTGCCAAGGGCTGGCTTCCACACTCACCCCACACCCATCCATCACAGGCTTCACCAGTCAAGTGACCCCGCCAATAAAAAGGACTGGGTACACATGCCCAAGGCCAGTTATAGGAACCGAAGTACTGTGTCCATGTCACCTCAGTAGCATGAGGGCCTAGGGGCCCCCAACACTACACAGCCGTTCTGTTACTTGTTTGTGTAGTCTGGCTTGGTTTATACCGTCTCCCGCTTACTCTTCAGTATTTTAAAATGTGCACGGTTTCCCAGCAGAGCGGAAGGAGGGATATTTACGACTGTCAGAGTAACAAAAAAAAGATGGTGCTGGTGGTTTCATCGATTTCAATGAGTCATTGGTTCCTGTTCCCAACCTTTTGAAATCTTAATACATTCAAGCTAATCTTTGTACTGGCAGTCTTGTGTCAGACTAGTAAGTGTAGATCAGTTTTTTTTTTTAATCTGCTCCCTGCTTTAAATGAGAAATAAATAATAACCTCGGGACATACACTTTTAGTCCGTTATTCTTTTGGTGTGTTTTTTAAAATGTTTTTTTATGGAAAAGCAGACCAGGTGTGTTTAACTCGCACATATACACTCCGCAAACAATGGTGAGCGCTGGATTGCTTCAAGTCGCTGGCGGTCGCGCGCCCTTGTGTGTGTGCGCGCACACTGTGGAGGGGCGTCAGTGGAGGGCAAGCATACTTTTCTGGTGAGGCCGTTACACTGGAGCGAGATTACGGTGATCAGGTGTCCTGCTTTTGCTCGGACACTCTCGGTATTGCAAGTACTGTCCTGGCAATCCAACACTTACTGTTAAAACTAAAATAGTGCGTCGCTTTTGAGAGAGGGCCGGGTGAAGGTGCAGAAAAGAGACTGCTGTGTAGTCTCACTTTTCAGTCGACTCATTACATCACTGTTTAACTTAACTTTTTAGGTCGAGTGCACAAGCGCTCTGGCCTGTTGTAATCTCTCTGTGGGCTTTTAACCATGCCCACTGCACGCCCATCACTATAATTCATTCATGGACTTGCCTTTCAAAAATCCCTTGTTGTCATTGGCAAATGCTTTACGTTTGTCCCTCCTTGGGGCAGTTTTGTTAACTCCTTGGCCATCGACCTGGCTACTTGGATAATAGCACGATTGCCAATATGTTTGATTGAGTGAACTTCTTTTTCCTTTTGTGTCTCCTTCGCGTCCATAGTCATGGCTGCCTTGGCGCTATGAATCGTCTCGCTTATGTCAACTGTTTTACTTTTCATCTTCAATTTATATGGCAAGAAAGTCCACTTTTAGAATTTACAAAGCTAATGGCTTTAGCTCGAGCAAATGCGAGACCCATTGCATTGCAAATGCTTTTTTTTTTTTTTTTTTGTCTGCGATGCTGCCTCCTCTCATTCAAGCAACACAGCAGGATTTCATGAGGGTGAATGAGTTCTGCAGAGTCCATAAGCCAAGGCTTTTATAGAAGTCTGAATGATGTCTATCGCCAGTCCTTTCAGTGGTCAGTGACCATGGTTGGTGCCAACATTTAGTCCTAGTTCTATGTCTGTGCTCTTCCCGATTTTTGTTTTTTAAGGTCTGGACACCCTAACCAGATAGGTTTAAGTGAGTTCGTTGATAGCCTGACAGTGAGGAACAGCTTACCCAACATTAAAAAAAAATAATTAAAAAAAAAGAATGAGCTAGGGAAGCATGTCTACTTGTCATATTTTGAACAGAGTAGAATGATTGTGCATAAAGGCAATAGTGTCATCTGCTTTGAGCAGCTGTTGGTAATAAGACTTCAGAACTTAAAGGCCACAGCTCACTTCTCCTAAGGCTGAACCCTCCTCTTTGTCTCTTTCTGCCCCGTCTCTGTCCATCACAGCCCTCTCTGCCCGGCATAGCAGCTTACGGTTACAAAGCCTTCATTGTCCCTCATTTACTATAATAAGTAAACGTAAAGCTCTTCTAATTTGGGTCACCTCTGACTGATTTTGTTTCAGGCTTCGTTGTGTCTTCGTGCTAATTACCAAATTCCATCCCATAATGAGCTTCCCCTTCTGGTAAACCTCATTTAGACCGCAGAAAACCGACCGAAGTGTGCGTGTAAATAAATTAGTGACCCGTGTTTTATTTATAGCCCCATGGAAATTCACTATAAGCATGCGCAGAAACACATCTACAATATGTTTAAGTAAATAGTTTTCATGTTTATTGATCCTTCATAGTCATGACTTACCAATTTAGTGATGAAATTCTCACTAAATAGTACCCTGACCTCGTGAGCACACAAACACGGGTACTGAATCAAATATGACTTACTCAAAATGGCACACATTCGTCCTAGATAATTATTACATAGTTCTGAAGCACAGGACTTACTAAGTGCATGAGGAAATATGCTACGTTCGTTCGTGGTGCCCCTACTTAACTGAAAGAGTGCTTTCTAGACCGTTGTAAATATTTCGTGAATCTGTGGTTTGCTGAAAGTGCCCAGGAGCCGCTAACTACAATCTCACTTTAAAACACCAGCGCTGATGCAGGTATTACTCCGTCAGCTGACACTGCCACATCCCCGGCTTGGGGTTGTTCAACCACGCATGCCTAAACAGAGGCAGGAACAGTGTCAATTAATCTGCATGGCTGGACGTCGTCAATTGCAGTTTTCCTTGGACTCTTGTCTGGTATCAAGTGTTCGGTTAGGTACCGGTAATGTTCATGACCCCGATAAGGGATCCTCCTCGCCCCAGGTTACTTCCATGACAGAAATTGCACGGAAGTCCCTTCTTTGATTGAGCTAGGAATATATATATATATATATTCAAAATACAAGCGAGAACTCTGGGTAGTTCCCAAATTTAGGTGGAGAGCAGCTCCAATAAGGAGCACTCTACAACACCGGCAACACTCTAGATTTGCTCATCTCAAATGTCTGTTTATCTAGCAAAGTTTATAAGCATGGGACCAGCATAGTGCTATCCACACTGAGCTAGATAGAGACAAAGTCTTTTGCCCTTTTGTATAGCAAAATCTTTAAGCATAGGATGGACACAGTGTCATCCTCGCCGAGCTGTAAAATGACAAAAGCCATTTACTACTCCAGGCACAGTATTACAGCTTTGGTCTGGTCAAATACCATCCAAGCCAAACTGGAATGTGTAAAGCAACCCCTGACGTGTTTAGCTCTCAGAGCTCTTCAGAGGGGTATAGCTTTGCCCAGACACAAGGGAGGACCCAGCATAAAACCAAAACAAGACCTATTCAGGGTTAGAGTGACGCATAAATTATGCAAAATACAAGCGAGAACTCTGGATAGTTCCCAAATTTAGGTGGAGAGCAGCTCCAATAAGGAGCACTCTACAACACCAGCGACACTCTAGATTTGCTCACCTCAAATGTCTGTTTATCTAGAAAAGTTTTTAAGCATAGGATCAGCATAGTGCTATCCACGCCGAGCTAGATAGAGACAAAGTCTTTTGCCATTTGTACAGCAAAATCTTTAAATATAGGATTGACACAGTGTAATCCTTGCCGAGCTGTAAAATGACAAAAGCCATTTACCACTCCAGGCACAGTGTCAATTAATCTGCATGGCTGGACTTCATCAATTGTAGTATTCCTTGGACTCTTGTCTAGTATAGAGTGTTCGGTTAGGTACCGGTAATCTTCATTACCCCGATAAGGGATCCTCCTCGCCCCCAGGTTGTTACCTCCATGACAGAAATTGCACGGATGTCCCTTCTTTGATAGATATATCTGTAAGTGTCCAAGCAGCGCCCAACAAGAGAGGGAGGGAAGAGGACTTGGACGAGGAGGATCCCTAATTGGGATAGTTAAGATTACCATTAAGTAACTGAACATTACCTCCTCATGTGATACTCCTCGTCCCAGTTTTTATGAATGAGGAGGTAACCTAGCATGAAAAAACAAGCACAGAAAAGCATCAAATTTAGAATAAAAAAGATGCGGCCCACCGCAATTGCTGTCAGCGAGAGGAAACCAAAGAGATGGACGTGGAGTGGAGGAGTCAATAAATACTTAAAACACCCTCTCAACCCCCCCACCCCCCAAAAAAGGTTAACAACCTCATTCGTAACGGGACGAGGAGGATCACATGCGGGGCTTTAGATCTGTGAAAGATCTCTCCAGGGTTTATAAATTAATACATCTTTATTCTTTGTTACTCAAGGCTGTCACAGTTGCGTATTAAGACTATCTAATATTTTCAGAAAAAAGTCACTCACCGCTGTGCAGCATAACATTTTACTTAAACCTGCATAATTGATGTATTACTGAACATCCATGCAAAAAAACAATTTGTAGCTAGAAATGTATCCATTAGTGAGATTTAAGTATTCTTTATCAGTTGGAAGACCTGGTAAAACATTTAATCACGCTTGCAGTTAATTGAGGATGGAGGTTGCTCAGCGGGCATCCTCTGCGGATAATGTTTGAACACCCATGCCAACACATGGTCTTTAATCACAGAACTACATTCAGTTGGTAGACAGTCAGAGGCTTAAAATATGAGGCAGTTCCTGTATCGGACCATTACTGATGGAAAGCTATCCTGATGATTTTTACCTAAACTAACATAAGTGTATGTGCTCCAAGAAAAAAGGGTCCAAGCCGCAAACTTCCTGTATAAAATGCCTTTTTGTAAACGTGGGAACTTAGCCAGAGGACATGGACCCTAGTCCTTCAAAGGGCATACACTCAAAAGGTTCTTTTCGCGGTTCCTTTATGAACTTCACTGAAATTAAGGCAAACAGACATCAATAATTCTATTCATTCAGTGGGACCTTACCTTCTTCTTACTAATGTAAGTATATAGCGAAAACCTTAAATGGAAAAACAGATGATATATACTTTGGAAGAAAAATAATCTCATTATATGTGTTTTCTGCAAAATAATGGTGCAACATCTCATAATAGATGTCGCAGTTGGACCTCTAAAGGTAATTCCTGTTCTGGTGATGAGACTGCACATAGACGGCATGACGGGTGGGTGGCTATAAAGGGTTGTTGTACCATTCAAAGCACATAGCACGACTGATAATGAAGTAATCTGTTCTCGAATAAGACTGGCTTAAAATGTGTAATCCCTCTCCTCCCAAGTTTTGTGCCTTCCAGATGTCGACTAAGTTCAAAACGTCAATACTCTGCATTAAGAAAGTTGGTAAGGTTTGAGAATATTGTCTAGTCCTAGAGCAATCAACAGCAGGGGTCTGGTATACCAAAATCCCACAAATTACGGGATGGATGTGGTTAAAAAATTTGAAATTTCAAGAAACCGATCAGCATAGAATTGTTATTTGGGCCTATATTTTGTGAACATTCCAAAGTGCCTCTGAGAACAAGTATTCTGCCTTCCTTATCGCAAAATGACGCTTTTGTTCGAATCCTAGGCCCCTACCAGAGTTAACACACCCTTTGTCTCCATCAGGTCCTTACAATCAAATTGGAATGGAAACAAGTATGATTTAAGGTTGATGGAATCTTCACTCTTCACACGTCTTCTAAAGAAATGCAATACCTATACTATTTGTGTTGGGCTATTTTGATATTGATTTTCTTTTCATAGTTGAGTTGAGCTCCTTGGCATTTAGGTTGCTAATAAAACAATTGTCATTTCAAAGTTAATGTTGGGAGTGCCAAGCTGAATGCAATGCAGTATAAATAGGGGCCCTGGAATTATTTCATTTTGTGGCTGCTGTGTTTTCCTCATAATTATGAATTTGCTACATTTGCCACATGTTCGATAATCTGCTGCATAAACTAGCTTTTAACAAAAAAGAGTTGGTAGCTTAAACAAATCAAGAGTTAACAAAAAATGTGGCGACACATGTTGCCATCAAGTGAAAGGCCCTTCACAAACCTTTGACTGATCACCTTTCTGTTGCTTATCGCTCTATTTGAGTGTCAAACTGGAACTAATGAGGTAAAAGCTTTGGCCAGATAGTGTTCACGTGTGAAAATGACAAAATGAGGTAGTACTATCACAAAACATGCTGTATTATGCCCCTGTTAACGCGTCCCTTTATGCCAATTTTATACACATCAGGACTCGTTTTAGGCCATTGAATCTTTTGACCCAGTGGTGAGACATCGTAGGACAAGATAACTGATCAATATGCCGAGTAGAATGTCAATAATATCACCAATATTTATCACCACAATATACTTTACTTTGGATAAAGACATTGATCAAATCGTCGGCGCATCCATGACCTTTCAGTCATGAATAACCACACCCTTTGATAGAATTTTATGAATTTTATTCCCTATTGGTTACAATCTACTAGTAGAAGTGTCAATCTCAAAATCAGAAAACACAAGAACATAATCACGATATGGCAGTTATAATAAGATTTCATTAATGCAAGAATCACGAACATTAGAGCATAACATACCGTAAACATAGATTAGAAACACAGAGAATATGATGCAATCTTAGTTCAGCATAGCGCAACGTCCGTTTCGTCTTAAGTGTCAGTCAGTCAGGTGATTTCCTAGTCTAACCACTAATTAGCATCAGCATGTTGGACTTCATGCAAAATAATTTAGAACATCAATTTAGAAAACGTCTAACTATGGCCTCTATTAAAAAATACAGCAGTTGGTACCTAGAAAGGAAAAGCAATAGACAAATTGTAATTTATATTGTCATAATTACCCTCCAGTGATAGGTCAGCACACAGGATCAGTCTTCGTCTTCGGGACATCAGTCGAAACACCATCAGTCTAACCTCGTCTAATGGACGGGGGACGCTTCCCTCATAAGGAGGAGAAGCATAAAGGGCAGTATATGGGTGAGGGTGGTTTATTAAGTCTCAAAGTCACCAGACAGAGTGACAGAGTTTCTGGATAAAATCGATAGCATTCCCTACCTAGTTCTAACATCCCTTCTGTGACATGAGTTTTTATCCCTTTTCGTAACCCCTTCCCCCAAAATTCTGTTGGATATTTGCTATACCCCTTTATCTTTGACCTATCAAATTATACATTAGGTAATCCCAATTGTCACCCCACGATAATTCACAACACTTTGATTGGTCTTCATAATTGACGTCTTCAGAGATGGCACATCCGGAATTTGTTCATCATCTTGGCACGTTCCTCGGGTCACAAGTTCTTCAGTCCGTGGTTAAATGTCCTTGAATATTTCTTTTAGTTTATTTTGTTGCAAATAGTATAATAATCCATACAGAAGCAGCTAGCATACGGATGGGAACAAGCCTTTATAGTTACATGGAACGAAGAAAAGAACAAATGCAGGGTCATGGCCCTTTGTGAGTCAGCACACTGGAAAACCGAGAAAATGCTTTAATATGAGAACTAAGCAGCTGAATCCGCAGCTGACGCTAACTTAAGGCCTATGGGTTTAATGCAATATGGTAAACGCCAATATGAGCTTGATTAATCATGATGCAAACAATCATTTTTCATAACTAACATTAATTTGTACACATACAATGGTATTTCTATGTTTCATTGACTTAATTCGAATGCACATTAAGCAAATTACTGTTCATTGTCATTTTCTATGCGACATTTGTTAGGCATTTATATAAGCATTACTTCTAATAATTGATATGTTTTAACTACGCTCTCTCACCCCCATACTTTGCCTTTTCTTGTTGCATTATTTAGTCAACCCTGCCACATCATTTGATTTTCCCATGCCACATAGTTCCAGAGGCCCTGAGTGTAAGCAGTAATTGGTATTTTCCAGAATAAGAACTATAAATGCTGCAAGTGCGATCAGGTTCAGAACACTAAATCTAGCAAAAGAGTGCATGCTGAGTGTTGTAGAACACGCCGTACTGCTATGTACCAGCAAGAAACAAGATTAAAAATCAGTCTGCTAACCTTTTGCAAAAGGAACATCATGAAACCATTGGCAAAAAGTTAGATGGAGTTAAACCAGCAGATGGGAGCGGTGCCCTCTAACGCTAAAGTGGTAATCACCAGGATATGGTTGAGCCCCGCTGAGACCTAATCAGACCTGAAAATAATTGTTTTGATGTTTGAGCTGACAATACTTCCATCTATGTTAAACCTATACAGTTGGTTGTTAAGCACTGTGAAGTGATGTCTTAGGACAGTAAAGAAGACACCGCACAGGTAAGTTTCACAGGACTTTTTGAGCATCAATATGTGTGACTAGCGCGAAAGCCGGGAGAGCATGAACTGTTTTATCCTTCAAACACATTCCATTCCCCGCATTCTACCGTCCCTCAAACACCTTTAATCTCCCATTCCACCCACTAGCCACCCGTTAGTCTAAGAACTCCACATATCTTTCCCCTTTAAATTAATGAAAATCTGAACAACAAAAAATGTATAACTCCTAAACACCACTCCTTACACAGGTCAAACTTCATATCATTTCAAAATCACATACTATAACAACATATATACATGTTTTGTTCATTATTCCACAACTTTTCATGTCACTCTTTAATAGTACTCCACATTATACATCTTATAATCCTGCAACCATACTGGTCTCTTCCTTTCCCTTGGTGTTCTGACTTCTTTACAGTACGACACTTGCGGATCCTATTTCCTAAGTCCAGGATCCACACCTCTCACCCCACTGACTTCACTTTGTATGGCCACCCTGTCTTTGTTCCACCATTTACCATCATCCAGTCTGACCACACTCTCCTTAAAACACACCACTTTCTTGGGCTTTGAATACTTAGAACTCCCTTTCGTGATTATGCCTGGCAATTTGACTCTCACCAATCACCTTCCTTCACCTTCGCAAGGCTAGTTTTCCTTCCACTCACATACTTGCTTTGTGCTTTTGCTCGTGTCTCACCCACCTTTTAACAGTTTCTCCTTAGACACTTCTAAACCACCCATCCACGGGTGCACCAACTTATTTCCCCACCTCTCTTCCCCTAAGTAGGGCGAATGGCGACAATCCTGTGACAGTGCTCGGTGTGGTGCTTACAGTCCACATAAGATCTTCCATCTCTTTTTCCATTCTAATCCATTCATCAACGACAACTGCACATTGTCCTTGATTACCTTATTTCACCTCTCCACCAAACCATTACTTCTAGGATGATACAATTAAGGTGTTGCATGCTTCACTCCCCAGTTGTTCATGAACTCCATGAATTCTCTTGAGGAATTGGACTCCATCATCTGTTACAATTTCTGATGGAACTCCTTCCCTCATAAACAATTCATAATAATTTCGTCTCATCTTTTGTAATGACTGTTCTCACAAATTTAACCTCTGGCCAACGTGAATAGTAATCCACCAGTACAATCCCATATCTACAATTCTCCAATATACTTAGCGGTCCAATAATATCCATCCCTAATTTGACCCATGGCTTATCCGGTACCTGTACCGCTCAGTGGGTCTCGGTACTGTCACTTGGAATTTATCACTCAAAGCACACGCTACACATCCTCTGACATAATGCTGTGCTTCTCTAGCCACTCCTCTAATCCTCCTTTTCATGGCACTCATGCCCACATATCCTTCATGGGCCAAATTCAATACTTTACTATGCATATTTTGAGGCACCACCAACAAATTAGCCTGTCTCAACATGCTTCCTGCACAGCTCAATTTGTTGAACATCTCCTTATACCCATACAAAGACTTTGCACCTTTCATTTAGACCAGCCTGCACTTAACCATGAAATACATTCCTATAAAACTTCATCCTGACTTAATGCCTCCTTCAACTCCTCTTCCTTTATACATTCTCTTTCATCTACCATATTGCACGCCACCACCCCTTAAAATCTTCCTATGCTATCCTCCTCATTTACCTTTACCGGCAGACGTGACAAACAATTCGAGAAAATATTCTTTACACCTGGAATATACTCTAAACTGAACTGAAATTCCTGCAATCTATAGTACCATTTGGCAATCCAAGGAGTTGACTTTCTTGCCCCTTTTGTGGAAAACAAATTAACCAACATACCACATATACAGAACCTTCTGCTCCATTTGCTTTGAATACCAGTTTGGCATCAAATTCACCCATCACCACAATGGATTTTCCTCCACAAGCCACCGGCTTCACTTTTGATTTCCACAATTGCACCTTGTGTATTTTCCTGCATTTGTCCTCATTAACATAAACCAGGAACCTGAATCTGCCATGTTAATATTCACCCCGTTAACACCAATTGAACAAAATGTTTTTTTATTGGCAGACCAGACAAAGTAGCTATCTGTTCCCCATCTACACCAACGGTTTGTGATCCATGCTTAATGTGAACTCCGTACCCCAAAGGTACTTCCTGAAATTACTCACTCCCCACCAACACACTAACACTTCATGTTCTATGACTAACTTATCGCTTCTGCTCCTCGTAAGTCCCTTGACGCAAATGCCATTACCTTCTCCTTACCCTTCCTTGATTGCATTAACTCCACTCCCGTCAATATTGACTAGCATCCGTTACTATCGTGCTGCGATCTGGAGTATTAAATGGTTTAAGTGGAATAGCCTCAGCCACCTCTCTTTATAGCATGGGTACTCACAAACATTTTCCCAGGGGCCAAAAGATGTGGTCTGTTGTGTCCGAGGGCCGCATTGATGTCAGCGGGGTGTGGTTGGGGTGGTGGTATTGGGGGGGGGGGCATTGGTTGTAAGGTGGGTGTAGATGAAACAAAGCATATACATGTAGTTGCTGAATTGCACAATGTGAAACCAGAAAACCTTGGATTAATCCCGGCTTCCCCACTTTACCAAGTTGTTTGATCCTAGGCAATAGTTTTATTTCTCTTCTCTTCATTATCACATAAACAGGATCTAAAAAATACATGACTTCATGATGTCCGCTGTACAAAAACGTCTCCTATGTTTGATTTATAAAAAAAACTATAATGTTTTACTTGTATAATAGGAAGCCAGGTCACCCAAAGGGTGCACATAACAACCTACTTGGCACATTTCACTGTTGACATTGTCAGGGTAGGGGGAAGAATTGATGTTTCTAACTTCTTGTTTGAAAACTATCACTTTTAAAATAATACTTCTCAATCTGCTGATATAATCTGATGTACTGAAGTGAAAAGGTTCTGCATTTTAATGAAATACACTGTTTGAATTTTGAGACTTTATCATATGTTTTCCCTTCGCTGCAAGATTACTTTAAAATGAAGGTGCTCCTAAAGTTAAATGATGCAGGACTTAACAGTTACCTTCTTTTTTTTTAACACTAATAATGCTTTAAATAAATGCCTGCCTGTTTCTTTAACATCTTTTTTATTGTTAGCAACTGTTAGTGTAAACAGTAGCAGAGTGCTGCTGTGCACCAGGCGGACACATGTCAAGGTCTAGAGGGCCGTATGCGGCCCCGTACTTTGAGGATCATTGCTTTATAGTGTAAAACTTTCTCGTTTGTCCATTCAAATTTATAATTCTTTCTCAACAATTCACATGTGCCTTTTGTTTGTTCCACACACTTAGGTATGAACCTTGCATAAAACTCCAACATCCCAAAAAAATCATCTTAACTGATCCTTATCCCAGGGAGGTGGAAAGTCATTTATTGCCTTCACCAAACTGTCCTTTGGTTCCACCCCTCTGTCAGACGACGTGTGCCCCAAATCGTCCACACATTCTATTCTAAATTGACAGTTGTTAGCTTTCAATGTAACCTCCTTTTCCTTCAAAATACTTAACACCATTGCCAAAGTTTTATCGTGCTCATTCAGATCCTTTCCATAAGCTAGAATGTCCTCTTGGAAACTTGTTACTCTTTTAACACCTTTGAATATAATCTCTATTACACATTTAAAATACAGAGGAGGCTGAAGCCAAACTAAAAGGCACGCTTTTTAACCTATAGGCACCATTGGGTGTGACAAATGAAGTTAAACAATGTGATCCTTTGTGTAACGCTAACTAATGGTATGCTGATGACCGGTCCAATGTGGTTAAAATTTTAGCTCCCTTGAGGGAGTCATCCAGTCATATGCTTTCCAGATATTTCTCCCACCATGTCTTTACGCAAAACTACTTGTTCTGGACTACTAGGGTCAAGCAGGATACCAGATTTCTTTGGTCCAGCCAACCCAATAAATTGGAATCTTCTTTTACCACAAATACAGAACCTTCTGCTCCATTTGCTTTGAATACCAATGTGGCATCAAATTCACCCATCACCTCGATGGATTTTCCTCCACAAGCCACTGGCTTCACTTTTGATTTCCACAATTGCACTGTGTATCCTCCTGCATTTGTCCTCATTTATTAACATAAACCAGGAACCTGAATCTGCCATCACGTTAATATTCACCCCATTAACACCAATTGAACAAAATGTTTTTTTAATGGCAGACCCAGTCAAAGTAGCTACCTGTTCCACATCTACATAAATGTCTTTCTGTTCCCTATCTTCAATCATGAATACAATTCCCTCTTCCTCAGAGTCTCTTTGAGGCTTTTGTTCAATATGGTTTTCTAGCATATTGACAGTCTTAACATTTTTTTTATTTGTTTATCCCACTTCTATCTACATACCTTCATCATGAAACATCCCTTTTTTTTTTTTTTTTTTTTTTTTTTTTTTTTTGGTGTGCTTCTACTGCACCATTTGTCCACTGCAGGACACATTGGTCAATTCTCTAGGTGTTTCTTACTACTGCATCAGTAGCACTCAAAAGGTTTTCTCATATCAGATTTATATTCCCTTATAGATGCAATACAACTTGCACCTCTTCTTTTACACTCATTTTCTCCATGATTTTCATTGTTGACTCCATGCTATTTGCAATTTCTGTTGCTTTCTCCAACGTCAGATTTTCAATGGTTAATTTTTCCTGTACTTTCACACGACTAGATTTTTCCTCTACCTGGTCCCTAATTACTGCATCTTCAAAAGTTTAAAGTCACATGTAGATGTCAACATCATCGTCACTTACGAAATTCAGTTTCTCCTGGCGTTTGATGTCTCTTTTAAAATTTGTTGTTCCATTATGACATTCCTTCTCTTTTTAAAAAGTACATCCAGTGCTCTCATGTCTGATGTGTACTAATCCACCTCATCATCTTCCCCTAACCCTGGCATACATGATAAATGCTTTAACAATTTCCTTCCTTCGATACCTAATGAATGTCTCAATAACGCAAACGTTTTTTATTTTTATATTTTTTTTGCATAAATATTTTACCTTCTATAGCGTCCTCAAAACCCTCCTTCCACTGTCCCCATTCCACTGGAGGTAATTCAGACAAGGCTTTAAAAAAAAAAAAAAAAAAAGGCATAGGTGGCATAACTTATTGTTGCAAATCTCTCCTCTCATCTTGGGTACACTCTGTGATGCTGCTTGTACAACAAAGCCAATAATATGCCCAGTACTTTAAAACTGTGGATAATAATGAAAAAACACTGTTGGAATTACTGGGCATATTTTGGTTAATTCGATTTTTCTGGTGTGCTTATCACTGTGACATGCACATACGAAATCATATGCTGTGCGGATCGCCATGAAACGCACTTGGCCCAGCAAATATTGGTGTGTGCACTAGCTTGAAATGCGTTGCTCAAACTGACTGTACCAAACGTTGCACCACTCAAGTAGTGAAGATATACAAACTGAGCAGTCAGCGTACAAGTTGCCTAGTTACAAAGCTGTCAGTGCAGACGTTACCACGCTGCTGTAGACACTGCAGATCTCCTATTTGTGGAACGCAGCGCCGTTGACACATGTTCCCAGCGATAATTGAAGCTCCAGGAGCCCCACTTCCGGGGAATCAGCATGGGGAAACGCAGACGATAGGATCATCATGCGCTCTCTCCCAAATATCGATCACTGCTTTGCTTTGAAGACTCCCGCACCGGCTAACAGGAGAATTCAGAAGCAGTGCAAAATTAAGTTTGCCACCCCACTGGTCCGCTCGTGTAGGTCCTCTGAGTCGTAGCCAACTGAAGTGATGCCTTCGGACAGTAAAGAAGACTCTGAACAGATATGTTTCATGAGATTTATTGAGCATCCGTATGTATGACCAGCGAGGAAGCCATGAGAGCATTAACTGATCTTTCCTTCAAACATGTTCCAGTTCCCGCATTCTAGCTTCCCTCAAACACCTTGCGCCTCATTCCACCCACTAGCCACCCTCTAGACTACGGACCCAACACACTGTTACCGCATAAAAAAAATCTACCAAGTTCTACTGTCCAAACCATGTTATCAGGTTTCATTCTGCTGTTTCCAGCCTTCTATAGCTCATTTTGCATGCATTTGGCAGGCATCCCTCTGTACTCTGCCGTGCAGTTCTCCAACGTATAGCAGCACAAACAGGGGTGATGACATCTTAAGATCTGTCTCTTCTGTAGGATCAGGGAGGCCAAGGATGGAATAGGAGTCTTCAAGCGTTTTCACAAAGTGAGCTTTATTAGTCATTGAAAACATAAGGTGAAAGAGAAGCCCCATTTATACAGAATTCTCCCTTTTCTCTGCATCCTTCTCTATACCATGGTGGTTGCAGGAACATCTTGAAACAAGATCATCCCATCGCCTTTGTATTGGATGCCATCCAATTTTTTGCCACTGCGATAATATACTCTTTAATTTGCTAAAAATGTACTGTAGTCCGCTCATCTGGAGTTAGTTTTCTTTTTGATTTGATTGACAGAGAACACTGAGTTCAGTTGAGGATCATCTTGCGGTCCTCAAATGCCTGGAGGGTGTGCCTGGAGAAGCCCTGTATATAAGCTGTGAGATCCACAGTATGTCTTTGTCTGCTGGTGCATATATTGTTACTCCAAGTGCAGTTTTCGCCATCTTTCAGTTTCTCATGCATCATTTGATGTTTTCTAGGACTGTGATTCGTTCACAAAGTTTGTATTCTATGTGGAGCTGGTCAGACAAGCAACATGTTGAAGTTGTGTGTGTGTTTTTTTTTTGTTTTTTTTTTGCAGCAAGTGTTTTGGTCTTTAAGAGACTTCAAGTCCTGCTTGAATGCTGTGATGTACTTAGTGAGTAATAATAGAAGCTGTTGAATGTCACCCTTTGTATGAGGAGCTTGAAAATCAGTATCAGACACTTGCATGTCAGGAGGGTGTTCAGCAGAAAAAGTCTGTCTTTTTAAAATCTAGTAAATACTGTATCAAAAGGATTTTTTTGCGCTTTGTCTTACTGCCACCATGGGAACACCAGTGACCTAGCAATGTATGATTTCTGCTGAAGATGAAGTCCACTTAAGTGTCAAATAGTAATCCAGTTTCTAGGATGTGTTTAAACGCTCCGAGGCATTACAACTCTTGACTGTTAGTTTACATAATTGATGATAGCACTAGCGTCTTGCACACAGATTAAAGGAACCATCAGGAAGATCTCAACTGCTGGAAGGTCTCTCATGGTCTTTTTTATGGGCGAATGTAGCTACCATAGTTAGCTAAATCGGTATCATGAATCGCTCTGACATTCTTTCGCACCTTCAAAATCTGATTTGTGTTCCTGCTAGTAAAATCATTCTCCCCCCTGAACATAGCTGAGTCTCCTAACTGACCTCAATCAATATCTGTTTCTCTCCTTCTTATCTCCAGCAAAAGCAGACCAACAGACTTTCACAATAGGTCCGTCAGACTGTCTGGAGCCTCAGCAACAATTTCTCCCCCTAGGACCTACTGCGATTGGCATCAGAAGAACATTGATCTCCTCCAGGGCGGTCGCAGCCAACTTGAAATGACGATTCCCTTTCAAATGTGGGCTGGCTGCCAGTAAATTCTGATTAGACGCTTCCACTCTTAATATCCTTGTTACTACAATGGATCATTGTTTCCCATTGTTTTAGTGTGGTGAAGGAATTCCATGATCAGTGATTTGGCTCATCAAACTGGTCACATTTCTCCCAGTGGGCTTCCTAGTCCAGACCACAGCAGAGAAGCAACTTAGGTCTTTGCTTTGGCTGTGCTCTTGATGCTATCTAACCAGCACTGCAATAACCAATACTCTACTATGAGGCTGGTTAGCCAAGCCATATAATCTACTAAGGTTATCTCTACTGCATCACTCTGATATTTTTCAGCCATTTGCTCTGTCTGGGAGGAATGTAAAGGATAAACCTGCTAGATTCCTAATGGCCTGGATCATCTATTGCACATTCATAGTCCTCAGTTATCACCAACAGCATCCAGCAATAGTTATCTGCAGCATATGACAAAATTGCCATAGGTCCTGAAAATGCCTTCCTTTTTCACTTCATAAACTGAGTAATTGGAGAAACTCTGTGGAAGGGATCCTCACCAGAATATTTTTCCTCCTCCGAAAGCCAGTAGTATCTCTAGTCCTTTCCACTGCCCTTGATCCAACCTCAAAGCACAAGTGGTGCCATGATCTGTTTACATTGGTCTTCAGTGTATGGGCTTCACTTTTTCCGCTATTGAAATTAAACTGATGTTGAAAAAAAGAAAAGGCCTTGATATTTAATTATAGCTTGGTTATTATAAGTCTGCCTGTCATTGAAGCGTCCGCTCTTCTGTCACAAATGAAGCTCGCACAAGATGAAATAGAAGTTACCTCTTTATTCAACTCTGGTACATTCACCAAGACTAAAGCAGAAAGAGCGATCCGTTTGTGCTGCTCCTCTACTTCATATCAACATATTCCTAGCTCTCATTCCATTCCCCCATTCTATGATGGAACATGCCGCAGTGTATTCCATATTCCATCATCACATACCTTTCCCCTTTATAAAAAATAAACAAAGTATCTAAATACAAACATATTTTGAAAAACATGAAGTACTCTTGTTGCATATTTTCCTATAATAAAATTAAAAAATATCTAAACACCAAATACATTATGAAATAAATGAAGAACAGTAGTTTGCATATGTGCCTATTTACAATCCACATCACCATCAAGAACAAATGTAATTGTTATATTTTCTAGGTTTGCGAATGGTTCTTTTGAGTTTTCTCTTATTACTCAAATCCAACCTTCTTTGTGACGAACAATCATTAGTGATGCCTGTTTCACTTCCCACATTCTCATTAATAGTATTTCCATGGAAAACATATTTTTCTACTACATCATCCATCCAGTCATACCTTTGGTTATTTCTCTCTTCTTCTGAATTCTGGTTATGAAAACATTCTTGAGCAGCATGCAAACATTTCACTACTCTGCTTCAATGCCACACTTTTCCATCACTGAGGAAAGCTGAATTTCTAAACAATGTACTTACTTTGAGGGGTGTAGAAACTTTACTGATCTCTTTTTGAACTATTTTATCCCTTTTCACTTTCACCCAATCTCCCACTACAATTGGTACAAGTTTGACATTTTTCTTTTTATCATGGTAATCTTTAGAAGTTATTTTTAAACTCTCATTTTTTTTTTTTTAACACTACTCTCAGGAGACCAAACTGCCAATTTGGTTGTTCGCATCCATGCAACTTCATTAATTAATGGCTCACATCCCCTTATAAGGACAAAAGGACTTTTCCCTGTACTCGAACAAGGAGTAGTGCGATATGCCCATAACATTTTGAACACTTCAGATTCCCATTTCAAATTGTTACTCATCGCAATCTTTACAGACCCCTTAATCACTCTGTTAAAGAGTTCAACCAAACCATTTCCCGAAGGATGGTACACAGGTGTGGTTTTATGACATCCCATTCCTTTTCAGAAATTCTCAAAATAGCAGAAGTAAATTGCGGTCCATTATTGGAAATTATTTGTTTGGGCAAACCTTCTTTTAAAAATATCTTATTCAAAAACGTTACCACATGTTCCGTATCCGCTCTTCTGACTATATCAATTTCTGGCCATTTTGAAAAATGATCCACCAATACAATATTAAATTTCTTTTGTGATTCATTACTCTCTGTTGGACCCATTACATCAATACTTATCTTTTCTCAGGACATGCTGGGACACAATATTGGAATCATTGGTGGACAAAATGTTTTCAAAGCTTTATCAGAACAATTACATTTCATGCCAGTCAGTCAGTCAAAGTACTTTATTTCGATAAATAAATATCATAAAAAGGCATAAAAAAAGAAAAAAAGTTCAATCAAATATTACAGGCAATCAACAATTTATATTATCTACAATGTTCAAAAAAGGGGGGTCAGTAAAGTAAAACATCCTAAAAACATCATTTAACGTAAAACATTAATATTCTCCCAGATTCGCAGAAATTACATTTCCTATAAAAAGTTAATTAATCACTCAATTCATTACAATAAAATAATCGGATTGATGGCGAACTTCTTTTTCTTAACCCTAACAGCTCCCACTAAAAAACTAGCAACATGGAACATAATCCTAGGGGTCTGTAATAACTGTAAGAACAAGAGGGCAGGTTTGACCTGTATAAACCCCTCCTCCTTTAAAATTGGGAACAAATATTTCTTTCTTAAGGCCGCGTAATGGTCACAGAATAACAGAAAATGCATTGTATTCTGGATCGAAAAATTATCACAATTACATGGCGTTCCTTTTTCCGGAGGAGACCAGGTTTGAAAATGACCAAGAGTTAGATGGATCAGGTTAAACCGAAAGCGTGTGAGTAGAAACCGGTGAAAGGGTTGATTTACAATAGACAAATATAATTCAGGGCCCACATAAGTACTCAAAATGATACTGGCCCGCACCGATGGTTTCTCATATTCAACTTGTTCTCTTTCTAGACATAACAGATCTTTCATCATGCTTTTAATTAGTCCAATATCTTTAACAGTTATTGATTCCGGGGAATAAAAAAGATCCGCTCTCCCTAATCTAACAAAACAATTTTTGATATAAACTAGCCACGCTATTTTATTTACTTTATCCAGCTGCAGGCAATCTTTTAATATGGAGTGGTTGAGCGGAATTTCTTGATTCAGCCAGATCTTTAGCCAGGCTAGAACGGGGGCCAGTTTGATCAAGTCTGAAATGTAGCCCACACCCAATTCAGTATGGACAATGTGTGTGGAAGTAGACTGTGGGAGAGAGAGAACCGATCTTAGAAATTTATTTTCCGTGATCTGTATACTTTCCATAGAGCAATAGCCCCATATCGCACTTCCATACGTTGCTATTGCAAGGCATTTTGCTTCATAAATTTTTAGCAAACTAACAATTGGCCTCGCCCCGAGTTTGTTCATAAAACCCCGAAGAGCAGAGGACGACTTTGCATGGGCAACATTTCTATTTTTTATCTGGGGGCCCCAGGAGCCTTTCTCATCGAAAGTGATCCCTAAGTATGGAAATATTGCTACTCTACACAATTCTTGCCTCCCACAAGTAAAAGTTTTGGGGAGTTTATTTTTATTACCCTTACCCATGATCATAATCTGGGACTTTTTAACGTTGATCTTTAAATCCAAGGAAGTCATAAAAACCTCAAAGGCGTCCAATAATCGTTGAAGACCAACACCAGTACGAGAAAGCAGGACAGCATCGTCCGCGTATAGGAGAACCGGAATACCGAGTTCTCCTATCCGTGGGGTGTCCTGGGTAGCATCTTCTAGTGTAGATTCCAAGGCATTTATATAAATAGTAAAAAGAAGGGGAGCCAGAATGCACCCCTGCCTGACTCCCCTTTCTGAGTTAAAGTGGCTGGTGCATCGCCCCGCAGTAGTAACTCTAACAGAAGCTGTTAGGTCAGTATGTAAATCTACTAAGAGGTTAACAAGAGCCTTGTCCAGTCCCATGTCAAGTAAGATTTTCCATAATTTAGATCGATTTACAAGATCAAAGGCTGACGAGAGGTCCATGAACCCCAGATACATGGAACCCTCCTTTGCCTTCGTGTATTTCTCTATTAATAAATACAAATTCAAGCCTTGATCTATAGTACTCCTTTTAGGTCTAAAACCATACTGCACATCTGCTAGGACCCCTTTCTCTGTTAACCAATCGTTCAATTTATTTAAGATAACTCGACCTAAAATTTTCACTGAGGAATCAATCCATGAAATCGGCCTGTAACAAGATGGGTCTTGCCTATTACCCTTTTTAAACACTGGTATAATTATAGATTTCTTCCAGGAAGACGGAATTTTATCAAATGCAAGATTATTAAAAACCTTGCATAATACCTTAGACCAAAATTTTTGAAAACTTTTAAAAACGTCCCTAGGTACCCCATCTGGGCCCAGGGCTTTGTTTTTTGTGGTTAGGTCTATAGCCCTTTCAACATCTGCAACTGCAAAAATAACTGCATCCTTGTCAGGGGAGATTTCCCCAACTTCATCTGCTAAAATTCCACCAGGAGGACCAATATTAGAATATATCTGACTAAAGTGTTTTATCCAGCCCTCATCTGGGATGTTTGCCTCTAAAGGAGTATTAGTTTCATCAGAAAAAAAAGGGCAGATTTATTATTTTCCAGAATAAACCACTGTTTTTTAGGGTTACTGGATCCAAGAGTTGAGCCAAGGCGTTATCTTTCAGAGTCCTTTTCCTCTCTAGAATAGTTTTTTTATACACTTTCCTAGCATTTACTATTTTTGATCGATCTTTAGGAATAGATTTTAGTGCCTTAAGTAGTACACCATGTGCTTTCGAGCATTCCTTATCAAACCATCTATTGCCCTCTAGCGCCTTCTGGCTAGATTTAGCCTGGAGACTACGATTAATTTCTAACCAAATCTGATCAAATGCTACTGTAACCTCCTTAGGGTCTGGATTTTCCGCTAGACATATAGAGATTTCATCCTCCACTTTGGATAAGACCTCCTGAAAAAAAGTTTCAGGGACTATTTTTGTCCACTTCAACCTTCGATTCTGGTCTTTGACTTTAAGGTTCAAGCCCCCACTCTCTGCGACTAGTTTGAGAGAAATCAGTTCAGTGTTCTTAAAAACAAGTACAACAGGATTATGATCACTAAAAACTTACACCTCAGTACAATAATTTAAAACACTATTTAACAAAAAAGAAGACAAATAAATATAGTCTATAATAGTACCATTTTCTTTGCCCTTAAACGTAGGGGACCTGCTATTCCCGTCTCCACAGCCAGACTCATATAAATTCCATTTAGCAAGGAAAAGCTCAAGATAATCCCCCTGCCTAGTATGTTCTGGATGAGCAGTTGAGGAAAGGGGAGGGCCTTCCTCATCCCTCCTAATACATGGTAGGGTACATGGATGTATGTTAAAGTCCCCTAGTAATATTAACTCAAAAGTATTAACATTTATACTATAGACTGACAAAAATTTATCCAAGTCATCCAGATTTTGACTGGTGCAATCATTAGCATGCGAATTATAAAAAATTATAAAAAGGATCTTACCCTTATCCTGGGTGGAAAGCTCAACAATTAGACAATTTACTGAGCCCGAGGGGCATTGAGTTAAGGTACCTTTCATATCCAGTTTGAAAAGGCTTAATAGTCCCCCCTTAGGTCTTCCTGCCACACTGTTTGTAGCTGGAATGCAAAAATGACAAAAGCCATCTAAGGAAAAGCTATTCGTTTGATCCCAAGTCTCTTGTAAAGCAATGACGTCAAAAGATTTTAGAGTCCTTTCCCATTCGGCTATCCCAGACTTGCTCTTTGAACCAGCAATGTTCCATGTAGCAATCTTGATGGACGATGCTGAAGACTGGGAAGAATTTCCCAAGGCATTTGGCAGTCAATCATTTTCCTCCATAGAAGATAAGGCAGCATACCGATTGTGAAGAGGTAAAGTGTTAACGGTCTGCCTGTAAGACAACTGATGACGACTTGGCTCCCCCCTAATTTGAGACCGGGACATATTCACAAATACATTCGGGGTACAGACATCCATACCTCTTCCGTTCTCATTTGAACATTGCCCTTGCACATACGACAAGCGACATTGAGTATTGGTCCCATGATTATAAAAGAAGCCAAGAGGTCTAGCATGAACCGCATTTTCTAGAGTTGGCAAAATTGCAGCTCTCAGAAGCACTGTTGCCATGTGTTGCGGGTGTTTAAAATTTATAATAATGCAGTCTCCACCACTATTTTTAGGGCCATTGCCAATCCAGCTAACTCTGCGGGTAAATAAAATGTCATTTGCAAGGGCACAAGGAAATCCACAGTTCTTATTCAGCCAAGCAAGCGTCTTGTTTTTAAGACCAGGATACGTTTCTACCCCAGAACCATTCAGGCACAAGTCAACCTCTGGGACATTTGTTAGAACCACAGTATATGGTGCACATTCTGGCGGGAGATTAATAGAATTATGTCGCCTAGTTATACTTCTTCTATCAATGACTGTCCCTCTTATAGTGTCCTGAGTACTCCTTTGTATTGATCGTGGTTGACTAAATGTGTTTTGTACACTAGCCGACCCTACTGCAACGTAGACAAGGATGAGGCGGTCGGCACACTTACAGTTTGTGGGGCCTGAACAGTAGCCCCCAAGCCTTCCACCCTATTACTGACTATAGAGTGTGTAACTGAGCCCACTGGGCGGTTATCCATAGAGCCTATTGAGTCTAAGTGGGTACTCAGTGGAACAGTGGACTGAGTCAAACAAGATTCTACAAGGCCTTCCAGTCTAGTAACCCTAAGAAGCACTAATTCTACCTTGGCCACCAGGGGACTGATCAGTACTTCCAGTTTAGATTCAAGAATTGTGACCAAAAGATCAATTTGACTTGAGTGCAGACTAGCCCCCTCAATAATATTGGTGGGCTCAGGGACATTTCCCCTATTGGTAGCTGTTGGGCCAGCTTTTTTTGGCTTCCGACCCCCTGCTTTCTTGACAGGCCCCTTCCTACAAGCACGTACCGCTCTCCTAATGGGAGATTGAATAAGAGGAGACCTTGTTGGTAATGTCCAATCCTGTACTTGAATAGGTTCGGAACAACAAACCTGCTCTACCACAGAAACATCAATATTTAAATCGTTCTCATTGTTGGAAATAGTTGAGACACTCTGAGACAGTGATATAGAGGGTGATATAGAGGGTAAGCACTGCCTTATGGGAGATGTTTCTGGACTAACCCTACTTAATGATGATCTCCTATCTTCGTTAATTTTACTAACTACTTTAAAAAGATAGTTATCCAGGGTCCTTGAGTCATTATTTGTAGCCATTTTAGAGGACCTCAGTTTGGACATGATGGGAACAGCGGAGTCGTCGATTATCTGAGTTTGCACGTACTCTTTCCAGTTCACCCTACAAATGTAAGGCTCCTTCCAATACTATATTGTTTACACAATCTTCCCGTGAAACGCCCGCCAGTGTTCAGACAACACTGGATAGGGTCAGTGGTGTGTCAGTGGTGTGTCAGGGTCACAGGGTTCCGACACTGCGCGGGACTCGAGTCCGGCTCCCGTCTCCCCTTCCACAGTCTGCAGCTCTGACCTTGCCTCTTCCCGTGGTCTCACCTCGTGTCTGCTTCCCCCGGGGTCTCAGGAGCCGCTTGTGCCGGTTGTGCCGGAGCCTGGAGCCTGGCAGTAGAGGCACAAGCTGCGGCTCTCCGCGGCGGCATGTGCTGCTCGTTGGCCGGCTGGGTGCTAGCGCTCCCCCCTGGCGCGCTTTAGTTGTCCCGTGTGTAGTAGCTCCTGAGATGTTCCTGCTCTTGATATCCCAACAGAGGCTGGAGGCGAGTCCCGAAGTTCCCAAAAAGACACTGCTGGCCGGGTCAGGAAGGACGATGGTTCTCCGTTCCAGTAAGTATTTCGCTTTTCTTTTGTGAGCTGGGGTCCTCAGAGAGCAAGTGAAAGGGGGGGGGGCCCAGCCCAGCCTCTTCCGGGCAATGACGGGCAAGGACGGGCCCGCCCTTGGCCCGGGCTTTGCCCGGGCACGCCCGCGCGGCGGGAGCGTGAGTTAAATTTAAAGGGCTCCTGCCCTTTCACAGCAGCAGCAGCAGAGTGGTTCCCCCGGTCTCTGGCGGCAAAAGCGCTTCCCGCGATGGCGGGAGCGCGAGTTAAATTTAAAGGGCTCCTGCCCTTTCACAGCAGCAGCAGCAGAGTGGTTCCCCCGGTCTCTGGCGGCAAAAGCGCTTCCCGCGACGGCGGGAGCGCGAGTTAAATTTAAAGGGCTCCTGCCCTTTCACAGCAGCAGCAGAGTGGTTCCCCCGGTCTCTGGCGGCAAAAGCGCTTCCCGCGACGGCGGGAGCGCGAGTTAAATTTAAAGGGCTCCTGCCCTTTCACAGCAGCAGCAGCAGAGTGGTTCCCCCGGTCTCTGGCGGCAAAAGCGCTTCCGCTTTCATGCATTCTCTGACCATTCTCTCAATGTCACTATCAGAGCGGGGCCACCAATAATTCTGTTTGACCCTTTGTTTTGTTTTAGAAACACCTAATGTCCCTCGAGACCTATCTAAAATTCTTCCATGTATCCAAATGGTGGTGTAAATTTCCCACTCCTAAGTAGTATTCCATCCTCCATGCTGTTCATTTCGAACTTGCACTCATTGTCAATGTTTTTTATTTTCCGGCCAGCCTTCATTAATAAATATTATAATTTTTGCATAGTACCATCCTTTATGATGTGACTTTTCCATTCTTCCAGATTAATTCCTTCCATGCCTTCATCAAAAATTCCAGCAACACACATCAATAAGATGCTCATTATTATCTTCAGCTGGTAAAGGCATACAGCTTAAAAAATCCGCTATCCCATCGTTCACACCCGGAATATATTGCATCTCATAATTGAAGTCTAGTAACTTAACAGACATCACTGTTAAACGTGGAGTAGCTCTCTGTAAACCTGTTGGGCGCAACACTTTTGTCAGTGGTTTGTGATCTGTTTTCGCCAACACTTTACACCTCCATATTTAATGCCTAAAATGACAGAGTCCCCAAACATATGCCAAAGTCTCTTTCCATGACAGAATACCTCTCTTCTGCCAAAGAAAGAGTGTGTGACACAAAAGCCACAAACCATTCATTTCCCTTTTCATCAGTTTACGAAAGTACGTCTCCCAACCCTTTTTTGCTGGCATCAGTGGTTATACAATTGTAATGCTTGGGATCAAAACTCTTCAAAAACGGTGCATTGCGCATATCACCCTTCAAGTTAGTGAATTCTTTGGCATTCTTCCGAACACACACATTTAACTCTATTCTTAAGTAAATTCCTGATTACATGTGGTTTTCTAGCAAAATTACACACGAACTTTGAGTAAAATTCCACAAGACTGAGGAAGGCTCTAACCTCCTCTTTACTGGAAGCTGCTGGTGCCTTACAAATTGCATCCATTAATTTCTGCTTAGGTTTAATGCCTTTATTACTATTACTGTGACCTAAATATGTGACCTCTTGCTTAGCAAAATTGCATTTATTAAATGCCACCGTTAGACCTTTCAGATCTAAAATTTCCAACACTTGTCTCAATTTAAGATCATGTTCTAGCTTGGACCCACCCATGATCAAAATGTCATCCTGAAAAAAAACATTACTCTTATATCCTCAAACAATTCTCGAATCAAGCGTGGGAACATTGCAGCGGCTGACGCCAAACCAAACGGTACCCTTAAAATTGGAAGCAACCTACAGGTGTGAAAAAAGTTGTGTACTTCCTACTTTCAGGGTGTAACTGCACCTGGTGGTAAGCTGATTTTAAGTCTACTGTAGAAAACCAATTGGCCCCTTTGTACTTGCTAACATTTCATTAATTCTTGGCAATAGGAATTGATCAATCAATATGTTTTTGTTATCCTCTGTGAGACCAACACACACCTCACTTTGCCATTGGACCTCCTCACCACAACCAAAGGTGAAACCCACTCAAAAGATCCAACCTGTTCAATAATGCCCCCCGTCTCCAACCTTTTTAATTCTGCTACAACTTCATCTTTAATGGACAATGGTATGTGTCTGTCTTTGTGTATGCATGGAGTCGCAGCATCTTTCAGTTCTATTTTGTGTTTGAATCCTTTTTAACAGTCCAACATTTCCTGATAACACCCTCAAAAATTTGTTGCACATGGTTTCCCCAATGTCTTCCTCCATAAATAATACTGCTTCAGCACTATTTGGGTTCAGTATAATTCCTAATTATCCTTGACCATGCCAACCTAAAACTGATGGACCCTTTTCCAAGATAGATAATTTAAACATTGCTTTTCTTCCATTAAATGTTAATTCTGTCCTTCTGACACCAATTAAGTTGATGCTCTCGCCCATATATATTTTTGCTTCCACGTCGCTTTTTCCAAGCCAAATTGGTCCCCAAATAACCCCACACACATTGCCTTATTAATGATGGTAAACGTTGAACCGGAATCTGCCCTTAAATTAACCGGTACACCGTCTAATACTATTTCACACATAGGTTTTTTTCTAACTCAACACAACACTACATACATCATACTCTAGGCAAAACACACTACTGGAATCAGACTCATTTTCATGATGATCTGAATCTGAACAACTCTCCTTGAATGTACTTCACATTTCCTTCTTTTTTCTTTTTACAGACTCTAGCAAAATGGCCCATTATCCCACAACTAGAACACTTTTTTTGGTTTTTGGCTTGGCATTTTTTTATAGTAAGCTAAATGTTCACTGCTGCCACATCTAAAACATTTCTTGCTGCTGACGTCCTCTTTCCTTTTAAAACCAGTCTTACTGTTCATAGGTGTAGCACTCTGACGATTTCTTGTATTGTGCTTGGTGGTCTTAACTACACTGACGTACTTGGTTTCATTTTGAGATTCCTATACAACAGCTTTTGCACTTCTGCATGTTCTGCTTTCATTACTAAAGACAAGACTTCCTTCAGAGGAGCTTCACCACTAACCCATAATTTATCCTGTATATTTGGATTACTGGTGAGCATTATAGATTGATCACGAATGAGTTCTTCTTGTAGGTCTCCAAACCGACAACTTATAGCTAATTGTTTCAGTGCAGAGACATAATCATCTATACTTCCCATTTTTCCCTGTTTATGTTGAAAAAATATATATATACCAACTGCAACACAAACTACAGGGGAAAATGAGCATCAAGGTCTTCTAAAGCATGTGTAAACACATTACCAACTCCTTCTTGTCTTACTTTTTTTTTCAATTTGATTCTATGTTTTTACACCTCCCGGACCCAAACAATGTAAAGGTTTTTTTTTTTTTTTTTTTTTTGGTGAGAAATCCTCATCTTCGAATGTGTCAAAATAGTTACAAAAATACTCCTTTCAATCCTGCCCTCTCATAGATGGTTCCCCTTTTTCTGGTAGAAAAGGTTTAGGTGTTGCCAAGTTCATCGAATTTAAAGCACACATTTTTGTAAATTAAACAGTGTGTGTAAAAGTAATCACACACTTACTATTAAAATATAGGTGTGCCTGTCACTGTGCTGACACGCTATAAATCCAGCCCAGAAATGCCGTGTCCCACCTTTGCGATTAGTTCCCTATGCTTGGTAAATAATTTAGAAATGCTTAATTAAGTTTCCCAATGCAAAATGACCTTGTTGCCGAAACACTGTGATAAGCCACTCGTAATGACGTGACAAAAACGTGCTTCACGTAAGTTCCGAAAGGAAATGGGGCTTGTTGTATTAACGCTGCCAACGTGATGGCGAGGCTGTTCACGTGCCTATGTTGGACTTGTAAGTCAACAACAGGCACGAGCTCCTTCAGCAGCAGTTGCGAGTAGCTTGTAAGTGCATTATTCAACTAGCTCAACTGTCACCTTCCAAACATTCGAATTGCAGGCTCGCACAAATTAATATCCATGACCGCTTACCGTGTCCCAAATGTATTCTATCCACCGTGACGGCAACCGATCCGTACTGCACACAATCTTTTACACTAAAATCTTTTTAACACGAGTCCCGTCTTGTCTACTCACAGGGATGATTCTTTGCCTTCCTTTCTGTGTCCAATTTTCGCTTGTCGCCAAATGAAGCTTGCACAAGATGATATAGAAGTTACCTCTTTATTCAACCCCGGTACATACACCAAGACTAAAGCAGGAACAGCTATCTGTTTATACTGCTCCTCTACTTTATATCAACACATTCCTCGCTGTCATTCCCCCCCCCCCCCCCCCCCCCCCCAATGATGGAACATGTCGCAGTGCATTCCATATTCCATCATCACACTCTTCACCTCCTGGTTCTTAGTGCTTGGTCATGGCACTTCAAGAAAACTGGAAAGGGACGTATTTAAACAATTAATGTCCTAATTGAGCGAGTTGAGGTGTGATCGTGGTGCAGTTCAACGGGTAAAAGTGCAGCAGTCAGTGCTGGAAATGCGTGGGTAGGGATCGGTGTCACAAGGGGCATAATATGATCATGTGGAGCGGGGCGTGACAGTCCGCATACAGATGTATTTTTTGTAACTGGCAGCATGAGAAGAAAACAAGTAACAAAGAGACTTTTTTTAAATAGATTTTCGGGTAGAGGCACCCACTGAAGAGATCTCTGTGTGCATAGCACGTTCCAGGGTGCCATAGCAGCCAGCGGTTAATGCATTTGCTTGAGGAATCTTTGTGCGACTGTTCATAGGTTTGATAGTATCGAGGATCAATGTCCATGTTGCAAACCACAGCATGGAACATGCACGTGACAGATGTGTATTTTATGTAGATCGCCCAATGGGTTTCTGCTTTTTCTGCAGGTCTTAAACTGCAATTGTTTGTAATCTATCTGTGAGCAAAGTGGATTGTGCATCAGCACCGAGGCGTTGCATGAATACTCCAAAGCTTTAGGCTTACAGCCTTTGTTTTTCATCAGTCTTATTTTTGTAAGGTTGCTAAAAAAAAATTATTCATTTGGGTGGTAATAACACATCTTGTAAGTGCCATATAAAAGGTCATTGATAGCCTTACTTTTATTTGTAGGCCCTCTAAACAGCTTCTATTACTGTTACTTGGTTCAGCGGAAATCGATTTGACACACACTCGTCAGTTAAAGGAAGAATGTTTTACTGTTGCCGTTTAACTACGATAGAATTAGCATCTTCAATCCCTAAATTACCTAGTTGAGGGCTGATACAGCCTGCCGAGAGTCATTAGCTTTCGTTGGAATACGCCGCAATGTTCGTGATTAACCGCTAGATGGCATCTGATAACAGTGCTTCTTTCTCGCTGCCCCTCCTGTCACCGTTGTAAATTAAGTGCAGGTGCCAGCTTTATAGCTGGGAGACAGCCGACATTCGTAGCGCCGAAGTGTTCAAGAATCCGCCCCCTTTCAGAAGCATTGCTTTCTTTTAAAGGTGCAGAATTTGATAGACCTAAATCCAGTTGTGAAACGGGTGATATTTGATAAGCGCGATTGAAAGTGCCAAAAGAGAAGCACGGTTATTACATTACACGTGCAAAAAATAATTGTCACGGTTTTTGCGCTCTCCTTGAGAGCGTACGCGTGGTTAAGAGGCCGAGAGAGGTGTTGTATTGGGGTGCCCTGCCATGGCTGAGGTGGTAACCCGCAGAACTGGCAGTGCACGTGCGGATAACATCCCTGTACATTTGCCAGTCAATGAGTGTGCGTTTTTGGTTTGTAGCTCTGGAAATAGCCACTAGTTCTCTCGTCCGTAGTAGCTGCCAGCCAGATTTTAAGTGCTTTACGAGTGGCAGGTCTCTCTCGTTCTTAGACCCGGTAATAATTAAAAACTGACATTGAAACGGGTTCATTTCGGGCCATATGATAATATCCTTACTTGTAGGACAAAATCACTGATCGATTTCTGAACAATGACCGCAAAAACCGTTAAAGTAATCCATGTCTGTGACGCATCTCATGTTTACGTTTCCCTTTCTTTTTATTTTTTTATTTTATTTTTTTAACTTAATCGTGCATTCTCTAACAGTATTTGCTTTTTCTAACATAGGTTTTTGCAGTTTTTGTTTTTCGTGCAGCATGTTGTTGTAGTGTAAACTGTCGCCTATTTTCGATAGCGTCAGCGTTTGGAAGGGTTGATTGAAAAAACTAGGCTACTGCATGTTGACGCTATATTTCTATACTACACTCACCCTGTGCTGATCCACACTGCAAATCTGTGCCTCTGACTACCTGTGTAAATCCGCCTCCGGAGGAGACACCCAGGTAATAACTGACCGAACGCAATCCCTATTTAGGTTCTTAGTTTCGAGCTGTGGGAACAATATATTGACTGGGTTGAGGTTGTAGGTGGGTGTTTGTACCGGATCACAATTCAGATGGTTGGCATTTAGGGTTTCTCGCAGCGACTGTCAGTGGGTTATAAAGTTGCTCAGGATACATACTCATCCAGTCCTTGGCGTCTCACACAGAGCAATAGCCGTGTGCAAATTGCAATTCTGATTCTGTATTAAAGTGTGTGAAGGAGGTACACTGCTGTCAAATGGACAGCTCGAAAATAAAACACTGTTTACAAGTGAGTGGGTGCGTTGTGTGTGTGTGTAGGGGGTTGTGAATTGAAGGGGATGCATTATATTTGAGTCAAGAGGGTGAGGAAGAGATGAAGTGTGAGGTGCAGATGGGGCATTTTAGAAACATGTGGGGGGAAACGGGCATAAGTGTCTAACGGGGTGACTGCAGACAAGTGGTGCGACTGAAAGAACAGGGGTGTTGAGACATTCCGAAGACGACTGCTCCTTCCATACACCTTAGTAATATTTAATCCAGACTCATATTTTCATAATTGAAAACTATTCCATTCTAATTAGTTAACACAAAACCATTGTTAATTACTTATCTGCTATTGCTGGCCAGCATAGGCTTGTGTTATATGCACGTGAGTAACTCTGTGATTATGTCTGGCTGCAATAACAGAGAGGCACCAAAATACCGGGGTGGTGGCTACAGGAAGCACAGGATTTTAGTTTACATGATTCAAGCCGCCGCACCCTTTATTACATAGGCCGTATCTCTTGGAAATCATTCCTCGTTGCTTTCCTTAGGCCATTGCCAATCTTGCCCCTCTCCTCTCCTCCCCTCCCCCGTGCAGTGCCGGGCGTTAATCTGATTTAATGGAGTCATTAGAGGCGGGTATTTGTCGCCAGGTTACAGAGTGCAGTGCGTCATCTCCCGCCACACCCAGCAGGGCCGGTCAGGTGACTCCACAGTCCCGAGGTAGGCAGCGCTACACACCGCCGCCGGGTAGGCGCTGCCGTGATTACAGCGCCATGCAGAACTGAGCGTCGCTGCAGGGGTGAGGAGACCGTCTGCGCGGAGAGCCATGGACTGTCAGCGCTGCAGCTGGAGAGACCAGGGTATTCTGCGAGTGTTCAGTGTGCTTGTGACGCCCTGCCCTGGATAGTGCACTCTTTTATTAAAGTGGGAGGCGGGCATTTTCTGTCTTTAATCTCAGCGAAGGGATCCCAGCTCCTTAATTCTTTAAAGATGATGTAGCGTTACAGAACACAGGGGACGTAAATACAGCGGCTTTCAGGGAGCAAATCCATTCTCTGTGACTGAAAGGCAAGCGAGTAGTGTTATGGATGAATGTTTCAAAGCACTTAATCATTTTATTTTCAAATTGTATCGATTTAATCTGAGGAGTATTTAAAATGTTAAATTGATACCAACCCTTAGCCGGTCCTGTTGGGGGAGTACTGGGTTAATGTTTAGATGGCCAGTGGAATGCCCTGAAGTAGACAGCGGTTCACAACGTAGAATCATTGTGTGTAAATCCTCCTTATCTAGTTCAGATAGCGTCAGCATTTGGAAGGGTTGATTAAAAAAAAAAAAAAAAAAATACCAGGCTACTACCTGTTTAGACTATATTTCTATACTACACTCCCCCCTGTGCCCTTTGCTGCTGCACGCTGCCAATCTGCCCCAAACTAAGAGTGTAAATCCCCCTCGGAAGAAGACACCCAAGTCATTACTGCTCGAATGTAATCCCTATTTAGGCTCTTAATTTCGGGCCCTGGGAACTATACATTTAGTGCCCCGGATTTGTGGAAAATGTGATTTGTAGGGATGTTTGAGTTTTACAACCGCATCTTGATCAACTCCAGAATGAGTAGATTTGTAGCAGTGGCCGTGAAAGCCTTGGAAAAATTAAATCACATTTTTATAATTCCAACGAAAAGCTCAAATGATTGAGTTGATGGCGGCCAGTGCTTCCTTCCACTTTACTGGTGTGCTGCAACCCATGGACACTGCCCCTCTGTCTGAAGGATACAAGAAGTGATTTTCCAGCTTTGGCTCGTTCATATTCTCACAGGATTGAATTACTCGGTCTCAGAATCCCTGGTACAGAATACACGGTAGCAGTGTAAAAGAAAGCAGTCTCGCAGAGCAAAAGGTTGTGGCATCGTTGGTAGCATACACCCCCTAACTCGTGTCAAAACGGTGAAACTACTTTTAACTCTACTTTCCCAGAGACTTCTCTACTTTAAGATTTAAACAGCACGCGTGTTAAGGGAATCCCCGAGGAGCTCTGCTCTCTCAATTGCTTTTAACCTATAAGACAAATCTACTGAAGGGGAAAAAAGACTGATGTGAATTTATTATCATGCTTCTCAAATACGCCCTTAATATTTTTCAGTCACAGGCGACTGGCAATCTTGAACTACGACCATATTTAAACCCCATGGTTCTGAATTTTCGATTACGGCCCTGAGGAATATTTATATTTTCATTCTGCTGGGGCAGAAAAAGCACTCAAGGAAAATAAATTCCTTTTAAATAAGCTAAATTCAGTGAAAATAAATTGTTAGCACTTTCATACTTTGAGATAGCCCATCACCCATACTCTGCCTAAAAGTGTCCTCAATGCAAATTACACCATCATGCTCAGTTCAGAATCTGGAGGTGGCCAAACAAGATGTGTAATTTTTATCTTTCATGCCTAATTGCAAAAGTAGGTTCGAGACACAGCTGTATCTAGTATAACCACAAAGGACATCTACGTGGTCGCTGCTAAGGAAGTGAAGAGGAGCCAAGATCGTTACCATCATCATCTATACCGTAAAATGTACTCGATTTACTCCTATTGTTTTCACGTGGTCCATGTGCCAAGACACTTCTGAAATGCACAAACAGCATTGTTCTGGAGCTATGTAAGAATTCTAAACATCCCCCACTCGCCGCACCTTCCACTTAAATCACCCAGTAAGAACTAAAAATGTATGATGCACAGTTTTGCAATATGCAGTATTTGACATTTAACAGCTGAAGTACCCTTCTAACTGGGACGAGAGGCCTGCATTGCTTCTGCACAGCATTGGGATAGTCTGGAAAGAGGTTCTTCCAGCTGCAATGGGTGTGCAACACCTTCAAAATGTGGTCCCAGTCTCAAAAGTTCACTTTGGGGCAAGAAAGGACTCTATCCGCACATTCAAAGAGAATACTTTTTTTGGGTGGGGGGGGTTGCCCTGCAGGACTGTGAGACAGCCATTCCTTTACGAAGAGTTCCATGCTGGGGCCCGGCACTCTCTCCAGTACACTAACCAAACGCACATAATTGCACCAAGAGTAGCCTTCAGAATCTTCAAAGCGATCAGTTAATACTCTTAATTTCTTGGCCATGCTTTAACACATCGATTTGTAAATCCAACACAGAAGGGTGAATATTTGCCCAAACTGGCTCATTTTCTGCTACACACTCAGCCAGGTTTTTTTGATCTCTTACTACACCTTAAAGTGTCACAGACTGGATCTTTGCCTCAAATGCAATTTTAATCTCTTATAGCCCTAGAATTTTGTCTGTGTACAAGAGCGGCCCAACAGCCACCTTGGTGCCCAACACCTCTTTGATGTCCCTCCACAGAGTCTTTCCTCGCCGAGAAATACCTAAAGAGGGCTTGGGACACACCTTCTTTGGGACTTCCTCTACAGTGGTGTCACTTCAGGTCTTCCAGCATCCCAGGAGCACAAAGGATCACACCAGGATCATACCCATGATTTCCCTGGCAGCAGCACCAAAGGCTTACCAATGTGTCACCTGTCCGCAGTGGAGTGGTGTTAGTGAGCCAGCCCAGGGCATAGTTGGGTGGCCACCATCTCACCTCCTTCTCATCTGGGAATGCACTACTGCCATCTACCCCACAGTCACAACTCGGTGTGGGCCACCCACAATTATTTTGCCCCCCTGAAGGGGAGGAGCACTGCTTCTCGCCTTAAAGTTTCACAAAGGGATCTCAGAGGGTGGGGTGGGGGTGGGGGGGGTTGACACCGCAGTCAGGGGCCCCTGGTTGCGGGTCTCCACACAGTAGGGCCAGACAATCTGCACTGTGCCCGCCCATTGGTTATGACGCTTGTCGGGTGAGGTCCCAAGCGTTTAACACCTGCATGTCCAGCAATGTGTGTCAGCCCCCAAGAGGACCCAACCGGCTGCAGCTCACTCCTCACAGCGATCTCCAATGTTGTCAGGCTGGAAGTAGGCCACTGATGTGCCTGAGAAGCACCTGCTGGAAAGCCAGAAGTGTTCGGTTCCCCCTTATGCACTTCACTCACCTGCTGCTTGCCTGACTGCCTCACCACAGCGAATGCCCAGCACTCCTACACCGTACTATCGGGACACAGCAGTAGCACCATGCTGTTCTCAGACCCCAGCCCTTGCAGTCACCATGTCCTTGGAACTTGCACTTGGGTCGCTGCAGCCAAGCTGCCTGTTCATAAAATGATGTATAGGGGCTGCTTGCAAACCAGTCAGGTTTGCCCCTCTGTCAGGATGGGTTCCACTACTCTCTGAAACGGGGCACCCTGCCTCTATTTAGTCAGGATGTTCAGGGCTCCTCTCCCGGAGCCCCAACACGTTTCTCAATCAGTTGCTGGCAAAGCCTTGCCCCATGTTGACAAATAAGATTGATATTAATATCAATTTAACCACTGGCGAAATGCTGTTTATCAGCTGCTTGAAGTAACCTAGGTCGGTGTTTTTCTAATGTGTCCCTTCATGCATAGCATCATGACAATTGATTAACTGCTTATTTGTGAATCTATGTAAGACTGCAAATTATTAACCATTCCCCATTATGAGAAATGGCCATGAGCTGACTTGCGTACAGAGAAGTTATCCTCAGTGCTTCAGTAAAGGTCTGTATTGAAATTTGTCTGGCTTGATAAAAGTGGGTCATGTAGTCCGCATTACTAGTCCTCAGCTTATCTAAAATAAATGTTGCAATGGATAAGAGTGGGTAAGAAAGTGAATGTTTTTTCAATAAACAAATAATTAAGAAAATGTGACTTATAAAGCAGCACATGAAGAGGAGCCTTAAAAAGGTAGCGTTGGAGAAGATCTGGGTATCTCGCTTGGGCCATTCTTCGGTATTCTAATAGTGTGCGCCTTCTGCAATATTTTCAGAACAAGGAAGGAAAATATGTTATGAAAATAAGAGACAGACTTGGTGTGTGTTTTATCAGTTTTCTATAGTTTTATTCTTTGCCCATCATTTGAGTTGCAGGCGAGCTCAATGTTGGGAAGAATAGATAACTTCCCTTTGGAAGGTATTAGGCAGTGTGCTCGACCTTGTTTTCCGAAGCACAGTTATGTTGACTAGAACACTGTTGACACTTTGTCTAGAGTAAGTCATATACTTACTAATAACATGGTTCTAGTTCGGGAGCTGGGAGTAGAAGACACTGATCTAGATCTCCATTGCCCAAATTTGACTGTTTTAGTTAATTACACATATCTTAATTGAGTGTACTTTAATATATGCTGGAGCGGTTTGTAATCAACAAAAACGACATCAGAAAGAAAAAATAAAATTTTAATTGAAATTAAATTAAATGAAATCGTCAAGTGATGCAGTGTTTGAATGGTCACATCAAAAAAGTGTTAGTTCTCGTCCTTATTAAGTTATTTTTTAAGTTCTTCTAATTCTCAGGATCGATTGTTCCTCTCCCTCTTGTGTTAGAGCTTTTTTTCACCACCTCTTTTGGGTGCTCAGATGTTTTCGAAGGGGTCTATTACTTGAAAGTCTTGTTTTGTTGGTAAACCTGGGCATAGTGGTCATACTCGGATGTTATTTAAATCCAAGTGCTCCCTAGGTGAGTTTCAGTTGTAGTTTGGTAGTTATATGTATAGTGGGTTACAAAATAAGTACAGGATACACTGATTAATCCTATGTTTTGGAGAATCAGTATGCTGAAAAGTATTTTTTTTTTTTTTTTTTTTCTTCTAATATCTGATTTACAAATTAAACACCATGATGGTTTTTGAAAACTGAGTTTTTTTCTTCTTTTAAGCTCTTTCTTGACTTTTTTTAAATTTGCAATTACATAACTGTCATGAGCATGAATGGTTTGCATAAGGTGCCAGAAGATAAGTCTCTACTGTGGGGTATGTTATTAATCATTCTATGAATTTCTTCACCCGCTTTGCCATCTGATGATAAATCTGATTTCAATTTATCCATCCATCTTTCTCTTTGTTGCAAATAGGAGTTCCTATCCACATTTCTCCTGATAATTGTTGCCATGTGTACAGTTTTATTCGTATCCTTTCTCCAGGAATGTTTAGGCAGTTTCCTTCAGCACCTAATGAGGAACTCCTGGAAGGTGAACCTTTGAGTGTGTGTGTGTGTGTGTGTGTGTGTATATATATATATATATATATATATATATATATATATATATATATATATATATATATGTATATATATATATATATATATGTATATATATATATAAAGGTTCACCTTCCAGGATGCAGTCAGTCCATTCTATAAAGTAATTTAAAGTGAAGTCGCTCTTTGGTATGAAATTCAGTGTGTAGCAAAATGGTTCATTTTGTCAAATGCACATTCTCATTGACTGAAACAGTGGGCAGATGTTTAGATTTTAGAAACTCTCTCTAGGTGAGCTTGGTGATGCAGATGGGCACAATGAGCCATTTAGTTGGGCACCTTCCCTCACACCACTCAAAATCCCTTGGCTTTCTTAGATTTAAAGGCTTAGAAGATCACAAGCAGACTTACCAAGGTCCAGCAGTAGTTAAATTTGCAAGTCTGCACACTGGTAGTATTGAATCTAGAAAACTGGAGAATGCTTGGTAGAGACCGTGTGTGGGTAGCAAGGGACTTTTTAGTCAGGCTGGAAAAATGTTAAGTTGAAAAGCTCCAATATCGCATAGTGATAGTATTCCAAGTAAGGTGCCTATTATTTGGTGGGAACAAAGCTTTCATCCTTCTGCACCCAGCACCAAAGAAGCCTAGTGGTTCAAGCCTCTGGGTAGGCCAAATCGAAATGCTTTCTTACCATCCCACCAGACAGAGTCCAAAGGCATACAGGCACTTAGGAAGTCAGTGTTCTCCTGCCAGCTTTGTCCTCCGGTTTGCAAATTCAAGTTCAGTCACACTCGTTGTAAGACAAGGTGAGCAATCTGTTGCTCGCAGTCCTGGATGACTTTTCCTTCAATTTCCAACAGGTATTTCAGGCTCGACAGGCAGCGGTGAAGTAAGTGATACGATCAGACTTCAACACTACCAACTTTCTGGTTAGGGCATTTGGTACCAGCATGGTGCTTCGGCGCCACACATGGAGTCTGTCTTTGAGCTTGTCAAGTAATGTCCTTGAATCATTGATGGACATACCATTTGATGGCACCAGTCTCTTTGGACACAAGGTCGATTCTATAATAAAGCTCTTCGAAGAAAGTAAGACAACCGCACACTCTCTAGGCCTCTCACTGCCCTTAAAACAGTTTTCCCAGCAATAATGCCCCATCAAAGATTCTTAAGTGGTATCCAGCAGAGGCAAAACTATGCCCTGCCTCTGCAGCAACAGACCTCCCAAGCCTTTCTATGTGGAGGTCAGAGATTGGGCAGAGAGCGTCCAGGGGCAACAGTCTACCCAAACGTTTAGTTTGTCCTGAGCTGCCCACTGTCACCCAGTTGGAGGCCAGATAAGCTACGAATCCCAGGGGTTGCAAGCATCACATCAGACAGATGGGTACTTCGAATTGTCCAGGATGGTTATGCCCTAACCTTACAGCCACCCCTCCAAACATACTATCTACACCACAATGGTTTCCAGAGAACTACTTGTCTGTTCTGCTCTCTTGGACAAAGGAGCTATATAGAGGATGCCAGCCTCCGAGGTCGAGACTCTATGCTACTCCAGTTACTTTTTGGCGCTGAAGGACAGCAGACTTTATCCTCTTTTAGACTAATACTCATTTAGATGTCAGCTGTCTGAACCTTTTCCTCAAGAAGGACAAGCTCAAGAGGCTCACTCCGGCCCTGTATCCTGAATAGTGGATGTTGGCACAAATAGTAATTAGAAAAAATAGTTGTTTCATTTATTGTTCTTACAGAAAGTTAAAATATTTGCAATTTTCTTAAATGGTTTAACATTGCTCTATCAAGGAATATCAGGTGGACAATCATCTTTGTGCAGCTCTCTAGAACAGAGGGGAAAGAAGTGCACAAAAGAGCCATCTGCGGATGGATTGTTCTGTGTATGAAGATCTATTATGGCCTAGTCAAGAAACAGCCCCAGGAAGACTTGCAGGCTTATTCCACCAGAGCAAAAGCTGCTACCGCCACACACAAATAAGTATAAATAATTTAAGTGGGAAACTATAAGAACAAAAGGTTACAGGGACATTATTGTTAGGTTCATGTTCTACCCACACAAAACTATAGAAATTCAGCAGCTATAGTTATAGTTATACTTGTCTGAAGAAACTATAGCTTGTGCCGTTAAGTAACTTTAGACCCTGAGTTATAGTTTAACATAAGTACAACTGCTGAATTTCTACAGTTTTGTGTGCGTAGAACGTGAACCTAACAATAACGTCCCTGTAATATATAAATAACGTACTTGAATACAACCACCCCCATGATCGTCCTTTGCCAGTGATGCCACTGACCATGTCATGAGTGATGCAATATGTGAGGTTATAAACAGTACTTTACAGGCGCACAAGTTATAGTTAACTGAGGTACCTAGAACTGTTGAATTTCACTTGTTTTGTATGTGTGAAATGTGAGCCTAACTATAACGTCTCTGTAAACTTTATTTTTCTCAGTGGTGTGTGTGTGTGTGTGTGTGTGTATGCATGTGTGTATGTGTGTGTGTATATATATATATATATATATGTGTGTATATATATATATGTTCGATGGCATGTGTTGCTGCAGATACACATGCTATGCATTAGTCCGCCATCTAATGTTGGGCTCGGAGTGTTACAAGTTGTTTTTCTTCAAAGAACTCTTTTTCGAGTCACTGGATCGAGTGACTCCTCCTCTTTGGTTCCATTGCGCATGGGCATTGACTCCATTGTTAGATTGTTTTCTTTCAGCCGTTGGGTTCGGACGCGTTTCCTCTCGCTCCGAGTTTTCGATTCGGAAAACTTTGCAGAACTTTCTTTTCCTCTGTATTGTATAGATCGGGTTAATAGTCTTCCATCAACACAGCTGAACCGTTGGGAAACCACTTTATTCACCCTTTGGGGCGCGCGCCCAATTCGGCCCGACCGCGTGGAGAGCCTCATGGATCGGACTCATTACGATTCTGCCCTCGGTGCCACGTGAAGTACCCATATACAGACCACCATCTGGTTTGCAACCTCTGCCTTTCTCCAGACCATCGGGAGGAAAACTGCAAGGCCTGTTGATCCTTCCGATCGAAAAAGACTTTAAGAGACAGAAGAGCAATAAGGCTCAAAATGGCGTCGAAGAGTGGAGAACATTTCATCGTAAAGGAAGAAGAACTACTGTAGACCGCGGTCTCAGTCCGAGATTCTGAGTCAGAGCCTGAATCTGAGGAACAAACAGACCCGTCACAGCCAGACAGCATGTGAGTGCATCTGCCCCTGCACCCTCACAAAAGAAAAAACAAAAGGCCTTGGGTACACCACTGCCAGAAGGCCATGGCTCGGCCTGAAAAAAGACTGTTGGTGACCGACCCTCCACTTCGGCCCTGAAAAAAGGCCACCACTCCAAAAATCTCGGAGTCAACAAAAAGCTCTGTTTCAGACTCCAGTAAACACCAAATTTCGGAGTTGAAAATAAGAAACTGTTTTGGAGCTGAGACCTTCTTCAACCTTTTCGAGCCCGAAAAGAGACACTTCGGAGCCGAAAAAGCTGGCATATACAGAGGAACACGGACTTTGTAAGAAACTTAAAGAACGCCACAAAACCTCTAAGGAGGAGTTGGAAATAGAACCAATACTCCAAATTATTGATGAGAGGCAATCCACATCCATAAAGAAACAGGGAAAATTGTCACAGCACCTCCTTTAAAAACAAAGAGGAAGCTAGCATTTCAGGAGGAATTGGACACTATGCAGCCCGCAGCTAAAGTGCAAAGCAGAAAGAGAAGCCAGCCTCTCCTCAGTCTTCTCCTCATTCTCTGCACCTGTCTACCTCTCCTCACACCAGCCCTACACCAATACATTTGCCAACTCATTCATATGTTTCACAACAGGACCCTGTTGATCCATGGGATCTTTATGACCCTGATCCCATCCCAAGTAATGATCCAGACAGCTAACCCTCTAAACCATCACCACCTGAGGATAGTACTGTATATAACCAGGTCATAGCTAGGGCTGCCGCCTATCATGGGATTGCAATGCATACAGAACCACCAGAAGATGATCTTTTATTCAACACATGATCCTCAATTCTTCCTAGGTACCAATGCCTCCGTATGCTCCCAGGCATGGTAAAACATGCAGATCAAATTTTTAATGAGCCGGTGAAAGCACGCATTATAACACCTAGAATAGAAAAAAAGTACAAACCTGGCCCTGATTATATCACCCATCAGGTACCATCTGAGTCTCTTGTGGTTAGTGCTGCCAGGAAAAGAGCAAATAGTCAGTCTTCAGAAAATGCACCCCCTCCTGAAAAGGGAAGCAGGAAATTTGATGCTGCAGGGAAAAGGATTGCCTCCCAAGCGGCAAACCAATGGAGGATAGCAAACTCACAGGCGCTACTAGCTCGTTATGATAGAGTCCACTAGGACGAGATGTGAGACATAATAAACCATCTCCCTAAAGGACACCAGAAAAGAGCTCAACAGGTAGTGGAGGAAGGGCAAAGCTATCGCAAATAACCAGATAAGATCTGTCCTAGATGCAGCAGATACCACTGCAAGGAGTGTCAACACAGCAGTCACTATCCATAGATATGCATGGCTCTGATCTTCTGGATTCAAGCCAGAAATACAACAGGCTGTGTTAAACATGCCCTTCGATAAACACATCTTTTTGGGCCAGATGTAGACACAGCAATAGAAAAGCTACGAAAAGACTCCGACACAGCTAAAGCAATGGGTGCACTCTATTCTACACCATATAGAGGGTCCTTTCGTAAACCTCAATTTCGAGGTGGGTTCAGACCACAGCTCTCAGAGGCAACAACCTCCCAAACAAAACCACCCTACCAAACACAATACCAACGAGATGGTTTGAGAGGCACATGTAGAGGACAATATTCCAGAAATAGGGGAATATTCCAGACCTCCTAAGCAGCCTGTAAAACACACAAAACAGTGACTTCCCTCACTCCCTTCCACTCCACACCTCTCCTGTGGGGGGGGGGGAGACTACAGCAGTTCCACACACATTGGCAAAATATTACCACAGACAACTGGGTGCTATCAATTATCCGCAATGGTTATTTCCTAGAATTGATACACTCCTCACCTATTCCACCAAGGTTTCACAAACTAACCACAGAACACACAATTCTGTTACAAAAAGAGGTCCATCCTCTACTACTCAAACAAGCAATAGTTAGTTCCACAGTCTCAAATAGGAACAGGAGTTTATTCACTATACTTTCTAACTCCCAAAAAAGATGGCACCCTCGGGCCCCTCAATCTTTACATCCTGTGAGAACATTTTCACAATGGTAACTTTACAGGATGTCATTCCACTACTACAAAAACAGGATTTCATGACAGCCTGAGACCTCAAGGATGCGTATTTTCACATACCCATCCATCCTGCCCACAGAAAATATCTCAGGTTGGTCTTTCAGGGAAAACGCTACCAATTCAAAGTGTTACCCTTTGAAATAACAGCAGCGCCAAGAGTATTCACAAAGTGCATGGCAGTAGTGGTAGCCTACCTAAGAAGACAACATATACATGTATTTTCATATCTAGACGATTGGCTAATAAAATCAAGCAGTCGTACATAATGCCAAAATCATACACGTTATGTAATACAAACCTTACACACTAGGTTTCTCAATAAACTACCAAAAATCACACCTTCAACCAGCACAAATACAACCGTATTTAGGTGCAATACTAAATAATCAACAAGCTCTAGCATATCCAAATACACAAAGGAAACAGGCGTTCCAAAATCTAATTCCGCAAATACTACCAAATCAACAATTCACTGTAGTATTTGTCATGAAAATACTAGGAATGATTGCATCCTGTATTGCAATGGTTTCACATGCAAGACTCAACATGCGGCCCTTACAACAGTGCCTTGCACAACAATGGTCACAGGCACACGGTCAACTCCAAGATCTAGTGTTGCTAGACCGCCAAACATATATATGTCCCTTCAGTGGTGGAATTCTACCAATCTAATCAAGGGGCGGTCATTTCAAGACCCTGTGCCTCAGACCATAATTACAACAGATGCATCAATGATTGGTTGGGGAGCTCACCTAAACAATCACAACATTCAAGGGCAATGGGATGTCAAACAGAAACAGCTACACATAAACCACTTGGAGTTATTAGCTGTCTTTCTAGCACTCAAAGCTTTTCAACCTCTTCTCACACAGAAGATTGTTCTTATCAAAACAGACAGCATGACAACCATGTATTATCTCAACAAACAAGGAGGGACACATTCATCCCAACAGTCCCTTCTAGCCCAAAAAATTTGGAAATGGGCAATCCACAACCAAATTAATCTATTAGCACAGTACATCCCAGGGATAGACAATCAGTTGGCAGATATCCTCAGCAGAAATCACCAACAAACTCATGAATGGGAGATTCATCCTCAAGTACTTCAAAAGTACTTTCAAAAGTTGGGAACACCAAACATATACTTGTTCGCAACAAGCGAAAACACAAAATGCCAAAACTTTGCATCCAGACACCCACATCCCTATCCAAGGGCAATGCTCTATGGATCAGTTGGTCAGGGATATGTGCGTACGCTTTTCCCCCCCTCTCCCACTCCTTCCATTTCTAGTCACGTTGCGTCAAACTTCACTCAACGTAATACTCATAGCACCAACATGGGCACGTCAACCGTGGTACACAACATTACTAGATCTATCGGTAGTACCACACTCCAAACTCCCATGCAGATCAGATCTATTGACACAAAACAGAGATCAAATCAGACATCCAAATCCCAAAGCACTCAATCTAGCAATTTGGCTCCTGAGATCATAGAGTTTGGATATTTACAACTCCCCTCAGAATGATTGGTAGTTATTAAACAAGCAAGAAAACCCACTACTAAACAGTGCTATGCAAACAAATAGAAAAGATTTGTATATTGCGGTTAATCTAAAAATATAGACCCTCGTACAGCCTCAATACAAGATATTGTATGCTATTTACTTCATTTACAAAAATCAAATTTAGCATTTTCATCAATAAAAATACACCTTACTGCAATTTCTGCATATTTACAAAATATACAACATAGCTCTTTATTTAGAGTTCCTATCATTAAAGCTTTCATGGAATGCTTAAAACGCATCATTCCACCCAGAACACCACCAGTTCCATCTTGGAATCTAAATATAGTGCTTACAAGGTTTATGGGACCACCATTTGAGCCAATGCACTTGTGTCAAATTCAATTTCTACCATGGAAAGTTGCCTTCCTTGTAGCAATTACTTCTCTAAGAAGAGTAAGTGAAATCCAAGCCTTTACTCTTGAGGAACCTTTCTTCCAAGTACACAAACATAAAGTTGTACTAAGAACAAATCCAAAATGTCTACCAAAAGTTGTATCACCTTTTCATATTAATCAAACAGTGGAACTGCCAGTCTTCTTTCCATAGCCAGATTCTGTGGCAGAAAGAGCTCTACATACATTAGACATCAGAAGAGCTTTAATGTACTATATCGACAGAACTAAACCATTTAGAAAGACTAAACAACTATTTGTAGCTTTCCAAAAACCACATACAGGCAATACTATATCAAAACAAGGTTTAGCACAATGGATTGTAAGGTGCATACAAACCTGCTTATCAAAGCAAAAAGGCAGCTTTTAGTTACTCCCCAAAGCACATTCTACATGAAAGAAAGGTGCAACAATGGCATTTTTAGGTAATATACCAGTGGCTGAAATATGTAAAGCAGTTACATGGTCAACACCACATACATTCACTAAACACTACTGTGTAGACGTATTGTCACAACAACAAGCCACAGTAGGTCAAGCTGTTCTAAGAACATTATTTCAAACAACTTCAACTCCTACAGGCTAACCACTGCTATTTTTTGGAGGACAAACTGCTTTGTAGTCTATGCATAGCATGTGTATCTGCAGCTACACATGCCATTGAACAGAAAATGTCACTTACCCAGTGTACATCTGTTCGTGGCATGTTCTGCTGTAGATTAACATGCACCCTCCCTCCTCCCCGGAAGCCTGTAGTTGTTAAAGTTAACACATTTGTATATACATTTACATGGACATCTCTTACTTTATACCTATATACACTATCACTCCTTCATTTACCCTCTGCAGGAAAACAATCTAACAATGGAGTCGATGCCCATGCACAATGGAACCGAAGAGGACTCACTTGATCCTGTGACTTGAAAAAGACTTCTTCGAAGAAAAACAACTTGTAACACTCGGAGCCCAACACTAGATGGCAGACTAATGCATAGCTTGTGAATCTGCAGCAGAACATGCCATGGACAGATGTACACTGGGGAAGTGACATTGTGTGTGTGTGTGTGTGTGTGTGTGTGTGTGTGTGTGTGTATGTATATATATATATAACCCCCATACCTCCCTTTATAAATTACCCTTACTACCCCGAAACCCAAAATATAATACCCTTTCCATTCAATACCTTTACCACCCTATGCCCCTAACGACCTCTAAGCCCTAAAAATACCTTCAACACCCAATGTCCTTGTCGTTACCCATACCCATTACCATCTCTAAACCCTTACAAATACCATTACCACCCTATGCCCTAACCCCCCTTAAAAAATACCCTTACCACCCTATGCTCTTACCTACCCTTATAAAAACTTGTTCACCCAGTACCTTTACCCAAACCCTAAAAAAAAAAAACTTGCCACCCTATACTCCTACCCACACTTTATAATACACACACATATATATATATATATATATATATATATATATATAATATACACATATATGTGAAGCAGTTTTAAAGTGTATTTAGAAATATGTTGGGTTTAAATGTGTTATTTGGAGATATAAATGTGGAAACAGGAACCCCTTACCGGAAATGCCTGTGATCAAGGTCTCTCAGACAGAAACGCGTTGGGTGGGTGATTGTTGAGCTGTAAACTAAGATAATGGAGTCTGAATAAATGAATCTTTTGAAATAAGAGATCCCGGAGTGCGGTTGTTCGTGAAGAATTTCATGAATGTTGTTGTGATTTTTTTTTTTTTTTTAATATATATATATATATATATATAATATATATATATTTACCAAAACTATACTTACTAAGTGTGGTAAAGGTATATATTGTAAAGGCACCAAAAATTGCATGTGTTGTAGATGCTGCATGGTAAAAACATCGTTGTAAAGGATGTTTTCCCCGCTCCATAGCTCATTGTGCTATATTAGAATTCCAACTTCTGAACTGCAAATAATAGAAGGATCTCTGTGACAAAAGAAGAAACCCACTAACCTATCTACAAAAAAATCAGATATGTGATCTGCATGTTACAGCGTGCTTTGCAGCAGGCATATTAACAATCTGTGGTACTTGAAGTCAAAACTGTTACTATACAAAACACAATTATTTCCAACAAGTATATTGACCACAAGCGTATTGTACCATTATTTGCCCCTGAAGACTGCTGGGCACGCAAAGATCTCTGCAACCGGTTCCCAAACCACATCAGCTGTTTTCAAAAAGCTGCCTCCTTGTGACCAATTATGTCAGAAGAAATTTACTGCCACATTTGTCTTTGTTGCTAATTTGTTTGTGGCAAACCATAAAAAAAGTGTCGGCTGCCTGTGAGACTCCTCTTTTCGTGACTCCGGTTTTCTTGACGACAACCCCTTTCCACATCCACACCTTGCCCTGGAATTCATGGGTTCCTGAAGTAAATGTTTTACATTTCCAGCACTGACTATGCCTAAAATTACTCTAAAACGTACCGGTCGTAGTGAACTGCTCCATTAACCTGCTAAATCAAATTGGATTATAAAGATTTAATTTCAGGTCAAGTATAGAATTGTGGTTCTGATGGCCGGCTGAACGCCAGTCAGCAACGGGGGTGCGGGGGGGGGGGGGGGGGACGAGGGCAGGGCAGGCTCGGCCCTTGATCAGTGTGTAATATTGTGTTAAACAATTGGCATTGTCGTGTTAAGTATTCCTCTGGGGTGTAATCAGTTGCTGCGGGGAGTTCTTTTGTTGCTGGTGCTCTGTCGCCGTCAATCTGAAACATAATGTATTCTGGTCGTTTTAGGTTGGCACCACAGGCTGGATTTAGATGGGAGATGGGTGGAGGCTGGGCAGCCTGTTAGTCAGGGGTGTTCCTCCGCACAGCAGGCAGTTGCTTGTGTCACTGTGACCTCCGAGTGCCCTAGCAGGAAGTGAAAAGGAGGTAGTCAGCTGTGCGAGTGCTGGGTGCCTGCAAGCAGCCTCAAGATGGATGCCAAATGTGGTCAGTAGCCTTTTTCCTCTCTTTGCTTGATCGTATTCCTGCGGCGATGTGTATTATTTGTGTGTATTTATGCCTTTTCGTGTTAGATTTCAAAATCAGCATCTAGATTTGGAAAGGGGGCGATTGGTTCGATCCGATTATATGTTGAGCGGCATGATCAACGTATAGGCATTTTTTTCTAACAATGCAGTTAAACGCTTTATAATCATCTCGTGCTACGAAGCGGACTTTTAGCAAAACGTGCAACCAGGGTGCACTGAGAGCCGTGGAATTAGGCAGAAATGTAACTGGATGATTTGCTCATGTAAGGCACTGTGCAGACGGAGTGTGCTATTTTTAGCCATGTCAGATGCCAGAGCACGCTCTCTTCCCAAATGGAGGCAGCTGCAATTTCATGTGCTTCTTTGAAACGAATATCTTACGTGACTAAAATGTGTTTTTTGTAACGATTTGCATGAATGCATCTAGAATATCGGCACCCACGAGAGGGCAGACATTTCCTTCATTTAGCCCCCGTGTGTTTTATTTTCCCTAACGAAGGAACGGACGATGAAAATAGGCAGCACAATGCTTACGTTTCACCTAGTGGTTCAGGGGTAGATGTTGGCGATTTGCGCGACTGCGTGGTGATTTTGGATAGGGTGGTGGCGAGCTGGTGCTTAACATACGTTCTTATTTTTGGGGCAGTAGCGGTTTTCCTGCCTGCAATGAATGGCGTGCTTCGAAGGCGATGGGCTGCTTTCGTGCTGCTGTGCACGATCTTTTCTTTTGTGAGAGATTAACGGTCCTTTCATTCAGCGGCCTCTTATTCACAAGCAGTAGAAATTGAGCGCATTGGGTGGCGGCGCCAGGGTGTACTGCTGAAATGGAATAGCTTCGGTGGGAGCCGTCCTTGGCGAAAACCCGGGGCTCCTCTAAAGAAAGCACGCACGTTTTACCACTTCGGTAACTCCTGGATTTTTTTTTTTCGCGGTATACATTTTTGTAATGCGGCGTTTTGCACAAACAAACAAATGCAACAAAGTAATCCGCGTGGAGTCCCTGAACGGCTTTACTGAGCACAGCGCTAAACATGTTTAAAAAAAAAAAAAAACAGCGGTGGTGATACTACATTTGGTTTTAGGTCCATTTTGCTCATCGAAAGAGTACCCGAAAATAAACATAACATTTCTGAATTCAGTGGTCATTTAATTATCAGTATCACGAAAAGCTGCCATGTTTAAACCCTCCCGTAAACCTGAGCAAGGATTCTCCTCGCGGGCAGCAAAAAATAAAGCAGTCGTCTACGTAAATGACCGAATTATATGCTTTATTCTGCTGCACATTCACATCTGTTAATTGCAAGGCCTAACTATTCTCCTTCGAGATCCGGCTCCCATTAGCTGCTGGAGATCTTTCAAAGTAGTGGGACGTGATATTTGCCCAGAACTCCGGCTAGCGGAGCAAGCAAACCTAAATGGCTCATTTAAGAAGGGTTCGGAGGGCTCCCCAGAGGCTCATCCCATCCCCCCCCCCTCAAAATATGCAGTAAGCCCTCATGTCAATTACTTCCATTGTATCATGACCAGCATTTTGTGACGGACGATGTCACACATACCGTCAGTGCCCCCGTATGCCAAAAATGACACACTATGACCGTGCCAGAATTGACTGCATCTAATGCCACGTGCGACCCACAGGTCAAAAAGTACCCATTCCCGTCAGGGCTAGCATTTTGTCATGAGTGCACCCTTATATGCCAAGGGCTATTTATAATTTGACAGTGTCAGATTTTGCCATTGGCTGCATCCATATACCATGGTTGACCCATATGTCAAAAATTACTTCTGGTATGTCAAGGCCAGGGTCTTGTCATGGTTGCCTGCCCCCTCTAAGCAATTGTTCTCCTCCCCGATGCCAAGAACCATCTCCAGCATTTTTCCACAGCTGTTCCAAATGCCCAAAATTCCCTCCAGTGTGCCGCCATTTTTCCCTGGGCACTTATTGCAAGAATTATTTCTCTAGTTGATTGCAACTCAGTGAGTACCATCGATCATGAGCATCCCTCACTTCTGACGCTCTGGCCTGCTGTACATTATTCTTTTAACTTACAGAAAGCAATTCGTAGTGCTGACCAACCTCTCAATTTTGATATTCAAAATAATCATTGCCTGTCCTATTCAACCTCTCATACTGATCACTGTCCTTATGATGACGTCCTAGTTCATATATATAGAGGTCGAAACGCCATTGACAAACACAAACTCAAGTTATCATATTTAGAGTCTTGTTTTATTTTCATACTGACATCACAGTATCATTTTTGCTCTACTGTGATCACCTTTTCTTGAGCGCTCGGTTGTCAATGAATGAATACATATCTTAAATGACCTATAGTGAATATTGATTATGCCACTGTTGGCCATGCTTGTTTCCATATGTTCTAGTCTGGCATTAGTGACCAAATCCAGCATCCACCATATATACTATTGTTTTTCCAAAATTAAATTCAGTCAGCCACTGTCTTTCATATCTCAGCTAATGTGGCAGTGCCAGCATTTTACTTGGGTACCCCTTAATCGGGGCCATTGGAATTATGCGGCAGGACGGGCCAAATTATGCGTCACAGTAGACTAAATTGTGTAGCAAGAAAGGATAAATTATGTGGTCTAAAGCAACACATTTTGTGGTATTATGGCTTCATTATTTTGACATTTTTAAGCTTACCACGGTCTGGGCATTGGTTTCACTTCATTAGTATCAGTTTAACACTGAAATATAGCAATAAGCAACAGAAAGATGACCAGTCAACCTTAGCAAAGGGTCTTTCAGTGCACAGTAACACATGTTGCTGCATTTTTAGTAATTTCGGAACCTTCTGAGCTATAAACAATGTTTTTTGTTAAAATCTGAAGATTATGCCGCAGATGATGGGATATGTGGCAAATCTACAACTAGGCGAAAAACTGCAGCCGCATTGTCGCATGATTACAGTGACCCTGCCCTTAAGGCAAAGAATTTCCTCACGTATTTCAGCTTTTGGCCATCTGTGCCTCCGTGGGCCGAGAATGACTTCCAATGTCCCAGGGCCAGTGGAATACAAAAAAGTGTAACACACTCTGATACACCCACTCATTTTTTACACGCCCTCACTCTCGCATATTCCCACTGTTTGTCAGTCACTCTCACTTATTCATTCACTCCCCATCAGTCACTCGTGCACATGCTTTCGCAAACTTATGTTCACTTCCATTAGCTCCTTCGCCCCTCATTTATTCTCACTCAGTGAGTCACTTGCAAACTCAGTTTTAAGGTCGAACCTGGGCAGCGTGCATGAGCGGTCTTCATCATGCTGTAATCTACTTCTGTGGGCTTTCACCACGCCCATCTCTCACCTATCACTTTCATTCGTTCCTTGGCCTGCCTTTCAAAATGTCCTTGATTTCGTAGATAGATGCTTTGTTTGTCCTATCTTGAGGCTGCTTTGTTAGTGCCTTGGAGACTGACCCTGTTACATGGATTATTGCACGATTGGCTATATACCTTAGTTTGGCGCACTACTTTTTTCTGTTGCCTCTCCGCTTCACGCTCTGTGTCCATATATTGTTTTTTCTTACTTGTTTTTGGGCATGCCGCTGTTTCTTTGTCGTGTCTGCACCCAAAGGCTGGAAGCTGGAGGGTGGGTTCTTTTTTGTTTGTTTATTTTTTGGGAAGTTTCATTTAGCATGAACTCGATTGGAGGAGCGCTTTACCGGAGTACCACTTACGTACACGTTTAGCAGTTGAAAAATATACAAACTTGTGCATTTTAAACAGAAAAAACACAGAAGTTCTCTACAAGGCTCTCCCAGCACAGCGCGAGAGCCGATACTGCAATATTCACTGCACTTGGGAAACTTGCTCCATAGTGCCTTGCATAGCATAATTTTGACCATGGGACCACCAACAAACCATTCAGCACGGTACACATTCTGTCTAGGTCTTCTCTGGGTCCCCACACCAGGTTGGGGGGTCCAAATAACCTCTCTCACCATTTAGTGTCTTTTTAAGCTCTCCTGTATGGAGCTTTTGTTTTACAGCTGGGAGTACTTTGTATTTTTAAGGTCCTGGTTTGTAATATTATTGTAATAGGCCTGAAAATATGTAAGGCACTGTGCCCTCTAGGGCCTAAACATTCGGTTACACTGCATTACTTTCTGCAATTCTCTTTTCATGTGGCTATGTGCTCTAGGGGCTGACTACATGGATACATGACCATGTTTCTTACAAGTACTATTTTTATTGTGGTGCCCTCTAGGGGCTGTTCTGAGCATTACAGTCAAGATACTACAATAGTCGGATGCCCTCTGAAACTCTCCCCATAATGCTTTGCGGGCATTCTTTTTACAAAACATTTTTGCCCAAAACTCACTGTGTAGTGGTCCCAGGGCAATGAAACCACCTTCAAAATGTTCGGCACAGCATGCTCCTTGTGTCTAGGTCATCTCTGGGTCCCCACATTAGGTTGGGGTGGGGGCAAAATAATAAGCTCTCCCACCATTCAGTGTCTTTTAAAGTTATCTAATTGGAACTTTTTGTTTTACGGCTAGGAGTAGTATGTGTTTTAAGGGCATTGTTTGTAACATTATTCTAGTAGGTCTGCAAGGCATGTAAGTTTGTAATGCACTATGCTCTCTAGGGCCTAAATATATGGTTACACACTGCATTACGTTCTGCCATTCTGTTTTCATGTGGTTATGCTCCTTAGGGGCTGACGTAAGGCACTGTGCCCTCTAGGGCCTAAACATTCGGTTACACTGCATTACTTTCTGCAATTCTCTTCATGTGGCTATGTGCTCTAGGGGCTGACTACATGGATACATGACCATGTTTCTTACAAGTACTATTTTTATTGTGGTGCCCTCTAGGGGCTGTTCTGAGCATTACAGTCAAGAAACTACAATATTCGCTTCACTCGGAAACTCGTCCCTTAATGCTTATGTGTCATTCCTTTTACAAAACATTTCTGCCCATAACTTACCATGTGGTGGTCCTAGGACAATGGGACCACCATCAAAATTGTCAGCATGACATGTTCTTTCTGTCTAGGTCACCCCTGGGTCCCCACACTAGTTGGGGGGGGGGGGGTAATACACATATAGTAAATAATAATGGAAATATTTTCACTTTTTGCTGCAGATAGAGGAAGATGATAGTGCTTTATTTATATGCGGGGTCACTGGAATTATGTGGCGGAGAGGACCACATTGAGGCAGGGTTGACCAACTTATGTGGCAAGAAATAGCCAGCTATACGTTTGCAATGCCAATAGCTCGAACTCAAGAAGCAAATGCGAGACCTTTTGCACTACAAATGCTTGTCTAGCTTGGTGGTGTTTATTCTCATTCAGAATCCTTCACAGTTACACTGTCACACAGCTACTTAGTCTCCTGTAATCGCCATACCACACACATAGCAACATGTTTACATAAACACACTTTACTTTTTTTTGTTGTTTTTTTTTTATTAAGTTGCTTGTACTGGTCTGCTTCTGGTGCTGGTTAGACCCTCTGGGCAGAATCACAGCTTCCTCTCGTCTCAAGGTCAAAAGCAGTAAATAGCAAGCTTGAGACTGTGTAGTGAGACATGCAGCTAACTGTCTTTGTTTTTTCACCTCTTTAACCCCTTCGCTGCCAGGCCTTTTCCCCCAAGGTGGCAGGCTTTTTTTTGGCTATTTGGGGCAGTTCGCGCTTAGGCCCTCATAACTTTTTATCCACATAGGCTGCCCACGCCAAATATACTTCCTTTTTCCCAAACATCCTAGGGATTCTAGCAGTACCCAGAGTTTTTGGGTTCCCCTGGAGGAGACCAAGAAATTAAACAAAATACAGCTATTATTTTTATTTTATGGGTGAAAACGGGCTGCAGAAGAAAGCTTGTGGTTTTTGCCCAGAAAATGGCATCAACAAAGGGTTTGCAGTGCTAAAAATCACCATCTGCCCAGCTTTCAGGGATGGGCAGACTTGAATCAGAAACCACGTTTTTCAACACAGGTTTGGCATTTTACTGGAACATACTCCATTTTTACTATTTTTTTGTGCTTTTAGCCTCCTTCCACTTGGTGACAGAAATGGGTGTGAAATCAATGCTGGATCCCGGACAGTTAAACATTTCTGAAAAGTAGACAACATTCTGAAAAAATATTCCCTGTCACTTCAGGGCTTAAGCCAAAAGGCCCTCAGGGTTACCTCTATTAGTGACTTTGCCGCACATCACTGATGGGTAGTCCCCGAGGCTAGATCTAGAACTCAGTAGCACTGGAATTTGTCACATGGTTGATGCAGGTACCTCTTTGGTCCTGCACCAGCCATCACCTAGATTTTTTTACTGGCTTAGGCTGCAGTGAGTGGCAATATTTGTATTATTATATCAGTAGTGAATAATATGTTACTGTTCACTACTGGTATAATAAGAGGCAGAAACGAGGAGGGCAGAGTTATGATACCCATAAGAGCAATTCACCATTGTCCTCTGCCCTTCATATCTTAACTACCATTTATTGAACCTCTCTATGACAGCTAGTTGAAGGGTTTTTCGGAAGCTCTAGTGGAGGCCGGTGGGAATTAGCCTGTCTTAAGAAAAAAAGCGTACTCTTCCTCGGATTTAATTCAGAAGATTCACCGTCTCAAATATCCAGCATAATAGGGCATTTAAGCAGTAGTATATTTGTATTTAAGTCGGTGATGCTTTTAGCCACCATTTGCACAAGGGTTGAGTGTTACTCACTGGGCCAAATCTAGGATTTATGACTCTGCACTCTAGTTTTGGTGTTTGCTGCAAACAGCATCTTAGAGAGTTCAGCAAACTGCGATGCTACAGGCTCTCATCATTGCTTAGGAAGCTAAGGTGGCTTAGATCACAAGATCCCAAAACATGTTTTATTTGCTGTCTCGGTATCGCTGACTTTGTACTACTATGGATGGTGCGTTTGTGCTTTTAATATGAACTCCTTCATCTTTTAGGCTGATGTAGACAGTTTGCCTCATTTACCTTCAAATAGAAGGTTTAAGAGATTTAGACCCAGATATATAGCACAATGGTTTTGAGATTTGGCATTGGCCAAGACCTGTTGATTTTATTAAGTCTATGTTGAATATACGTATAGGGGCTTTCAATCAGGACTCTTCATCGATCGATCTGTAATTGCCATTAATATTTTTCTTGAACCCTCCATAGCATGGACAGTGGACCAGCCCACTTTGGCCTTTGTGTAACTTCAGCATAAGTGATGACATGCTAAACTTTCACATGAAGCACAGCCGAACACAAGGTAGTTCTCTTCAGTGAACGGGATTACTACGGCAGAGTGTGCTTTTTGGGACCAAAAGTTGTTTTTAGATTGACGACGGCCCAGCTAAAGTCATGACTAAACATAGCGAGCATTCTCAAAGCCAAAAGACTGGTAGCAACTGCCAGATGTAATGGCTTTGATTGCACCTTCAGAGATAACAGATGGTTTATTTATTTTTTCCTGCCACCACTTTTTAATAATGTAAACTATTTTAGTTTTCAATTCCCTGTGCTTCATTGTACATTGGACCTGTTCAAAATTATCGTATAATTATGTAGAAACACAGTTAAGAAAATATGGAAAGGATTAGCTTGATCTAAATTTGTTTTCTGCTTTCCTGATACCCATGGTCACGCACCATCCCAAAAAAATATCACCGGAGAATGGACAGGAACTGTTTATGATGAAATATTGGCATTTGGGCTGCATTTCCTGGCCTCGATGTTGGGGTAGTATGAATTAAATGATGTGGCTTTTTGATTGATCTTCCAGTTAAGTCTTTTGATATTTTGCCAGTATGTGACTCTCCATCTATAATATATGTATGGTAATAAAATAGCTTACCACCCAACACTTCGACACAGCATGAGAAGTGATTTTACTGGGGGAAGGTCACATGCTGTAGCGAGGTAAAATGTAGTAATAACCTATTTTGCCTTTAAAATTATCCAAGGAAGAATCCACCGTTGAATGTATCAGTAACGACCGAAGTCTTGCAGACAAGTCTGTTTGTTCTTTGATACTGTGGGTTTGGCTGTTCTTTGTGTGGCTTTGTATTCTAGTTCTCATAGTTATGCTGCTCCCTTTTGTTGTTCATTTTTAAATTAGTAATTTCTAGGCGTGTATAGATAAATCTGCCGCTTAATCTTTCCTCCCTGATACGGGATGAGAAGTGGCCAGCAAACTGATAAAACAAGGTCATTTTTATGCTGACTTAACCCATTTTACCCATTTTCTAAAAACGTTCCCAATCTTCTCTTTTAGTTGTTGACCTCCTTTACTGGCGAGATATCAAGAAATCCGGAGTGGTGTTTGGAGCCAGTTTATTTCTTCTGCTGTCTTTGACCGTGTTTAGCATCGTGAGTGTGTCAGCATACATTGCTTTAGCTCTGCTTTCTGTTACAATCAGCTACAGAATATACAAAGGAGTTTTCCAGGCTATCCAGAAGTCAGAAGAAGGTCATCCATTCAGGTAAGAGTCTGGAATTTTTTTAAGTACCATTGTGATTTATAGTTAATAGCAAAATATAAGAGCAAATGTAACAGGTGTGATTTAGCCTGGGGGGTTTAATAGGTAGAGCATTAAAAAATGGGCAGGCATGGGAAAGATCATATCCATGCATAATCTTTTACTACTGGAGTTGTGGTTAATTACATAAAGTAACACATTTTACATCCAATTTACCCCATATGCTACCATTGTAATCATAGTACCACTATGTGCCCATACTCCACAAACTATGCATTAGTAGTTTTCAGGGCATTGAGATGATCAGCACATAACTTATGCACGTCACTGGCCCGTTCATCTACACCCCCCGGTGTCTTGCATGCTCTGTTTTTTCTTTTCCAGTGTTCATTTAAATTTTGACATTAGCCAAAGGTCTTTTCGACAGGTGTTGTTTTTCCCTTTGTAACTTGCACTTTTATCCAGCACACACACTACTTTGCTTTCAGACAGACATGTTAATATCAAAGACTGCTATTCTATTAAGGCTTGTCTCTGTTCTTTAAGGTGATTGCTTATCTGTGGGTAGTTCTGAATGCAGACCTTGGACTCTGTCAGTATTTGCCTTTAAGAGATATATTGTCTGTAAAGCACTGGCTGTGGAAGTGTACAGGGGTCTACAACTTTTCTTTCAGACACACTTGTGTAGGGCCCTATTTTCTGCAGTAGATTTCCAATTCAGCCATGTCAAGCTTGAAGACTGCTCCTAACCAATTTTTTGGCTTGGGCATCGCTTCTATGACTTAGTGATGGTCAGGCCCTGAGGTGAATAGGTTTACTGTATGCGGTAGCCATTTGAATTGTGATATAGGTGTTCCTGAAGATGACATTTTCAATGCAAATCACTTAAGAAGTCAGGTTAAATTCCGCAACTTTGAAAGATGCATGGAACAAACAAGGCACATAACCCAAAATGAGCCCGCGAGCCACACAAAACACAGATGTCAACTTTTCCAGTTTGCTGCTTCTGCATTTAACTCTGCAACTTTTTCTAGAGTCTGTCATTCACAATAGAAATTCACTCCTCTCATATTTTAGGTGCATATGCATAAGTGAGGGGTGATAACAATTTTTGTCAGCTTTAGTTTTATCATTAGCCTGTGAGAGGACGATGTTCTCTTGGTGACTCTTTGGACCTTGATTATGGAGACTCTAGATTAATTATAATCATCCCACAAGGTGTGCCTGGTACATACTGCAGATAACCAGATTGATGCTGTTGCAGTTCTTGTTTTCAGTGATGTGCCAGTATGACACCCCTCGGTGCAGCGCTCATTTATCTACTGTTGTCTCCCAGCCAGTGGACACATGTGGTCTCTGGGTTTGATCCCCAGTGGGTTGGTAGTTTTTTATTTATCTTGGTCAATAGAACTCTGCTGTCTGTCCATTGCTTTCCAAGATAAATTATTACTGAAGATTCATGGGACTGAGCGAAGGAGGATCTTTACAAAGCAATACTATTATGGTACACTATTGTTCCAACAACAGTAATAAGTGTTGCAGTTGTTTATGTCAAGTAGAATTTCTGGAAGCAGCCAAGCTCTGATCAAAGTAGCAATCTTTTGTTTCAACAGTCAAGGGTTGAAAAAAGTAAAAGGTGAATGAATTTACAGCTATGTTCCTGAACCTCCTGACGAAAAGATAGTAACACTGGGCAGTTCTGGTGAATATCAATATGGTCTCATCAGATCCAGTATGTAAACATAAGGTGGTAAATGCATTGAATCAATTTCTTAAGAATTAATCATCTTGATTTTGATATGTACCTTCCGCCTTATGGGCTTCACTGGCAGACACCTGTTCTCCGTAATAACCACAATTGAACAACCACACCAGACCTTCCTTTCCATCAGTTGGATGGATAGGCAAATGTTCTTAAACTTAGATTCAATTGACACATTTTTCTCACTTAGAAATGTTCAAGAGAGCTGGAGTATCTCTAGCTATCGTATGTATCTTTTGTCTTCCTGAGCCACGTATGAAGCCATACTTATTCAGCAACAGCTTCCCTGTAACCTTCTCTCCCATTTTGAGCGCATTTCACACATACATCAGTTTCCAGCATGTTGCAATAATATACAAGCTTATAACACTATCTCCAACCAACTCCAATACGTTCTGTGTAAACATCATACAAAATCGCCATAATATGCATTGTACCTCCTTGTTGAATATTATAATGCAAGTTTCTCTCATCCCTTTTTTTCTCATTCAAAACCCTTATTATTTGGTTACATATGTACACTTCACCAAGTTGTTTCCTCTCCATTTGCAGCAGCGCACTCTCCTTTTTAGGTTTCAACTGCATTAGCATGCCTGCAAAATCTTTTGTGAGTAAAAAAAAAATATATATTAAAAGGAGCTTAGAACCCCGCCCCTTACTAGCCTGAAATTACCACTGGTTTATTTCAACGTTGCTCTGAATTATGTGCTTCTGATTGGCCAGCAAGTCATATTTTCACTTCCTGCTCTCTGCTTTGTCATCATCCATGCGGTTGTGTGGAGTCTGGACCATGTACAGCTTCTGGTCACTGGCCAGTGTCCTTCCACTGACCACATGCTTCCCAAGATACTTTTAAAAAAAACTTTTACAAATGTACTCTTTAGGAATTCAAGTGTCTGCAGTCAGTCTGCTCAAGCACGCTGTATTTGCTTTTCTAACTCCATTATTAAAAGCTCTGTGTTTGCCCAAACGTCCCTCCCCCACCCACCCCATATTACTTTCCTTACTTTTTTTAAAATTTAAGTACACAACTGTTTTTGTGTTTTTTGTGGTTTCAATACGACGAGGGTCTGTGCTGCAGCCTACAAAAGGACCTTTAGTCCTCTCCTGCTTGGCAACACAGAACTTTTTGCTCCACATTCAGAGGGAAATGTGTTAAAACAAAATTGTGGAAATTAGTGCATGAAGTGCTAAATACTTTCAAATGCTGTCTAGCTAAACAAACTGGAGATCTGTCCTGGGCTTCTATTTTGGTAACGGTGTATAACTCAAACTTGGCATAGCTGCATTAGGGCACATAAATGAGTTTTCCCGGAAAGCCATAACCTTTCGTGGGTGTTATGCTCCTGCTTTGTTAGACTTTGTGCCCTCTTTACACATGATTATGGCGTGCTCACAGAAGCACAACCATTCAGCTATTTCACTCATTAGTGGCGCATGCCGTGAGACTTCATAACTTACAAACCTCTCAATTAATATTTATCTGTACAACATTTATGGTGCAACTCAGTGTTACACGTAGGATATTTCTTTCATTTATGGCAACCCCTCAAATAAGGCGCTCTACACAGTGAGCTACCCCTCTCACTGGTGGTGAAATGTATATGTATGTTTTCTAACGCATATCCTTTCTTTATGATCATTGGCGTTATGCTCTTGTTTTATTAAAGAGTTTGGTCCCGCTTTACATGTGGGTATGGCCTGCTTACAGCGGCAGGTGCACAATCAATCTGCTATCTCACTCAGAGGTGATGCAGTGTAGATGTATGTTTTATCTTTTTAGAAAGCACAACTTTGCTTCAAGAATGTGGGTGTTAAACAAAAACTTTAAAATTGTGAATTCGGCCCAAGGCCTTTGGAGCACTTTGTGTGGTTAATAGTTTACTTTACTCAATAGCGTTAGACCTAATATCTTACAAACCTCTTAAATAATATTTATAACTACCTGGCGGATTTGCAGATGCTTGTTTGTTTTCCTGCTTCCCACAATCTTGTTGAAACTGGTTACACTGACCTTTCATTATAAATATGCTTTTTGGCGATACTAGCAGGCGCATTAGCACATTTTACTAACTGATGCTTCAAACAAATGCACCTAAACATTTCACAGTGGTGTAGCAAAATTTAGTTTTTCCTAGTAGCATTTTTTGTTTGACTCTTTATTCAACATTTCAAGGAAAAAGTACAATACAGTAGTGAGGACTCTGTCACAGATGTCGACTTAACATAATTTGACTCAGCGGGTAGGGGAACTCCTTTTGCTATCCACTTCGAGTGCTTTAAAGAAGGAGGAGGGAACGAGTAGGGAGTAGGGTGAGGAACATATTGAGGAAGGAAAGGGAGAAGAAGGAATAAGTGAAACAGGTAAATAACATAACATTAGACAAATCCAGTGTGTTTCAGGTCAATAAACAAATCTTATCACCCTGACTGGGTGTGGTCAAAGCATGGGGCCTGTGCAGGGCTTCTAGCACAGGGTGAGACGTGACCCTCCTGGCCTTTCCAGCCATCGGCCTTCAAGTGAATAGTTGTAAGGCCCTGAATTGTGGGGTTTTGATGCAAGAGAATTCAATACTGGTGAGGGATTGTGAATGGCCTGAAATTTGGTTTCAGTTCCACTTAAGTTGTGTTAAAATTGTTCCATGGCAAGGATATGCCACAGGGGAACAATCCACTGTGCCATGCTAGGGATCGCTGTCAGTTTCCATGCCAAGGCAATTAACTGTCTAGCTGCATGTAACATAACTTCTAAGAGACCATTTTGGCTATGGCACTGCGGTAATATTTGCAGGGCAAATCCCTGATATCACCACACAGTAGGAGAACGGCGGGGTGGTATCCTATTGTGTTTTTAATATGACTGAGGATTTCTTTCTAAAAAGTATTGACAGTGGTGCTGGACCACCACATGTGTTGAAAGTATCCTCAAGCTAGATGGCAGCGCCAGCAGGGATTGGGCCAGTGTGGACAGAAGAGAGCTTGACTGGAGTATAATACCACTGAAACATCATTTGTATGCTGTTTCTTGCAGTGTGATGCTTTGGTATGTCTTTGGGATATCGCACCACAAGGATTTCCATTGTTTAGGTGTGATGTCCTCTCCATCACTTCCATTCTAACATGTTTGCTATGGATAAGTGTGAAGAGGTGTGGAACGTTGAAGTGCAAAGTAGGTGTTGGAAATGGGCCCTCTCACACCACCATATGTCCGAACTGCAGGGTACACAGAGGGGTGTAGGGCCCAGTGATTCAACTCTAGGTATTGCAATCTAGTGGTGTCAGGCACATCAAATTCCGACTTACATTGGTCGAAAGATTTAAAGTCCCACACCTACAAAAAGATCACCCAGTGTTATACATTTCCCATCCGTCCATTAAGTAAAGGAGTTAGGGGATAGCGACAGTGGAAACCCCGGGTTATGTGCAATGTGGTTGTTGGGGAAGTGGAAAGTGGTCAGTCCTTTCGTAGGTGCCACCTTATCCCAGATGTCCAGGACAGTTTTAGATGGCGTAGCGTTATAGGCACTACGGGGGCGACGTGTTTGGTAACCGCGCTAAGTAACATAGAGGCCGACGAGCCAAATCGCTGTCTATCTGAAACCAAAGGGGTTTATTCACTCTCCTGTGCCACCCGTGCAGAGTTTTATCGTAAATGTGCTGCCCAGCTTGCTGGAGAGCAAGCTGGGGTATGCGAGTCCTCCCCTGTCCCAGGGTTGTGACAAAAAGGTGTTGGAGATTCTGGGCCTTTTTTCATTCCAGATACATTTGCGGAGGTCACATTGTAGTTGTGTGATGTCCTTCTGCGAAATGGGGGCGGGTAAGGTTTGGAATATATAGAGGGTTTGGAGCAGGATTTTCATTTTGACTACGTTAATCCTACCTAGCCATGAAATGGGGAGAGGCTCCCACCTCCGAAGGTCCTCCAAGATGACACAACAGGGGGTGGTGGGGTGGGAGGGGTTTGCGGGGGGGCAAGTTTGTATTCGACCAAGTGGCAAGAATAGGAATAAGGTATCCCTTGAATATCATCCTGTCCCCAAATTGTTATGGCCAGTGGTTCCAAGGCTAGTGCAAATGTTAGGGGGGAGAGGGGACAGGAGACATCCCTGTCTCGTGCCTCTACAGATGTCTATAGGTTTAGTGCCATGTCCGTTGACCCGAACTGCGGCTTTGGGGGCAACATACAAGACCTTTATCCTACTTTGTGCAGGACTGTCGGGAGAACGTCCCAGTTAACCCGGTCGAAGGCCTTCCCTGTGCCTTTTCTAGGAGTTGTGCCACATATCGGACATTGTCATCCCCCTGTCTGTTACGGGTAAAGCCTACTTGCTCCAGGTCTATGAGGGATGGAAGAAGGCATTTGAGGCTGGTGGCCAGGATCTTGGCGAAAATCTTCGCCTCTGTGGTCAATAAAACAATAGGGCAGTACGAGTAGCAAAGTGTCTGATCTTTGCCCAGTTTCAGGATCAACGAAATTTCTGGCAACAGCCATAGAGGTAGGGAGACCACTGTCCTGTGTGAAAGAGTTGAAGAGGTGTAGCAGGTGTTCCCCCAGTTCCGGCAGGAAGAGCCTGTAAAAACTAACCAGAATGCCATCCAGCCGGTGTCTTGGCAGTCCTCGCTGTGCAGAGCGCCCTTCTTCCAATGAGATGGGTGCTTCCAACTCCTCCGCACACTGGCGGCCAAGGGACTTCCAATCGCACCTTGCTAGATATTCCTCTGTTAGTGCTGGAGGCGCCTCTTCCTCATCAAGTGTCTGATAGTTATTCAATTCTGTTTGTCCGGCTCAGTTGCCAAGCCCCCCTCTGACTTTTGAAACTTTGCATTGTGGGTCTTCACCTTCACCTTGGAAACTCACCGTCCAGGAGCATGCCTCCCCCTCATAGAAGCACTGCTTGAGTGCCAATAGGACCTCTCTGCTCATTTTGTTCTATGGGTGCAAAGCTGTCCTCCAAGAACCACCAACTGTCACTTAAGGCGCCAGAGGGGCATTGTTTTATCATGCGTTTCCAGAACTTTAATCTCTGTGGTTAAATTATCTTCTTCAATGCGTGCTTCCCTACTGTGGGCGATTGCCAGTGAGGAAATCACCCTGTGGATATTAGCCTTGAATCCATCCCAGAGTGTGTTTGTAGGGACACATCCTGTAGAGTGTTTTGTGTAAAGTAGTCCACTATGCCCCATTGTATCTCCTCAACATCAACCAGATCTCAAAGTATCCACGGGGGAAAGCACCAACGCTAAATGCCCATGGGATATGTGGCAGAAAGAGGCCAGGTCAAGGCAACATGTGCACGGTCAGAAAATAGAGATATCTGATAATCAGCGGAGTGTAAGATGCGGAACAAGAGCGTGCGAAACAGAGATAATCTAGCCGTACATAGGAAGTATGGACATGTGAGGAGCAGGAATAGTCCCTGACATTGGTGTGTAATGCCAAGCGTCGACTAGACCCAGTTCGGTTATCGCTCCTTTTTAAGTGAGCAGACATGGCTCCTGTGCCCTAAAGGGAGGTCGTGCTCCTATCCATAGCAGGTTGCCTGTTATCATCTCAAGTTGAGTCTGTAGGGTGTGAAGGATGTATGAATCTTGTGAGTTGTTTGGCGCGTAAATGTTAAATAGCGTGAGTTTCTGTTTGCTTTGGCCATATATAGGGTCTGAAAGCAGCCCTCCTTATCCCTAAGCACCCTAGTAATACGAGAGCTCTGTTGTGACTTGCAAAGGATCCCCACTGATAGCCTTGGAAGTAGTGTATGCCCAGTACACTATGGGGTATCAAGGGTGTGTCATTCTTTGGCGGTCCTCACCTTGATGAGTCTCCTGCAGAAAGATAATATCAGGATCATGTAATAAGATATAGTTCCAGACCTGCCTTTGTTTATTGGGGGAGTTGAGGCCCCATATATTCTGGCAGATTAATTTGAAACCACTATCCATAAAAAGGAGGCTGGCAGTGAACCAGTTATCACGGCTGCAGTCAACTCGAACAGGCTAGTTGCCCCTACTGAGCAGTGTAACCACAGTCAAAGGAGATGGTGCATCTCTCCTGCAGCCAAAACGAAGTCCACAGTTGCTCAATGACCTGTAGTGATACAGAAATCAAAATTAACCAAAAACTTTAAAGGGCAAACAGGATCTAACCGGTGCTGCAGTCTCCCATGGAGGCAGGAACCAACGTGCCTGCATCTCACCAGTACACAGTGCATGGGGGCAGCCATCTCTTTCTCGGAGGTGGCGGTTGTGAGAGATCAGGGTCTCTCCAGTCCCCTTAGTATCACAAAAGGAGATGCCAATTAGCAGCCATGGCGTTGCCCCTTCGCAATAGCAGGGTGGCCCCATCGTAGCAATGTGAGAACTGTTAGGCGCTTTATGATGGCTTTCTTTGTTTCTTGTGTGGTGGAGTCATCCGGGCTGTTGTCCAACCTATGCTTTCCCTCCTGTATCCATTAAGATTTACAAGCCTCGGGCTCCCTGGGAGGATATCTGTACTGGGGAGGTGTGATCATTCTGTTACGAAGGTGGGAACCCCAACAGGCGTTTTGCCTTGGTCAAGTAGCGCAGGACTTGCCTTTTCTCCTCCCACGTAAAGAGCAGTGCCAAAGGGTGGCCCCTCTGATACAGAATGTTCAGTTCTCTTAGTTTATCTGTGATCATTTTAAATTCTCTCCGTGGCATAGGGTTGTGGGAGAGAAATCTTAGAACAATTGGATGGTATGTTCGTTAAAGACCAAGTCAGCTTTTGTTTGTCAGTGCTGAGGATGGACTTCTCTGTAAAGTAATGGACCAGAATGAGGATATCTGGTAAAGTACCAGAGTGATTTGGCGGTGAGCTTGTTTGTCCAACATGGGGTGTGTAAGGGGTGGGGGGGAAAGGGTGGTTTAAGGTAGTCGGGATAAGATGTTCTATAAAGTCCATGATGTCCCTGCTCTCAAGCCCCCCAGTATACAAATATTGTTCCAGCGACTGGGGTTTTCTAAGTTCTCCTGTTTGGCCTGTAGTTCAGTGTGCTGTTCCTTCAGTGCTGTAATACGTGCCATATAATTTCCTGTTCTGACATGGCGCGTCCTGTGTCATCAATTCTGTCCCCTGTCTTTAAGGTCCTTGATGCACGTTTTGAAATTAGTTCTAAGAGAGTGGATCTCTTTTAGGAAGTGGTTTATACATTCTTGTGTCAGGGGATCTGAAGGCAAAGATTCTAAAAGTTAGCTCGGGGGTCAAGGGGATTAGGTTTGTCGGTCTCCAGTGGTTGTGATTTGGACTAAAAGGAAGTCACTGAGGTTTCCCTGGGTTGCATGTTGTGTGGTAGCTTTCAAGTAATCTCCCCCACCCCCACATCCCAACGTCACTGACCAGGTACTCCACCTTCTTGAGTGGGCAGCCTGTACCGGGGCCTATAAGCGTAGCTCATATCAAATCCCAGGTTCTAGTACACCGCTGCTCACCTCTTTGGGGAGGGAGTGACTGTGAACATCCCTTCTTTGTGCCCTTCATATGGGAGCCTGGTATCCTCAGTAGGGGGCAAGCAGCCTTCCAGGCCTCTCGGGGTCCCCCAACTCTCTGTGGCACCTCCATGCTGCCCGTAAAAGCCCAGTGGGATGACTCTGATTCTTCCACACATTTATTGGCAGAGGTTGACCCAGAAGACCTTAAAGGACTCAATACGCTGCAGAGAAGTCCAATAGACATCAAGGATCAGTTTCAGAGATGTCAAGAGAGAGAAGAGAAAGAAGATGCTCCTTTTACGTGTTTGATCCATGGCCTCTGGAGGATTCCAAGGGGAGGGACCCACAAAATTTGAGCCCATCACAAAAACAGTGCTGCTCCCAGCTAACGTTGTGATACATTGTCAAAGACAAATTGTAAGGAAATGCCTCCTTGGCATGGTTACCCCCTGACTTTTTGCCTTTGCTGATGCTATGTTTTGATTTGAAAGTGTGCTGAGGCCTGCTAACCAGGCCCCAGCACCAGTGTTCTTTCCCTAACCTGTACTTTTGTTTTACACAATTGGCACACCCTGGCACCCAGGTAAGTCCCTTGTAACTGGTACCCCTGGTACCAAGGGCCCTGATGCCAGGGAAGGTCTCTAAGGGCTGCAGCATAGCTTATGCCACCCTGGGGACCCCTCACTCAGCACAGACACACTGCTTGCCAGCTTGTGTGTGCTGGTGAGGACAAAACGAGTAAGTCGACATGGCACTCCCCTCCGGGTGCCATGCCAACCTCACACTGCCTATGCAGTATAGATAAGTCACCCCTCTAGCAGGCCTTACAGCCCTAAGGCAGGGTGCACTATACCATAGGTGAGGGCACCAGTGCATGAGCACTGTGCCCCTACAGTGTCTAAGCAAACCCTTAGACATTGTAAGTGCAGGGTAGCCATAAGAGTATATGGTCTGGGAGTCTGTCAAACACGAACTCCACAGCACCATAATGGCTACACTGAAAACTGGGAAGTTTGGTATCAAACTTCTCAGCACAATAAATGCACACTGATGCCAGTGTACATTTTATTGTAAAATACACCCCAGAGGGCACCTTAGAGGTGCCCCCCTGAAACCTTAACCAACTACCCTGGCTGACTGGTTTTAGCAGCCTGCCACACTCGAGACATGTTGCTGGCCACATGGGGAGAGTGCCTTTGTCACTCTGTGGCCAGTAACAAAGCCTGCACTGGGTGGAGATGCTATCACCTCCCCCAAGCAGGAGCTCAAAGGCTCACCCCCTTTGTTCCAGCACCACAGGGCACTCCAGCTAGTGGAGTTGCCGGCCCCCTCCGGCCACGGCCCCACTTTTGGCGGCAAGGCCGGAGGAATTAATGAGAAAAACAAGGAGGAGTCACTGGCCAGTCAGGACAGCCCCTAAGGTGTCCTGAGCTGAGGTGACTCTAACTTTTAGAAATCCTCCATCTTGCAGATGGAGGATTCCCCCAATAGGGATAGGAATGTGACCCCCTCCCCTTGGGAGGAGGCACAAAGAGGGTGTAGCCACCCTCAGGGCTAGTAGCCATTGGCTACTAACCCCCCAGACCTAAACACACCCTTAAATTTAGTATTTAAGGGCTCCCCTGAACCTAAGAATTTAGATTCCTGCAACATAAAGAAGAAGAGGCCTGCTGAGCTGAAAAACCCTGCAGAGAAGAAGACACCAACTGCTTCGGCCCCAGCCCTACCGGCCTGTCTCCCTCCTTCAGAAGAAAACTGCTCCAGCGATGCTTTCCCCGGGACCAGCGACCTCTGAATCCTCAGAGGACTGCCCTGCTTCTAAAAGACCAAGAAACTCCTGAGAACAGCGGCCCTGTTCAACAAAGACTGCAACTTTGTATCCAGAGGAGCAGATTCAAAGACCCCTGCAATCCCCGCAAGAAGCGTGAGACTTGCAACACTGCAACCGGCAACCCCGACTCGACTGGTGGAGAACCAACACCTCAGGGAGGACCCTCCGGTGACTCCGAGACTGTGAGTAACCAAAGTTGTCCCCCCTGAGCCTCCACAGCGACGCCTGCAGAGGGAATCCCGAGGCTCCCCCTGACCGCGACTGCCTGACTCTGAAATCCCGACGCCTGGAAAAGACCCTGCACCGCAGCCCCCAGGACCTGAAGGATCGGAACTCCAGTGCAGGAGTGACCCCCAGGAGGCCCTCTCCCTTGCCCAGGTGGTGGCTACCCCGAGGAGCCCCCCCCTTGCCTGCCTGCACCACTGAAGAGACCCCTTGGTCTCCCATTGAAACCTATTACAAACCAGACGCTTGTTTGCACACTGCACCCAGCCGCCCCCGCGCTGCTGAGGGTGTACTTTTTGTGTGGACTTGTGTCCCCCCCGAACCCCCCCCCCACCCCCACCCCCAGTGCCCTACAAACCCCCCCCCCCCCCCCCCCCCCGGTGCCCTACAAAACCCCCCTGGTCTGCCCTCCGAAGACGCGGGTACTTACCTGCTGGCAGACTGGAACCGGGGCACCCCCTTCTCCATTGAAGCCTATGTGTTTTGGGCATCACTTTGAACTCTGCACCTGACCGGCCCTGAGCTGCTGGTGTGGTGACTTTGGGGTTGCTCTGAACCCCCAACTGTGGGCTACTTTGGACCCCAATCTGAACCCCGTAGGTGGTTTACTTACCTGCAAAAACTAACATTACTTTACCTCCCCCAGGAACTGTGAAAATTGCACAGTGTCCACTTTTAAAACAGCTAAATGTGTTTTATGTAAAAAGTATATATGCTATTGTGACTATTCAAAGTTCCTAGAGTACTTACATGCAATACCTTTCAAATGAGATATTACATATAGAATTTGAACCTGTGGTTCTTAAAATAAACTAAGAAAAGATATTTTTCTATAACAAAAACCTATTGGCCTGGCATTGTTTGAGTGTGTGTTCCTCATTTATTGCCTGTGTGTATGTACAACAAATGCTTAACACTACTCCTTTGATAAGCCTACTGCTCGACCACACTACCACAAAATAGAGCATTAGTATTCTCTTTTTGCCACTATCTTACCTCTAAGGGGAACCCTTGGACTCTGTGCATACTTTTCCTTACTTTGAAATAGTGCATACAGAGCCAACTTCCCACACAAATACTGCTACAGCTTGTTTGAATTCAAATAAATCAAGGTTTTCTGAAACTGAAGGATTCAGACATCACGCTTTGTCGATGCAAACAGTTCTTCTGTAGAGTGGATTGAGAAGCAACAATAATCTCAGCAGCCGCTGCAGTAAATGCTCTTCCATTATTTGCATTTGTTACAGGGTCACCATTATCACTACTAGTCATGCAAGTGGCCTTTTGCCACCACAGACAACATCAGCGCACATTTCTCCAATAAGGATGATTCCAAGAAGGTCTATGGCTCCAACAATAAGATCATTCACCCCTCCCTACAGGTTACATTCTGCAAATCGGTTGACACCAATCTAGATGCTCCATACAGTCAGTTCATGCACAAAGATCTGTTTATTCACTTCGGCCCATTACTGCTGTGTTGTCTTTTTCATAATCATTTGTCCGAAGATACTCTTTACAACTGATAGATTAGACTCCTTCCAGAATTTTGCTTATTAGCATCAATACTTTTATGGACATCACAGTTAGAGAAGCAGTGAAACGCAATATTCCAATACCTACTCTGACAATATCTTTAAATTATGCGAGGCATTATCATTTCTGTTTATCAAGCCTTTTACTGCTGCTTCTTGTTCCAGAGATGTTGGCATCAGCTTCTTCTTGGCAGCAGCTTCTGTGACGACTAGATCTTTGTTCTTCCAACCTGACCCTCAAGCAGACTCCGTAAGTGTTTCCTCGGTGATGATGTTAAGCTACAGCCCATCCCCAACAATTCTTCTAAAAAGGAATTCAAGAGTGTGGCATGCTCAGCACCACATATATCTCTTTAATGGGGATCTAAATAATTGGCCTTATTGCTCACAGGTTTAGCCACCAGTTGTCTCTGCAGAGTAGGGTGGTTTTACCCTTTTCAGGGCACTTTTGATGGCCTAGTCATATTTCTCAGTTTGTTGTGGGTGAGCCTGAGCTGATCAGTAACTCAGGTGTCTTGGTCGGGCATCTCCCAAGTTGTTGTGTAGAACTTCTTCCAAAGTCCAGAAGAATATAAAATACTTTTCCTGGAGGAACATTTCGTAGATAGTTGATGTTTGGTGCTAGCAGGAAGCTGGTGACCTTCCCAAAGATCCACTATATTTAAAATACATGCTGGTGGCCAATCTGGAACTGGGCAATCTTCCCCTCCCTTCTTTAGAAGCAAGTGATGGGGGACAAATGACAACTGGTCAGAGGAGTATGCATGCCAGCAGAGATACTGTAGACATTGACTTCCGAGTGGAGTGTCTGCGATTTCCATGCAGTTCCCCAGGGGGAGGTCCCAGGAGCACCCTGGAATGTTCAGCTGGCATGTGACGGATCAGACATCCCAAACAGAGAAAGCTATCATCACAGCTGACCAGCAACAAAATAGTTTTTGGTCAGTCATGTTTTTCATTGTGGCTTGGGCCTGGCAGGAGGCAAATGTTTGTTCCTTAAATCTTTTCAGATGGGTTACATGGCTCAGCACAGGCAAGCAACATGAGGTATCACAACCACAAAGACAATGTAGAAGTAAAGTCTGCAATTATGGTATTCAGTCGAAGAGCCACACGCAGAAGATGTATAGTTATTCATATAACACATGAACACAGTAGTAAAAATGAAACTTCACATTAATTTTAAATATATAAAACGTTGTTCCTATAAATAAGCCTACTTCATTTGGTGTGTTCCTAAGTCATCCAAAGCCATTAGATGCCTACAGCACTATCTGAATACACTTGTAACATCATGTTGTCTTCTTTATGAAGACTTGTCTTACTAAGTTGGACTCGCGCTGTTGACTGATCTTAAGTAGTTTTCTTTACTCCCAGCTCGTTTTTTCCCCTATGAGGCTGGCGGTGTGAAGTCTGCCAGCTCTGCGTGGCTGTCAGACCTCTGTGGCTGTGGCGATTCGACCGCCACATTACAAGATCGGCGGGGAGACCCGCCAACCTCCCACCGTCCCCGCCAGGATCTCGGATCCTGACAAGGTGACACCAGTACAGGTTACAGTCAGCCAAGGTGGCACTGAACTCTGCGCCTTCCTGCTGATTACAACCTTGTTCTCCCTCAGCCTTCTCGTGGCGGTCCAACCATCGTGAAAAGGCTGGCAGAGAACAAGTGCAGGGGGCCACAAGAGGGCCCCTGCGCTGCCTGTGGCATGGGCAGTGCAGGGGTCTCCCTGCCCAGCACCCTTGAAATGCGCACTGTCTGCTGGGCATTTCAAGGGTGCTTGTGCGGCCTGCATCTAGCAGCATTGTCGGCAGGTCTGTTATGAGCCAGCGACAATGCTGCTGCCCCTTTCCCACTGGGCTGACCAGCACAAACCTTGGTTTCCTCTGGTCAGCCCAGTGGGAAAGTCGTAATGGGGCTGGTGGGGGAGGTTGACCGCCCCGTCAGGAGTTTGGCGGACGGGTGTTTCCGGCTGCCAAACTCTTAATCAGCCCCCATGTCTTTCAGATCCTACAGTAATTTGTAAAGACCCGATGCTTGCTTTCCTGGACTTCAAGGTCTTTTCTGCAGTGGATAAATCTGATGGGCCCCACTTTAAATGTTTTGAGTTACACTCTAATAGGAAACTGAGCTCACTGCAAACAATTTGCCTCCTGTCACATAGCTTGCTTCTAATCTAGATAACCACTACCGATCCATCAACAAAATTCATGAGCATGCCAATGAAAATTCTAAGTGGATGTGCTTAAGGGTCTTGAAGAAAACCAAGCAGACCACACCTTTCTAAGTTTTTCTGATATAATTAAAAGTCTCAGTCAGACCTGTTAGTTTTGCATTGCATTTTTCTCGTGAAGACATGTTGCTGAAAATCCTGTTGTACTTTGGCTTCAAGATACCACAGCCAATGTTTAATGTATGGGTTTAAAGTTGCCAGTCTCTTTCCTCCTTTGTGAAGTTGGCTTATGTATGCTTTACCCTTTACCTCTGGCTCAGCACTCCTATTCAGATTGTGATAAAACAAGGTTGTGAGTGATGCTGCTGGTGGTAATGCCTCAGTGCCCTTGGTTTAGGTGTAACAGTTGACTCCCTTTCAGCAGGGTCAGTTTGGTCCAGTCCTTGCCCTTCATTTAAGAACGTAGGTCTAATTTTATAATTGTTCTACTGGAGAGTTAATACTTAATGGAAGCACCTTTGGCACGATTTTCAACTGTGCACCTATTGGTAGAAGTGTCGATCAATTTTGCATTACTAGATGTGGCAATAATGGACTCTTATTTTGGAAAAACTATTCAAGCTCTGTCAAGTTCCTTGTTGATCGTTGATGGACGACATTCTGTTTGAGCATTTCTTGTTGGGGCTCCGGTTGAGCCAGTAGGGCACGTTCAATTCGTTCCTAAGCAATTTCACTCACTTTTGGCTCTGTGCTTCAAGTTGTTTTTGTGCTTAAAAGCTTACGCTCTCTTCACGTTTTCACCTTTCATTCAGAGGACAGCCCGCTTTCTTCAATTACTCCTTACTTATCTCTGCAAAATCTTCCAAGTGTCTTTGTGCATATGGTTTAAAACGGGCTTGTAAGGAAATGCCTCCTTGGCATGGTTGCCCCCTGACTTTTTGCCTTTGCTGATGCTATGTTTACAATTGAAAGTGTGCTGAGGCCTGCTAACCAGGCCCCAGCCCCAGTGTTCTTTCCCTAACCTGTACTTTTGTATCCACAATTGGCAGACCCTGGCATCCAGATAAGTCCCTTGTAACTGGTACTTCTAGTACCAAGGGCCCTGATGCCAAGGAAGGTCTCTAAGGGCTGCAGCATGTCTTATGCCACCCTGGAGACCTCTCACTCAGCACAGACACACTGCTTGCCAGCTTGTGTGTGCTAGTGAGGACAAAACGAGTAAGTCGACATGGCACTCCCCTCAGGGTGCCATGCCAGCCTCTCACTGCCTATGCAGTATAGGTAAGACACCCCTCTAGCAGGCCTTACAGCCCTAAGGCAGGGTGCACTATACCATAGGTGAGGGTACCAATGCATGAGCATGGTACCCCTACAGTGTCTAAACAAAACCTTAGACATTGTAAGTGCAGGGTAGCCATAAGAGTATATGGTCTGGGAGTCTGTCAAACACGAACTCCACAGCACCATAATGGCTACACTGAAAACTGGGAAGTTTGGTATCAAACTTCTCAGCACAATAAATGCACACTGATGCCAGTGTACATTTTATTGTAAAATACACCACAGAGGGCACCTTAGAGGTGCCCCCTGAAACTTAACCGACTGTCTGTGTAGGCTGACTAGTTCCAGCAGCCTGCCACACCAGAGACATGTTGCTGGCCCCATGGGGAGAGTGCCTTTGTCACTCTGAGGCCAGTAACAAAGCCTGCACTGGGTGGAGATGCTAACACCTCCCCCAGGCAGGAGCTGTAACACCTGGCGGTGAGCCTCAAAGGCTCACCCCTTTGTCACAGCCCAGCAGGGCACTCCAGCTTAGTGGAGTTGCCCGCCCCCTCCGGCCACGGCCCCCACTTTTGGCGGCAAGGCTGGAGGGAACAAAGAAAGCAACAAGGTGGAGTCACTGGCCAGTCAGGACAGCCCCTAAGGTGTCCTGAGCTGAGGTGACTCTGACTTTTAGAAATCCTCCATCTTGCAGATGGAGGATTCCCCCAATAGGGTTAGGATTGTGACCCCCTCCCCTTGGGAGGAGGCACAAAGAGGGTGTACCCACCCTCAGGGCTAGTAGCCATTGGCTACTAACCCCCCAGACCTAAACACGCCCTTAAATTTAGTATTTAAGGGCTACCCTGAACCCTAGAAAATTAGATTCCTGCAACTACAAGAAGAAGGACTGCCTAGCTGAAAACCCCTGCAGAGGAAGACCAGAAGACGACAACTGCCTTGGCTCCAGAAACTCACCGGCCTGTCTCCTGCCTTCCAAAGATCCTGCTCCAGCGACACCTTCCAAAGGGACCAGCGACCTCGACATCCTCTGAGGACTGCCCCGGCTTCGAAAAGACAAGAAACTCCCGAGGACAGCGGACCTGCTCCAAGAAAAGCTGCAACTTTGTTTCCAGCAGCTTAAAAGAACCCTGCAAGCTCCCCGCAAGAAGCGTGAGACTTGCAACACTGCACCCGGCGACCCCGACTCGGCTGGTGGCGATCCAACACCTCAGGAGGGACCCCAGGACTACTCTAAGACTGTGAGTACAAAAACCTGTCCCCCCTGAGCCCACACAGCGCCGCCTGCAGAGGGAATCCCGAGGCTTCCCCTGACCGCGACTCTTTGAATCCTAAGTCCCGACACCTGGGAGAGACCCTGCACCCGCAGCCCCCAGGACCTGAAGGACCGGACTTTCACTGGAGGAGTGACCCCCAGGAGTCCCTCTCCCTTGATCAAGTGGAGGTTTCCCCGAGGGACCCCCCCCCTTGCCTGCCTGCAGCGCTGAAGAGATCCCTAGATCTCCCATTGACTTCCATTACAAACCCGACGCTTGTTTCTACACTGCACCCGGCCGCCCCCGCGCTGCTGAGGGTGAAATTTCTGTGTGGGCTTGTGTCCCCCCCGGTGCCCTACAAAACCCCCCTGGTCTGCCCTCCGAAGACGCGGGTACTTACCTGCAAGCAGACCGGAACCGGGGCACCCCCTTCTCTCCATTCTAGCCTATGCGTTTTGGGCACCACTTTGAACTCTGCACCTGACCGGCCCTGAGCTGCTGGTGTGGTGACTTTGGGGTCGCTCTGAACCCCCAACGGTGGGCTACCTTGGACCAAGAACTAAGCCCTGTAAGTGTCTTACTTACCTGGTTAACCTAACAAATACTTACCTCCCCTAGGAACTGTGAAAATTGCACTAAGTGTCCACTTTTAAAACAGCTATTTGTGAATAACTTGAAAAGTATACATGCAATTTTGATGATTTGAAGTTCCTAAAGTACTTACCTGCAATACCTTTCGAATGAGATATTACATGTAGAATTTGAACCTGTGGTTCTTAAAATAAACTAAGAAAAGATATTTTTTTCTATATAAAAACCTATTGGCTGGATTTGTCTCTGAGTGTGTGTACCTCATTTATTGTCTATGTGTATGTACAACAAATGCTTAACACTACTCCTTGGATAAGCCTACTGCTCGACCACACTACCACAAAATAGAGCATTAGTATTCTCTCTTTTTACCACTATTTTACCTCTAAGGGGAACCCTTGGACTCTGTGCATGCTATTCCTTACTTTGAAATAGCACATACAGAGCCAACGTCCTACATTGGTGGCAGCGGTGGGATACAAGACTTTGCATTTGCTGGACTACTCAGCCAATACCTGATCACACGACAAATTCCAAAATTGTCATTAGAAATTGATTTTTGCAATTTGAAATTTTTCTAAATTCTTAAAAGTCCTGCTAGGGCCTTGTGTGTTAAGTCCCTGTTTGGCATTGTCTTTTAGAGTTTAAAAAGTTGTTAAAAGTTTGAAATTAGATTCTAGAAACAGTTTTAGATTCTTTAAAAAGTCTTCCAACTCTTAGCAAAACAATGTCTGATACAGAGATGAATGTGGTGGAACTCGACACCACACCTTACCTCCATCTTAAGATGAGGGAGCTAAGGTCTCTCTGTAATATCAAAAAAATAACCATTGGCTCCAGACCTACCAAAATTCAGCTCCAGGAGCTATTGGCAGAGTTTGAAAAAGCCAACCCCTCTGATGATGACCTCACAGAGGAAGAAATTAGTGACTTGGAGGCCAATGTCCCTCCTCCAGTCCTAAATAGGGAGAACAGGACCCCTCAAGTCCTGTCTCCAACTGTGTTAGTCAGAAATAGTGAGTCCCTCACAGGAGGGTCCCACATTTCTGAAATCACTGAGGATGCTCTCAGTGAAGATGACCTCCTGTTAGCCAGGATGGCCAAAAGATTGGCTTTAGAGAGACAGCTCCTAGCCATAGAAAGGGAAAGACAAGAGATGGGCCTAGGACCCATCAATGGTGGCAGCAATATAAATAGGGTCAGAGATTCTCCTGACATGTTAAAAATCCCCAAAGGGATTGTGACAAAATATGAAGATGGTGATGACATCACCAAATGGTTCACAGCTTTTGAGAGGGCTTGTGTAACCAGAAAAGTGAACAGGTCTCACTGGGGTGCTCTCCTTTGGGAAATGTTCACTGGAAAGTGTAGGGATAGACTCCTCACACTCTCTGGAAAAGATGCAGAATCTTATGACCTCATGAAGGGTACCCTGATTGAGGGCTTTGGATTCTCCACTGAGGAGTATAGGATTAGATTCAGGGGGGCTCAAAAATCCTCGAGCCAGACCTGGGTTGACTTTGTAGACTACTCAGTGAAAACACTAGATGGTTGGATTCAAGGCAGTGGTGTAAGTAATTATGATGGGCTGTACAATTTATTTGTGAAAGAACACCTGTTAAGTAATTGTTTCAATGATAAACTGCATCAGCATCTGGTAGACCTAGGACCAATTTCTCCCCAAGAATTGGGAAAGAAGGCGGACCATTGGGTCAAGACAAGGGTGTCCAAGACTTCAACAGGGGGTGACCAAAAGAAAGGGGTCACAAAGACTCCCCAGGGGAAGGGTGATAAGACAACCAAAACTAAAAATAGTAAAGAGTCTTCTACAGGCCCCCAAAAACCTGCACAGGAGGGTGGGCCCAGAGCCTCTTCACAAAACAATGGGTACATGGGTAAAAACTTTGATCCCAAAAAGGCCTGGTGTCATAGCTGTAAACAGCATGGACACCAAACTGGAGACAAGGCCTGTCCCAAGAAAGGTTCCACTCCAAACTCCCATCCAGGTAACACTGGTATGGCTAGTCTCCAAGTGGGATCAACAGTGTGCCCAGAGCAAATCAGGGTCCACACTGAAGCTACTCTAGTTTCTGAGGGTGGGGTGGATTTAGCCACACTAGCTGTCTGGCCGCCTAACATGCAAAAATACAGACAGCAACTCTTAATTAATGGGACTAGAATAGAGGGCCTGAGGGATACAGGTGCCAGTGTCACCATGGTGACAGAGAAACTGGTTTCCCCTGGCCAATACCTGACTGGAAAAACTTACACAGTCACCAACGCTGACAATCAGAGAAAAGTACATCCCATGGCAATGGTTACTTTAGAATGGGGAGGGGTCAATGGCCTGAAACAGGTGGTGGTCTCCTCAAATATCCCAGTGGACTGTCTGCTTGGAAATGACCTGGAGTCCTCAGCATGGGCTGAGGTAGAACTAAAAACCCATGCAGCAATGCTGGGTATCCCTGAACTGGTGTGTGTGAAAACAAGAGCACAATGCAAGGCACAGGGTGAAAAAGTAGAGCTGGAGTCTGGAAAAATGGCCCAGCCTACCAAGAGAACAGGAAAGTCAGTTGGGAAACCAACTGCAACACAGCAAAAGAAAGGGAACCTCTCTTCTCAGGAAGAAGTTCTGCCCTCTGAGGGAACTGAGCCTTTGGAGTTTGAACCTTATCAGGTTGAGCTCTTGGGCCCAGGGGGACCCTCAAGGGAGGAGCTGTGTAAGGGACAAGAAACCTGTCCCTCTCTTGAAGGCCTTAGGCAGCAAGCTGCTGAAGAGTCCAAAGGCAAGAAAAATGGAACACATAGGGTCTATTGGGAAGATGGACTCCTGTACACTGAGGCCAGAGACCCCAAACCTGGTGCCACTAGGAGAGTGGTAGTGCCTCAGCTGTTCAGGAAGTTCATCCTAACATTGGCCCATGACATTCCCCTTGCTGGACATTTGGGACAAACCAAGACGTGGGAGAGGTTAGTCAACCACTTCTACTGGCCCAATATGTCCAACATGGTTAAGGAGTTTTGCCTCTCCTGCCCCACCTGTCAAGCCAGTGGTAAGACAGGTGGGCATCCAAAGGCCCCCCTCATTCCACTTCCAGTGGTGGGGGTTCCCTGTGAAAGAGTGGGTGTGGACATAGTTGGTCCACTAGAACCTCCCACAGCCTCAGGAAATATGTATATCCTGGTAGTAGTGGATCATGCTACCAGGTATCCTGAAGCTATTCCCCTTAGGTCGACTACTGCCCCTGCAGTAGCCAAGGCCCTCATTGGTATCTTTACCAGAGTGGGTTTCCCTAAGGAGTTGGTGTCTGACAGAGGTACCAACTTCATGTCAGCATACCTAAAGCACATGTGGAATGAGTGTGGAGTGACTTATAAATTCACTACACCATACCATCCACAAACTAATGGCTTGGTTGAGAGATTCAACAAGACATTAAAAGGCATGATCATGGGGCTCCCAGAAAAACTCAAAAGGAGATGGGATGTCCTCTTGCCATGTCTGCTTTTCGCTTACAGAGAGGTGCCACAGAAGGGAGTAGGATTCTCACTCTGTTTGGTCATCCTGTAAGGGGACCACTTGCCCTTGTTAAAGAAGGCTGGGAGAGACCTCTCCATGAGCCTAAACAGGACATAGTGGACTATGTACTTGGCCTTCGCTCTAGAATGGCAGAGTACATGGAAAAGGCAACCAAAAACCTTGAGGCCAGCCAACAGCTCCAGAAGTTTTGGTATGACCAAAAGGCTGCACTGGTTGAGTTCCAACCAGGGCAGAAAGTCTGGGTTCTGGAGCCTGTGGCTCCCAGGGCACTCCAGGACAAATGGAGTGGCCCTTACCCAGTGCTAGAAAGGAAGAGTCAGGTCACCTACCTGGTGGACCTGGGCACAAGCAGGAGCCCTAAGAGGGTGATCCATGTGAACCGCCTTAAGCTCTTCCATGACAGGGCTGATGTGAATCTGTTGATGGTAACAGATGAGGATCAGGAGGCAGGGAGTGAACCTCTCCCTGATCTTCTGTCATCAGACCCAAAAGATGGCACAGTAGATGGAGTGATCTACTCAGACACCCTCTCTGGCCAACAGCAAGCTGATTGTAGGAGAGTCCTACAACAGTTTCCTGAACTCTTCTCCTTAACCCCTGGTCAGACACACCTGTGTACCCATGATGTGGACACAGGAGACAGCATGCCTGTCAAGAACAAAATTTTTAGACAGTCTGACCATGTTAAGGAAAGCATCAAGGTGGAAGTCCACAAGATGCTAGAATTGGGAGTAATTGAGCGCTCTGACAGCCCCTGGGCTAGCCCAGTGGTCTTAGTCCCCAAACCTCACACCAAAGATGGAAAGAAAGAGATGAGGTTTTGTGTGGACTACAGAGGGCTCAATTCTGTCACCAAGACAGATGCTCATCCAATTCCTAGAGCTGATGAGCTCATAGATAAATTAGGTGCTGCCAAATTCTTAAGTACCTTTGACTTGACAGCAGGGTACTGGCAAATAAAAATGGCACCTGGAGCAAAAGAGAAAACAGCATTCTCCACACCTGATGGGCATTATCAGTTTACTGTTATGCCCTTTGGGTTAAAGAATGCCCCTGCCACCTTCCAAAGGTTGGTGAATCAAGTCCTTGCTGGCTTGGAGTCCTTTAGCACAGCTTATCTTGATGATATTGCTGTCTTTAGCTCTACCTGGCAGGATCACCTGGTCCACCTGAAGAAGGTTTTGAAGGCTCTGCAATCTGCAGGCCTCTCTATCAAGGCATCCAAATGCCAGATAGGGCAGGGAACTGTGGTTTACTTGGGCCACCTTGTAGGTGGAGGCCAAGTTCAGCCACTCCAACCCAAGATCCAGACTATTCTGGACTGGGTAGCTCCAAAAACCCAGACTCAAGTCAGGGCATTCCTTGGCTTGACTGGGTATTACAGGAGGTTTGTGAAGGGATATGGATCCATTGTGACAGCCCTCACTGAACTCACCTCCAAGAAAATGCCCAAGAAAGTGAACTGGACTGTGGAATGCCAACAGGCCTTTGACACCCTGAAACAAGCAATGTGCTCAGCACCAGTTCTAAAAGCTCCAGATTATTCTAAGCAGTTCATTGTGCAGACTGATGCCTCTGAACATGGGATAGGGGCAGTTTTGTCCCAAACAAATGATGATGGCCTTGACCAGCCTGTTGCTTTCATTAGCAGGAGGTTACTCCCCAGGGAGCAGCGTTGGAGTGCCATTGAGAGGGAGGCCTTTGCTGTGGTTTGGTCCCTGAAGAAGCTGAGACAATACCTCTTTGGGACTCACTTCCTAGTTCAAACTGACCACAGACCTCTCAAATGGCTGATGCAAATGAAAGGTGAAAATCCTAAACTGTTGAGGTGGTCCATCTCCCTACAGGGAATGGACTTTATAGTGGAACACAGACCTGGGACTGCCCATGCCAATGCAGATGGCCTTTCCAGGTTCTTCCACTTAGAAAATGAAGACTCTCTTGGGAAAGGTTAGTCTCATCCTCTTTCGTTTGGGGGGGGGGGGGGGGGTTGTGTAAGGAAATGCCTCCTTGGCATGGTTGCCCCCTGACTTTTTGCCTTTGCTGATGCTATGTTTACAATTGAAAGTGTGCTGAGGCCTGCTAACCAGGCCCCAGCACCAGTGTTCTTTCCCTAACCTGTACTTTTGTATCCACAATTGGCAGACCCTGGCATCCAGATAAGTCCCTTGTAACTGGTACTTCTAGTACCAAGGGCCCTGATGCCAAGGAAGGTCTCTAAGGACTGCAGCATGTCTTATGCCACCCTGGAGACCTCTCACTCAGCACAGACACACTGCTTGCCAGCTTGTGTGTGCTAGTGAGGACAAAACGAGTAAGTCGACATGGCACTCCCCTCAGGGTGCCATGCCAGCCTCTCACTGCCTATGCAGTATAGGTAAGACACCCCTCTAGCAGGCCTTACAGCCCTAAGGCAGGGTGCACTATACCATAGGTGAGGGTACCAATGCATGAGCATGGTACCCCTACAGTGTCTAAACAAAACCTTAGACATTGTAAGTGCAGGGTAGCCATAAGAGTATATGGTCTGGGAGTCTGTCAAACACGAACTCCACAGCACCATAATGGCTACACTGAAAACTGGGAAGTTTGGTATCAAACTTCTCAGCACAATAAATGCACACTGATGCCAGTGTACATTTTATTGTAAAATACACCACAGAGGGCACTTTAGAGGTGCCCCCTGAAACTTAACCGACTGTCTGTGTAGGCTGACTAGTTCCAGCAGCCTGCCACACCAGAGACATGTTGCTGGCCCCATGGGGAGAGTGCCTTTGTCACTCTGAGGCCAGTAACAAAGCCTGCACTGGGTGGAGATGCTAACACCTCCCCCAGGCAGGAGCTGTAACACCTGGCGGTGAGCCTCAAAGGCTCACCCCTTTGTCACAGCCCAGCAGGGCACTCCAGCTTAGTGGAGTTGCCCGCCCCCTCCGGCCACGGCCCCCACTTTTGGCGGCAAGGCTGGAGGGAACAAAGAAAGCAACAAGGAGGAGTCACTGGCCAGTCAGGACAGCCCCTAAGGTGTCCTGAGCTGAGGTGACTCTGACTTTTAGAAATCCTCCATCTTGCAGATGGAGGATTCCCCCAATAGGGTTAGGATTGTGACCCCCTCCCCTTGGGAGGAGGCACAAAGAGGGTGTACCCACCCTCAGGGCTAGTAGCCATTGGCTACTAACCCCCCAGACCTAAACACGCCCTTAAATTTAGTATTTAAGGGCTACCCTGAACCCTAGAAAATTAGATTCCTGCAACTACAAGAAGAAGGACTGCCTAGCTGAAAACCCCTGCAGAGGAAGACCAGAAGACGACAACTGCCTTGGCTCCAGAAACTCACCGGCCTGTCTCCTGCCTTCCAAAGATCCTGCTCCAGCGACGCCTTCCAAAGGGACCAGCGACCTCGACATCCTCTGAGGACTGCCCCGGCTTCGAAAAGACAAGAAACTCCCGAGGACAGCGGACCTGCTCCAAGAAAAGCTGCAACTTTGTTTCCAGCAGCTTAAAAGAACCCTGCAAGCTCCCCGCAAGAAGCGTGAGACTTGCAACACTGCACCCGGCGACCCCGACTCGGCTGGTGGCGATCCAACACCTCAGGAGGGACCCCAGGACTACTCTAAGACTGTGAGTACAAAAACCTGTCCCCCCTGAGCCCACACAGCGCCGCCTGCAGAGGGAATCCCGAGGCTTCCCCTGACCGCGACTCTTTGAATCCTAAGTCCCGACACCTGGGAGAGACCCTGCACCCGCAGCCCCCAGGACCTGAAGGACCGGACTTTCACTGGAGGAGTGACCCCCAGGAGTCCCTCTCCCTTGATCAAGTGGAGGTTTCCCCGAGGAACCCCCCCCTTGCCTGCCTGCAGCGCTGAAGAGATCCCTAGATCTCCCATTGACTTCCATTACAAACCCGACGCTTGTTTCTACACTGCACCCGGCCGCCCCCGCGCTGCTGAGGGTGAAATTTCTGTGTGGGCTTGTGTCCCCCCCGGTGCCCTACAAAACCCCCCTGGTCTGCCCTCTGAAGACGCGGGTACTTACCTGCAAGCAGACCGGAACCGGGGCACCCCCTTCTCTCCATTCTAGCCTATGCGTTTTGGGCACCACTTTGAACTCTGCACCTGACCGGCCCTGAGCTGCTGGTGTGGTGACTTTGGGGTCGCTCTGAACCCCCAACGGTGGGCTACCTTGGACCAAGAACTAAGCCCTGTAAGTGTCTTACTTACCTGGTTAACCTAACAAATACTTACCTCCCCTAGGAACTGTGAAAATTGCACTAAGTGTCCACTTTTAAAACAGCTATTTGTGAATAACTTGAAAAGTATACATGCAATTTTGATGATTTGAAGTTCCTAAAGTACTTACCTGCAATACCTTTCGAATGAGATATTACATGTAGAATTTGAACCTGTGGTTCTTAAAATAAACTAAGAAAAGATATTTTTTTCTATATAAAAACCTATTGGCTGGATTTGTCTCTGAGTGTGTGTACCTCATTTATTGTCTATGTGTATGTACAACAAATGCTTAACACTACTCCTTGGATAAGCCTACTGCTCGACCACACTACCACAAAATAGAGCATTAGTATTATCTCTTTTTACCACTATTTTACCTCTAAGGGGAACCCTTGGACTCTGTGCATGCTATTCCTTACTTTGAAATAGCACATACAGAGCCAACTTCCTACAGGGCTATTTTGAGCAATTAGTTCCTTTTTCCCACCCTGGCATTCAGTTCTAATTTGTGGTGGCACATGCTCACTTTGAGCAGTGTAGGAAATAGTACCATGTTTTTTCTTTAAAGTTGTTATTCTGTGTGAATTCTGTGTAAATATGTGAATCGCCTAGCTCGGCAACGAAAGCCTGTGTATCACCTCTTCAGTATGAAAGTTAGGAGACGTACATATTGGACGCAAATTTATTTTTCATACACAATGTTCCAGTGGAGATCATGTGACAAAACCAGCTCAAAAGAACTACGCAGGTGAAGAATCTGAAATCATGGAATGGAACGCAATCAACCTTCAAACTGATGCAAAAATATAAACCTTTCACAGCTGAGCAAGCTATTCAACAACTCTACAATGCCAGGCATAAGAGTGAGGCATTACATGTCTGAAAAGCCAAGGATTTGGGAGGGGAAATATGAAATTAAGCAACAAGCTAGCACATCCACCCCTTAAACTCTGAAGGGATGATGCCACGAGAAGCAAATGGCACATTTACAAGAGATTTACTAAAATTGCCATGCTTCAACCTCCCTAAATGAACATGCCACCTGGAATAAGGCAGTTTGTTGTCAGACTGGTGGCATTCTGCCCTCGACAGCCCTGACAAGCGAGTGTCCTAGGCTGCATAGCAGCACTCCCAATGCTTCCAGAAACTCTAGCCCTTATGTAAACGAGGATGTGTAGATCTCCATCTTCATACCTCTTGCGTGGTGGCATTGAGTAGGGACTTGAAATTGTTTTTTGGCGAGGCTGGAGGAGCAGGTTAATAAATAGGATGAAAGAGGAATTGAGTGCATGGGTGAAGACTCACCCTAACACCTGGTCGTACTCTACAGATTTCACGTTTTTGATGGAAGGCTCCAACTCCTTTGCTCAAAATGTCATATTTCACAACATTTGCTGCTGAATTTGTTATGACTAATGTTTCCTTCGCCCCTGGCCCATCTTCTTTTTCACCCTCTGGTCTTTTTTTCATTCTCACCCTGGCCCCTCTTAGTCTTTCTTCCCTCCCATGCATACTTCTGTTTGTCCCATCTTGCCAGTGGTCCTAGAGCGCAATAAGCACTATGTAAAGAAACAGAACATTAGCATGTTACTTCCTTATTTTTTTCCTAACATTCTTCCTTCTATTAATATTCTCTCCATTCCCCCCTCTCTAGCCTTTGCGCCCCCCCCCCCTCCCCACCCCCCCCATCTTCCACTCTCCACCACCACCACTTTCAGATGATCTATGGTTGGCATAAGTTATGTACTCACATGACATAAAAAACGTGTTCCCTCCTTCACTCTCTCACTACCTCCCACTCTCCTAGCTCCTCCTTCCCTGCTTTGAAGTGGCCTTGGGAATACAAAATCTACCAAGATGAAAGATCATTGTATTCTCTTACGAGGTCTCGCTATCTGCCTTCGTTCTACCCTATGTTGCTTCATTGGCATTTCCTCTATTGTGTTCACCCTCAGTGCTTTGAAACAGTCTGAGCAGAATATGTGCTTGACATGCAGCCTATATCAAATCCTGCAGATAAATCTCACGAGCACTCTGTAAAGGTGGAGTGTCTAAAATGCTCAATTGGATTCCTTTTTAGCAGTTGCAGTGACCGAGATGAATGAAAAAAAACACCTCAAAGAAGATGTTTTTTATCATATAGTATGTAAGACTTTGGGCTGCAAACCACCCACGTAGTTGAGAGACGTTTGGAATTCTAGCTTAGTGTCTGAAATGGGGTTGTGCTTCTGCCAGAGGTTATGATCCGCTCGAACCTTTGGCTGTCTAGACATAACGAACACAACAGCTTCTCTGTGCAAATAAAGGTCCAAACAAATCTTCGAGGTCATGAGACAAAATAGTCAGCTGACATTCTGCAGTGTACTGTTCATAAACTCAAGCAATCTGCTGGTGCGTTTTCATTTTATGGAAATTCAAGATCCAGATGAATTTGTTAAGTTGTGGGGTCCCTAAATATCTCCATTTCTTTTACAGGGCGTACTTGGAGCGTGATGTTGCTTTGTCTGACGAGCTGGTTCACAAATACAGCAATGTTGCATTGAGCCACTTGAACTGCACTGTGAAGGAGCTCCGGCGTCTCTTCTTGGTAGAAGACTTGATCGATTCCTTAAAGGTATGCCATCTAAATTGTGGCTGATTATTTAATTGTTCTGTGTCATTCTGCACATGAAGATTCCTGCATTTTGGAATAGATGAAATCCTAGGTACAGGAGCCTTACCAGAAGGTCAGTCGTAATACGGCAGCTCGATGCTGTGGTGGTATTTTCTGATCGTTGTGTGCAACATATTTGCAGGTGCCATGAGTAAAAGCCAAATAAAGGGCTTTTGCTGTCATTGAAGTACTCTGAACGTCAAGCTGGTAATGACAGAGTTTTCTGTGGTATTTCATGTTTATTATTTTTAATTCATAGTGTTCTATTGCTGACCACTCCTAGGGAATGAGTATTGGACATTCTACTTGAATAAACCAGGCAGGGTTATAGTACATTATTATGTACATAAAATGTGGTAGCTGTGTATATCACAACGTTGTACAAATCTTCAAAGGGTATTATAACTGAATTGCTTAGGTTACTGTATGCATATGTCTGCAGGGACTGGGGACACTTGCAAGCATGTTGGGTAACCAAATCAATGTCCATGCACCCATTTGTGTGCAGCTAATGTGACGAGAGACCTTGAGGTGTAAGTGTTAAATTAAGCCAATTTCTAGGTCTTTCAGTTGCTAGTCTAAAGGACAAAAAACAGGCCATGGGCAAAGGTTTGCAAATTAGGCTCCACATTACTGCCTGTCCAGCTTGATGGCATGTTACAGCACGCTACTGTATATCACACCAGACCCTGCATCTTTGACACTCCTCTCAACCTGTTTTTGATGCTAGTAATTTGTAGGGCACACTTGTAGCCCAAACGGCTGACAGTGTGATGCAGGAACTTAACAGTATGTTCGATGGCATGTGTGCTGCAGATACACATGTTGTGCATAGCCCGCCATCTGGTGTTGGGTCGGAGTGTTACAAGTTGTTTTTCTTCGAAGAAGTCTTTCGAGTCACGAGACCGAGGGACTCCTCCTCCTTTGCTTCCATTGCGCATGGGCGTCGACTCCATCTTCGATTGTTTTCTTTCCGCCATCGGGTTCGGACGTGTTCCTTTTCGGTCCGGGTTCGGAACGGAAAGATAGTTAGAAATTCGGAAAATTAAGTCGGTATTGTTGCGTTCGGGATCGGATTAGATAGAATCGGCATCGAATCGTGAAGAGCTCCGGTAGCCCTTCGGGGTAATTTCGATCCCCCGTCGGGGCCTGGTCGGCCCGACCGCGTGTAACATCGAGGCTGATGAAACGGACCCCGTTCCGATTCTGCCCTAAATGCCACAACAAATACCCATATACAGACCAACATTTGGTCTGTAACCTGTGCCTGTCGCCCGAGCACAAGGAAGAAACTTGTGAGGCCTGTCGTGCGTTTCGATCCCAAAAAACGCTCCGTGACCGGCGAGCCAGAAGATTACAGATGGCGTCCACGCCGACAGGACACCGAGAGTTCGAGGAACAAGGAGAAGAAGAGGAAGCCTTCTCTATCCATGAATCGGACTCGGAGGAATTAGACGTCCACGAAACAGTGAGTAAGACGTCGAAGCCAGCACACAAGAAAACAGACAAGGCCCAGGGGACGCCACTGCCAACAGGCCATGGCTCAACCCATAAAGTCGGTGACCGCCCATCGGCACCGAAAAAGGCCGAACTAGTGCCGAGATCGTCCGACTCGGGTCGAGACACAGGCACGCAGCAATCTCGGGACCGAGAAAGTGCTGCCGACAAAGATCGACGCCGAGACATCGGAGCCGAAGCTGCTCGACGCAGATACAGCGGCACCGAGGAGGATCGACGCCGAGAAGTTTCGACTCCAAAAAAGAGGAAAGTCGCCTCGGAGCCGAAAACGAGTAAGGACATAGTTTTGGTGCCGAAACGACCGGCAACCGAGCCAACAACCAGCTCATATTCAGAGGAGCAATCACTGTCCTCTCAATTGCGCAAACATAGATTCGAGGAAGAGTTACAGTCCACTGAAGTAGACCACACTCAAAAGCGGATCTTTATACAGAGTGGAACAGGGAAGATCAGCACCCTTCCCCCTAGTAGGAGAAAAAGGAGACTTGAGTTCCAAATACAGGAACAAGCACCACAAACTAAAGTGGTGAAGAAGGTAACTCCGCCACCCTCTCCTCCACCTGTAACTTACCTATCACCGGCACAGACTCCGTCACACTCACCGGCTCACACCACCATGAGCCAAGATGACCAGGACGCTTGGGACCTATACGACGCCCCAGTGTCAGACAACAGTCCGGAGGCGTATCCTACCAAGCCCTCACCACCAGAGGACAGCACAGCGTATTCACAGGTGCTAGCTAGGGCAGCAGAGTTCCATAACGTGTCGCTACACTCGGAACCTGTCGAGGATGACTTCCTTTTCAACACCCTCTCCTCCACCCATAGCACCTGCCAGAGCCTGCCTATGCTCCCAGGAATGCTAAGGCACGCAAAGCAAATCTTCAAAGAGCCTGTCAAGAGTAGAGCAATAACACCAAGGGTGGAAAAGAAATACAAAGCACCGCCCACAGACCCTGCTTTCATCACCTCACGACTCCCACCAGATTCGGTTGTGGTAGGGGCAGCTCGCAAGAGAGCCAACTCTCACACGTCAGGCGATGCACCACCTCCGGATAAAGAAAGCCGCAAGTTCGACGCAGCCGGAAAAAGGGTCGCAGTACAAGCTGCAAACCAGTGGCGCATCGCTAACTCTCAAGCGCTCCTAGCGCGATATGATAGAGCCCATTGGGACGAGATGCAGCACCTCATCGAGCATCTACCCAAGGATTTACAAAAAAGGGCGAAACAGGTGGTTGAGGAGGGACAAAACATCTCCAATAACCAAATACGCTCCTCTATAGATGCAGCTGACACAGCTGCAAGAACAATTAACACAGCAGTAACCATAAGAAGGCACGCGTGGTTACGAACATCTGGCTTTAAACCAGAGATACAGCAAGCGGTGCTCAATATGCCATTCAATGAGCAACAATTATTCGGACCTGAAGTGGACACGGCAATTGAGAAGCTAAAAAAGGACACGGACACTGCCAAGGCCATGGGCGCACTCTATTCCCCGCAGGGCAGAGGCACTTTCGGCACCTTCCGCAAAACAACCTTCAGAGGGGGGTTTCGGGGTCAGGCCACACAAGCCAGTACCTCACATTCAACACCGTTTACCTACCAGGGACAGTACCAAAGGGGAGGCTTTCGGGGCCAGTACAGAGGAGGACAATTCCCTAGAAACAGGAAAATTTCAAAGCCCAAAAACACCTGCAACCAAACAGTGACTCACAGGTCACTCATCCCCTCCACATAACACCAGTGGGGGGAAGAATAAGTCTGTATTACCAATCTTGGGAGGAAATAACAACAGACACTTGGGTCTTAGCAATTATCCAACATGGTTATTGCATAGAATTTCTCCAAATCCCTCCAAATATACCACCAAAAACACAGAATATATCAAAACAGCATTCAGACCTTCTGGAAATAGAAGTTCAAGCATTACTGCAAAAGAACGCAATAGAACTGGTACCAGGTACACAAATAAACACAGGAGTTTACTCACTGTACTTTCTAATACCAAAAAAGGACAAAACACTGAGACCAATCCTAGATCTCAGAACACTAAACACCTACATCAAATCAGAACACTTTCACATGGTCACGCTACAAGAAGTGTTTCCATTGCTAAAGCAACAAGACTACATGACAACCTTAGATCTCAAAGATGCATATTTCCACATACCGGTACATCCCTTGCACAGGAAATACCTAAGGTTCGTATTCAAAGGAATACATTACCAATTCAAAGTATTGCCGTTCGGTATAACAACCGCACCAAGAGTCTTTACAAAATGCCTAGCAGTAGTAGCTGCACACATCAGAAGGCAGCAAATACACGTATTCCCGTATCTAGACGATTGGCTAATCAAGACCAACTCACTGACAAAGTGTTCACACCACACAGATCAGGTCATACAAACCCTCTACAAACTCGGTTTCTCCGTCAACTATGTGAAATCATGCATTCTGCCGTGCAAAGTACAGCAATACCTAGGAGCAACAATAGACACAACAAGGGGAATAGCCACTCCAAGTCCACAAAGGGTTCAAAATTTCCAAAAAGTTATACAAACCATGTATCCAACACAAAAAATACAGGCAAAGACGGTATTACAACTCCTAGGCATGATGTCCTCATGCATAGCCATTGTCCCGAATGCAAGACTGCACATGAGGCCCTTACAACAGTGCCTAGCATCACAATGGTCACAAGCACAGGGTCACCTTCTAGATCTGGTGTTGATAGACCGCCAAACATACATCTCGCTTCTATGGTGGAACAGTATAAATTTAAACAAAGGGCGGCCTTTCCAAGACCCAGTGCCACAATACGTGATAACAACAGATGCTTCCATGACAGGGTGGGGAGCACACCTCAATCAACACAGCATCCAAGGACAATGGGACGTACATCAAACAAAGCTGCATATAAATCACCTCGAACTGCTAGCAGTTTTCCTAGCGTTAAAAGCATTCCAACCCATCATAACCCACAAGTACATTCTTGTCAAAACAGACAACATGACAACAATGTATTATCTAAACAAACGGGGGGACACACTCGACACAGCTGTGCCTCCTGGCACAAAAAATATGGCAATGGGCAATTCACAACCACATTCGCCTAATAGCACAGTTTATTCCAGGGATCCAGAATCAACTTGCAGACAACCTCTCTCGAGATCACCAACAGGTCCACGAATGGGAAATTCACCCCCAAATTCTAAACACTTACTTCAAAATTTGGGGAACACCTCAAATAGACTTATTTGCAACAAAGGAGAACGCAAAATGCCAAAACTTCGCATCCAGATACCCACACAGGCAATCCCAAGGCAATGCCCTATGGATGGACTGGTCAGGGATATTTGCGTACGCTTTTCCCCCTCTCCCTCTCCTTCCATATCTAGTAAACAAATTGAGTCAAAACAAACTCAAACTCATACTGATAGCACCAACATGGGCGAGGCAACCATGGTACACAACACTGCTAGACCTATCAGTAGTACCCCACGTCAAATTACCCAACAGGCCAGATCTGTTAACACAACACAAACAACAGATCAGGCATCCAAACCCAGCATCGCTGAATCTAGCAATCTGGCTCCTGAAATCCTAGAATTCGGACACTTAAACCTCATCCAAGAATGTATGGAAGTCATAAAGCAAGCTAGAAGACCATCCACTAGACACTGCTATGCAAGCAAATGGAAAAGGTTTGTTTGCTACTGCCATAATAATCAAATTCAACCATTACACGCATCTCCAAAGGATGTAGTGGGTTACTTACTACACTTACAAAAATCAAACCTGGCCTTCTCTTCCATTAAAATACACCTCGCAGCAATATCTGCATACCTGCAGATTACCCATTCAACTTCACTATTTAGGATACCTGTCATTAAAGCGTTTATGGAAGGCCTCAAAAGAATTATACCACCAAGGACACCACCCGTTCCTTCATGGAACCTCAACATCGTCTTAACGAGACTCATGGGTCCACCTTTTGAACCCATGCATTCTTGCGAAATACAATTCCTAACCTGGAAAGTTGCATTTCTCATCGCCATCACATCTCTAAGAAGAGTAAGTGAAATTCAGGCGTTTACAATACAAGAACCTTATATCCAAATACACAAAAATAAGGTAGTCCTAAGAACCAATCCAAAATTTCTACCAAAGGTTATTTCACCGTTCCACTTAAATCAAACGGTAGAACTACCAGTGTTCTTCCCACAGCCAGACTCGGTAGCTGAAAGGGCACTACATACATTAGACATCAGAAGAGCACTAATGTACTACATTGACAGAACAAAACAAATCAGAAAAACAAAACAACTGTTTATTGCATTCCAAAAACCTCATACAGGAAACCCAATATCAAAACAGGGTATAGCCAGATGGATAGTTAAATGCATCCAAATCTGCTACCTTAAAGCCAAAAGGGAGCTGCCCATTACACCAAGGGCACACTCAACCCGAAAGAAAGGCGCTAGCATGGCCTTCCTAGGGAATATTCCAATGCACGAGATATGTAAGGCAGCCACATGGTCTACGCCTCACACATTTACTAAGCACTACTGTGTAGACGTGCTATCCTCCGCACAACAAGCCACAGTAGGTCAAGCCGTACTAAGAACTCTATTTCAGACTACTTCCACTCCTACAGGCTGAGCCACCGCTTTTGGGGAGATAACTGCTTACTAGTCTATGCACAACATGTGTATCTGCAGCTACACATGCCATCGAACTGAAAATGTCACTTACCCAGTGTACATCTGTTCGTGGCATTAGTCGCTGCAGATGCACATGTGCCCACCCGCCTCCCCGGGAGCCTGTAGCCGTTTGGAAGTTATCTTTAACTTTGTACATTTTGTAAATATATTACTTAAACCTTAACTGGTACATACTTATTCACTCCATTGCATGGGCACTATTACTAACACACACAACTCCTACCTCACCCTCTGCGGGGAAAACAATCGAAGATGGAGTCGACGCCCATGCGCAATGGAAGCAAAGGAGGAGGAGTCCCTCGGTCTCGTGACTCGAAAGACTTCTTCGAAGAAAAACAACTTGTAACACTCCGACCCAACACCAGATGGCGGGCTATGCACAACATGTGAATCTGCAGCGACTAATGCCACGAACAGATGTACACTGGGTAAGTGACATTTTCAATGTCTATTAAGAGTGAATAAGGAACAGCCTAGGAATAAAAACTATAATTAAAGCAATCTAAAGGAAAATGGGGTAAGGCCATTACAATAGAGGTTTGTGCAGCAGATTTGCTTTGAAGATACGCTGCAATAATAGAGGTGATTTGAGTCAACTGCTGACAGAAAGTAAATTGCAATGGAGCCTGAGAGACTTTAGGTATGAATTCCACATCGGTGATATAGCCACACAAATCAATTGCAAGTCAACCTTTGCACAGTCAGATTTTGGAATATTAGCTCCCTGAGCACCTGACTCTTTTTAGTTAAAGTATTGAAGGCAAAAGCTGACTTTTTGCAACCCTGTAACTATACGGGTGCCCTTAGCAAGGAGTTGTAGAGAAATGTCTGAAAGACGTTCTTGCTGCCAGTTAAAGCAAGTACACCACTTCTAAGCAGAGGTTCTTCTGTAACTGCTAGTCACAGTGGTTCTGAGGGCAGTGCTCCTTTCACAACCCAATCCAGGCAAATAAGTGTTTGGCCCTTTGTACTGAACAGTTTGTTGAACTATAATCTCTGACCCTCTACAGGTGCATGAAGTAGCTGTTGGCTTATCAGAGACAGGAGTGCAGCCCTAGGTTCTTGCATGCCAGTCAGCTATGACTAAATAACTCAAATACTCAACCTCAGTTTTCCATGCCTTTTGTTTATTCAGTCCCAGATGCAGTACCAAACAAGCGGCCTTGTGATCATTCTCCAGGTGTCTGAATGGATCTAGAAACTTTAAAGCAGTACTCCTGTATGCCAGTAGGTGACATCGTGGCTCCGCACTCAAGTTGTCCAGAAGTGACGCGTGGAAACTCATATAAGTGTTACCCATTGTGTGCTGACATCTGTTTGTTTCTTTCTACGCCTTCCAGTGTGGAGCCAGAGCTAGTCCTTGGTCTTTTCAGACCTTTATTTAGAATTTGTACACAGCATGCAAAGAAAAATGTCAGCCCTAAAGCAGGGTTCAAGCCGTGACGGAAATGTCACAAGCAAATGTGACAGACCCTCACGAAGTATGCTTATGGTGCCTTGGGTTGAAGCACGATTGCAGGCCCTAGAATCACTGTGTCCTGTTGAATTCAGAGGCTTTATGGAACCGTGAGATAAAGCTGTAAAAATGAACGCAAGGTCCTCTCCTCATGCCAGGTCATTGTTGCGGTTGAAGTCTTTGGTTAAGTCCAGAAGCAGCCCGTTACGCTATCCAGCTCTGAGCAGAATCCACAAGGTGCTTGTTTGAGGCCGTACCCATTCCAACCAGAGTACAGCCAGCTGGCAGTCTCTCTGAATCAGATACCTTGCCCTTACTTTACCAGGATCCAGACACTACACAATATTTTCAGCACAGATTCAAACATTGACTGTTTTGATGAAGCGTATGGTTTGTCCCCCAATGTGAGTAAAATTGGTATGAAGAACTTCAAGATGCCAGTGGCCTAGATACTTCTCCAGATACTGTCCTTGTTTCGCCTCCTGGCCCCACAACTGAAGAAAGTGCCTCTTTGGTTGATTTTATATGAAGGACATCACAGAGGTATTGGAGTTATGACTTCCCACTATAGGGGTTGAAGACCAGTGTTTTGTTTGAGGTACCCCCAGCCTGTTAGAGCACCTGCAGACTCTCTATTGACATTTAATGAAGCCATTACAGATACACACTTAGGGAAATCCTGACCAGTTATTAGACAGGTCACGCTGCCCAGTCGTCCAGCACCACACAATCCTTCTCTTCTTATACAACATTATACGCCGTTAGGCAAAGGCCAGCTGCCTTCCAGGCTGCAACTCCCATGCCCTATGGGATACAGTGTCACAAGTATGCCTGCAGTTCTGGACAAACTCTGGGTGTCTCTGACCAAAGCTATCCAGGATGGATGCAAGTGGAGCAAAGACTGTATTTTAGTTTGTTTGGACACCACTGACTGACTGCATAGGATGGGCGATGAGCATGAGTGTGGCATTTGTTGCCATACCTGGATGAGGTTTACAGGCTTCTCTAGGGATGTCCAGGCTTCACTGATAGACATACCATTTGATGGATATCGCCCGTTTGGTAACGAGGCGGATTCAGCCCTGGAACTGTTTAACTAAAGCATGGCAACACCACGTTACGTTTTTTTCTGCCCCCACCTAACAATTCCAACATTTTCGCCCTATCCATGGCCATGGCAGTGAATTTTAGTTTCGCCACTCGAAAGCAATGCTCACTGTTAGAAATGGGATCTCTATTTGGCAGTTGGTTTGCACCCTGTCCAAGCAGGGACCCTCACTTTAGTCCGGATAAGGGAGATAACCAGCTCAGATAACCCTGCTCACCCACTTGGAAGCTTGGCACACGCAGTCAGGCTTATCTCGGAAGCAATGTGTAAAGCATTTGCGCATAACACAGTAATACAGTGAAAACACTACAAAAGGACACCTCACCAGTTTTAGAAAAAGACAATATTTAACTGTGTAAAACAAGATAAAAACGAGAAAAATCCAGCATACAGTAATAAAGATATGAATTTTGCAAGAATTAACTTAAAAATACAGTTCCATGAAGGCAATAGCTCCTTCTGGGGCTATCATGGCGTTGTGAACCACAAATGCAACAGTTCAGGCCGGCCGCGGAGTCACAGGCCAGCTACGCTGTCTGGAAGACCAGCAAACATTTTCTTGGAAATGCAGGGTGTTGTGATTCTCGCAATGAGATCCGGAATCAGGCGTCTGTTCCAGAGGTAGTGTGGGGGTCGTCTGGCCCTTGAAGTCACACGTGTTGCAGATCAAACTTCAGGCTGAGGACAAAGTCAGGCGAGATGGCACGGATGGCATCGAGCTGCGGTGCAAAGCGTGACAATGCGACGTGTGGTGCCCACCGGTCATGGTGTAGTCAGCAGCACGGTGATGGCGTTGTGGGGCGTTAGTGAGACCAGGGCTGTTGTGTGAAGTGGGGCAGCGCAATGTGCGGTGTCTCCATGTCACATTGCAGGCAGCAGCGTCATCGTTGCTGAAACACTTATCAGTAGGCCCAAGGTGGTGGTATGACGCGGGGTGGGACTCGTGCGGCGCCCACAATTCGTGGAACAGACAGGGGCATCTGATGGTGGTGTCGGTAGACCCAGGGCTACAGGTTGGTGCTTCGTGTATCTCACAAATGGTGTCCACAGGCCACGAGGCAGGCAGCGGCGTCTGTGTCAGTGTGTAGGGGCGTCGTCTGGGATGCCAGTGCTGCAGTGTAAGCAAGGCGATGTGGAGTGTAGGGCCCATGGGTCACTATGCAAGCAGCGGCTCGGTCACAGCATCAGTTGGTGGTGGCGGAGAGACCAGGATTGCAGTGGGACATGGGGCATGGCTCCGTGTCGTCCAGTCACGGTGCAGGCAGGGGCATCGTTGACGGTGTTGTGTGATTTTTCTTATGTTGCAGCACAACACACACAGTTACCAGTGCTGTAGCCTGAGACGTCCAGCAGGAGTCAAGCTCTACTTCAAGCCCTTGCAAAAACTTCACAAGCACGATACACAACAAAATCCAGTCTTTGCCCTCTTTAAAGCAGAAGCAGCAACTGCAGGCTAACCCAGCAAAGAACACACAGCAAAGGGGCAGTACTCCTCCTCCAGCTCTTCTCCTTGGAAGAGGTTCCTCTTGATCCAGAAGTGTTCTAAAAAGTCTGGGGTTTTGGGTCCACTACTTGTTTGCCTATTTCAAAGGCAGAAAGGAGATTATCAAAGGAAAGGCTCTGTTGTTGACAAGATCCTGCCTTGTCCCAGACACACACCAGTGGGTTGGAGATTGCATTGTGTGAGGGCAGGCACATCCCATTCAGGTGTAAGTGTCAGCTCTTCCCTCCCCACACTAGCCCAGGAGACTCAACAGGATATGCAGGCTACACCCCAGGTCCCTTTATGTCACTCTCTAGAGGGAATTCACAACAGCCCAATTGTCAGTCTGACCTCGATGTGGAATACACAAGCAGGCAAAGGCACAGAATGGTTAAGAAACAAAATGCCTACTTTCTAAAAGTGGCTTTTTCGAACTGACAATCTAAAAACACAACTTTACCAAAATATGTTTTTTTAAAGTGAGTTTAGAGACCCCAAACTCCACATCTCAATCTGCTATCAATGGGGATCTGCACTTAAGATATTTAAAGGCAGTCCGTGTGTTATCCTATGGGAGAGATAGGCCTTGCAATAGTGAAAATCGAATTTGGCAGTATTTCACTATCAGGACATGTAAAACACACCGGTACTTGTACTACCTTTTAAATACACTGCACCCTGCCCATGGGGCTACCTAGGGCCTACCTTAGGGGTGCCTTACATGTAATAAAAGGGAAGGTTTGGGCCTGGCAAGAGGGTACACTTGCCAGGTCGACTTGGCAGTGGAAGACTGCCCCTACAGACACTACTGTGGAAGGTCTGAGACATGTTTACAGGGCTACTCATGTGGTTGGCACAATCATTTCTACAGGCCCACTAGTAGCATTTGATTTACAGGATTTCTAGTGCACTTTACTAGGGACTTACCAGTAAATCACATATTGCAATCATGGATAACCCAATCACCAATACAATTTACATAGGGAACACTTGCACTTTAGCACTGATCAGCAGTGTTAGTGTGGAGAGACAAACAAGCAAAAACAGAGTCCAGCATACCATAAAAACAGGAGTTCAGAAGGCAAAAACAGTGGGGAACCACATGCCAAAAGATGCCAGATCTAAAACTCAGCCTCACATCTTTCAGAACACACTTAATTCTTAAGAGTATTGTTTTTATCAAGTCTGATTTTACCATAGGAATCTCTTGCAGGCTTCCATATGCCCCCAGCCCTGTTTGCTGGACCTCCATACACACTGTCATTGCAGTATGAAGAAAGTCCAGTATTCCCTGTCACTTTCTCCAACAGGTGCCTTTCCTGTATCTTCAGTGTTGTGTTGAGGGCAGCAGCCTGCTGAGTTTCCCCCTAAATCTGACTAGATTATTCTGTGCTGTCCATTTTCGTCTGGCGGTGCCACAGACGAACAGGTTGGCAGTGAGGGTACATGGTGGCATCACGTAACTGCTACCTCATATATCGAGATGTCACAGCTTGGAGTAGACTGCTGAGAGTTCAATGCACTTGGCCACCTTTGGTTACAGCGTCTATCGTCTTAGGCTTGGTAGCATTGATTTATTGTTGTGATTATAACAAACCAATCCTTCACTGTATCTAAATAGCCAGGTTATTAAAGGATTATTACTCTCTGTACTACCAGGGACCAGATAGATAGCAGAACTTTGCCCCACAAGGTGGGGGGAGAGCAGAGGGAGGGGAGTTGGTGGGGGAGAGAGAGAGAGAGAGACCCAGAGAGCGAGACGCAGAGTGAGTGACTGAGACCATAGTGTGAGGAATACTTGGAAAAATAGCAGATGGACGTGTGATAATTACACTAACTATATATTTCTCTTAATGAGAAGTTAACACTCATACATCAACAGAGGTGAGGCTCTGTTTTTTTCTTGGCAGGCAGTAGTGGGCACTGAGATGCACTTTGACCTGGGCGTGAAGCCCTTAACAGCGATCATTGAGTCATACGGTGACAACCGGTGGTAATTAATGGAAGCTGCTCCGTTTACATTGACAGTCTCAGGACGAGCTGTGCTTTTATACGTTGTCCAGATAGATCCCAATCATTTGTTTGCTGTGAGCAGAGAAGAGCAGTTAAGCCCATTTTTGTGTTTTGGATCACATTTATTCTCCAGTGCTGGCATCTTTGAAAGATTCACATGCTTGAATCGGCCCCCGTGGTCGAACTGGGAGTCCCAGATGGACGACTAGGATGATTCAAGCATGTGAATCTCTGAAAGATGGCAGTACTGGACAACTACCATTACAAGTAAGTAGCTTTTTTTCCCCCCCTAACACAGTCTGCCTGTTTCTAAATGAGGAGTCCAGTGACAGATGATAATTAGGTACTCTTCGGATAACTAACAGGCTTAAAGTGATGTGGCGTGAGATCATATTATTCCGGCCTGGCAAGACCAGGACCAGGTTAAAAAGGTATTTTTGCGACATTGTGGAGCGAGTGCAGCATTTCAAATCACATTGAAAGCCTTCAAATATCTAATGATACAACCACGAAGGGAGGAATCATAATTTTTTTTACAAAGGGAGGAATCGTAATTTGTAAAGCCATAAAATGTATAATAGTTAAATGGGAATTTTCCGTTTAAAAGAGGAGGCAGCAGAAATGGCAGATGTAAACACATGCATGGCCCCTTAAGGGAACAAATGTGTGCACATGCCAAAACAGTTTGCACAGACAGTGTTTAATTTAAGCCTGCTTTAATGTTTGCATGCATTTTTAAAATGCCCAGGCTCTGCAGCACAAATAGGATTTCTGTCTCCATATTATAAATTCATCATGTTGGGTTTAAACTCTTGAAACATGTCAGCCCACTCCTGTGAAGCCAAGTGTTGAAATGGAAAACTTCCTGCTGGCATCGATGGCTCATCTGAGGTTACTAAGTATCTTTATCTCCCTAGATTGACTTTGCACTGAGGGCCGTGTGGTAACTGCTCTGTGTTAATGCAACCGCGATATCAAATTGAAGCCAAGTTTTCATCTTCCGATGAAATATGTTGTAATGTGTTGCAAACTGTGCTAAAGTTAATTGTGCCATATGTTGAAACTTACACAGTGAGTTGAAATAGTTGCCTTTCTGGAGGCTTTGCTTCTCCACTAATCTCTTGGTTACGTGGTGCGTTAGATCTTCAAAAACGCGTGCAAAAGATGTAACTCCATTGTTTCACTAGCAAAGATATATATTTGTGGGAGTGTGCACAAACATTTGTGTTTGGATATGTTCCTAGGCAAGCACTGCTTGGACGTTGCAGTTGAATGTCATTTACTGTGTGTTTGAATTTCTACTCCTTTTAACTTCCTACTGTAACCCTTGCTAGCTAGAGGAAGCCAAGTGCTTAAAGAGAGTAACTTGTTCTTCAGATTGGAGTGTGATTAATGTAATGAGGTCCCGGGACACCAGCGGCAAAAGCTGAACCAAACAGATAAACTGATCACTGTGTTGCAGCCGCAGACTAACCCAGGACCCATGTAAAAAGACCTCCTCGGCTAGTAGGCACCCATCCCACTGGTACAAGTAAAAACGCCAGTGCTCCAGGACTACAGATCCACTTCCAGCAGATTCAATCACTGCACTGCCTGGGATTGCATCTGCCACGTGTTCTTAGGCCTGGATTTCTCTTGAGTTTTTAAAACTTCTCCATCCCCTCTCCTTTGCAAGAGGTACAACTGGTCTCTAAGTGTTTAAGTAAAGTAGTCTATGCAGCTTTTAACTTTCTCTTGTGAGCAGAAATCTCATTTCTAAAGCAACTAAATTGACGTTGCTTAAGTACATTTTGTACTAATCAGAAGAGCTATTGAAAAACAATTACATGGATCCTCTTTCAAGTATATAATGCTGAACTGGATAAAATTCAAACATATACTTATTCTTCCTTCTTCGCAGCACGCTTGGGTCCAAATAATCCTGGAGAGCGACATAGTTTATGTAGTCATTAGTCTATTGTCTAACTCCTAAAGATTAATTAACAAAATGCAAACACCCGGCCCATCCATTCTGTCCAGGTTGTGCCTCATTGACACAGACCCTACATGATGTCATGTATATTTTACTTCTTCAATACTATTGTCACCTTTGCATTCATTTATACTTCTTGTCTTAAGACGTGTGTGGACAGGCATACCTCACACATTTACTTTCACTTCGGTGCAAAAGAAAAGTTTTCTAGTTTTACACTTAAAATTTCCCTTCACCTGAGTTCTTACTTCACAACTTTAAGATCTAGGGCTGGTTGACAGAGGAAAATGCATACCTCCTGTATAACACAGATTGTTGTCTTTGGTGACTTTAAATACATTTGCTAAACATATACATGTTTAAATCCTCGAGTTTCTTTTGTTAAGGATAGTGGTTTAAACATGTGTTCGTTTGGAAGCTAATTTCTGTCTTAAGACATACTAATTCAAATGAGGCCTCTGTGATGTTTATCCACCTTGAGGTTTTCAGATTATAATACCAAGACTCTACCACTTACTTCTAATGACTCTGTTCTTACTTTCATTAAAACCTAAGCTGCATCTTGCTAAATTACCCCAATCATTTGTAATGTTGACCTCATTTTCACACCGTTCAAGCTATGTAACCTTAAGCAAATGTTTGGATCGTATGCTTTTATGTTTACATTATTTACTATTTCTGCAGTAGCAATTACAAATGTTTGGAAGATAATTTTCTTTAAAAACTGTCCCACAGCACTTCTTATTTTATGAGGTGTTCTTTATTGTTTTGTTCCACAACAGTCAAAGTATTACATTGGAATTGCAAGAAGAGTGAGTTTTAAATACAGAAGGAACAAATTACATCTAATTTCCTTGCTGGGCCACTTCAGCCATCACCAATTTAGGCGTAGCACACCTATTCCGTTTATATTCGTGACTGTTGTAGGGACACTTTTATTTGGATTATCTGTATGATTGTGATACCCCAAATTTGAGGAGGCCTGGGATGGTGTTAACCTCCATATCTATGAGCGAATGTTTACCTTGAGGCAAGATTCAAAACATAATTTCAAAAACAGTCAAAGGCTGACTAGGAAAGGGAGTTTGAGATCAGAAATGTAGGCGAAAAAAAAACAAAGGTTTATTGAAATATAAAAGTGCAATATAGAAAATGCAGCAGCAGTACAGCTGTATCACTCAAACAAGTCAGTTGCCATGAAGACTCTCTCAAATACAGAAATAATGCAATAATGACTAGAAATCAAGTAAACAGACTAAGTCCCAAATGTGCAGCAAATCAGTAAGACATCTGATCGCATACATAGTATAGACCCAAAAGCAATCCTGACTAGCCCCCACATTCAAAGGCTTGTATAGCCCTTCCAGCATAGGAAATGATCAATTCTGCAAAGTCAGCATGGTATGAACATTTCTATTAGAAATCAGATTTAATTATTTCTTCAACATCATATAACCCTACTATTTTAGCAATAACTTACTACATGAATATTAATTAGCCCCTTCTGACACAATTTCATCCGGAGGTGTCCGAGCAAACTAGTTAAAAATAGAAAACAATCCTGAATGAATACAATATAGTGTATTAGCAAGAAGAAAGTTGGAAAAGGTTTCCTCCAGCAAGTTCTTTGAGAACAATATGGCATACAAAATAAACTGCACATTTTGCTGCATGCAGTGTTAAGCGAGAAATATAAACTCAGAATGCACATCATCCATCATAGAGCAGTCATTTTAACAATAATGGTGTTAAAGCCTGGCACAGTCTAAGCCAGGAAAACACTAAACGACGTGGTAGTGATTTTGTTTCAGTTGCATAAGCTCCATCTTAATACACATGTATGAATTCAGATGTGGAATGACCAATATTAATGTACATATATGGTTTTAATGTGGACAATGTCTACACTGTTGGCCTACTTAGGACCAATTTGCTTGTCCCTGGTATGAAGATCTCTTCCTCTCTCACACTCCCTACATGGTTCATTCTTTTCATACTACTCTTAGCAGGAAGGGTCTAGGAAGTTCTTTCAACTTGCGTTGAGTCAGGAGTCCGGGGTGTTCATTTTAGTCGGTGCTACTTGCCTGGACCTGCCTGTACTTCACCGGCCTTCTTGTAGAGACAGTCATGTTTAGGTGTGATATATATTTGTGTTGTGCGCTGCCAGAGTGTTAGAATAGGAGCCATTGTTTCCTGTAGGTGAAGTCCTTATCCAGTCCAGCTCATTGTTTTGCACACCACTCATCAAACCAATCCTCTTGTCCCCTTCACTGCCTTCAGCCTGCCTGTACCAGTGGGTGTCACTGTGTGCTAAGAATTAAAAGTACTGGCAATGTGAAGGTATCTGTGCAATAAATCTGCCCCCTTTTGTCCCATAGCTTAAACTTGAAAGCCCTATATGCTTCCTCAAATACCTGCTGTGTCTGTGCTGGTGTGAGCATGCCCTTGTGTGTGTGTGCCCTTGTGTTTGTGTTGGAGGAGTGAACGCAGGGGGAGTTGCACCATACCCTGTATGTGTGTTTGGATTTAGCTGCTGTAACCTACACTACATTTGAGTTAACCTTGTGCTGCTTGTGAGTATACTATCTGTGTGAGGAAAGCCAGTGGGTGGATGTGGTGGATTGACAGATGGGTTTGTGTATGTCCAGATTGGGAGACCTTGCACTGCTGCCACCATAAGTGTACCCGCTTTGTGTGCAATGGAAGTTTGCACCACGGATGCCTGCACTGCAACTTTTCTGTTTTTTCTAAGCTTGCTGAATTACTGGGTTTCCTGCTGCATTTGTTTTGCTTCTTCTTTGGATGGAGTAAATTTACATAGCTACAGCTGCAAATAAGGTACCGATTGGCTGTCTAGGTGAAGTCTACTGCTGCTGCCCTGCTCTGCCTGTACTTTGTGAGAGTAAAGCTTACAGTGCGGCTGCCTGTGCTGTTGTCCCTACTCTCTTTGAAGGACACATGCACTGTTGCTCTGCTTGTTGTGTGCTTCTGAAAAAAGAAAGTAATCATGTGCCTTCTGTATCAAATGTTAGTGTTGGTCGATAGGAAGGTTGCATATTGCAGTCTGCCTATGTAAGTGAAATGTGCATTGCTGCTTCCTGAGTGCCTGATCGTTGTGTGAATGCAGTTTGCCGTTCTAATGCTTGTGTAGTGCTTATTTTGAGTGTGTTTCAAAAGACCCTGCGCTTGGGGCCATTTTGCAGCCGGGGGCTTCTAGGCTCTAGGCTTGATGGTTGAGGTAGTTTGCCACTGGTGTCCTGTGGTCCCCCTCTATTGTGAGCCTGCAAGCTGAGTCAAGGACCACTCTTTCGGCAGTTGACTCTCTGGGTATCAAGGACGGGCATTGGAAGGATTTTCAAGGAGATACTGTGGGGATCCAGCCCTGCGAATTCAACAATCAGACACATAACATAATTGTCTTAACAAAAGTAAGTCCTTTAATCTCACAACAGATCGGGATACTGCACAATCAGTCAGGGTAAGTGATCATAGGGTTGTATTGCTGGTTATGTTTTTCAGAAAGCATTACACCATCCCTCTCTGGTATGCCCTCCCCATCGGGGTACTTTACTTTGGGTACAAAGTTTCAAGTCCTCGAACTTTCTTTCAGTCTTATCTTTGTCCTTTTTCTCTAATTGCAGGCAATAGCTACATGCTTTTCTTGAAAGTTGGTTGGTGAGATTGGCAGCCTGCTCTTTCCGGCTTTGCTGTAGCCTCTCTGTGGTTCTGATGTCTCTGGGTGAATGCAGCTCCCACACAGAACAGGCTCACAGTGGTGATGTGCAACTGCAGGTCTCTCAGATCAATCAGAGACACAGTGGCAATGTGTTGTCTTGATTTTCTAGCATCAGCCGTCCTGTTCATGGCTTCAGTGACTGAAGGCAGACACAGCCTGGCTTGATTTAGTACAGCCATTGGGAAAGTTCTTGGGTAGGAACCAAGTAGAGGCCTATGGACCCACTCCTAACATGGGTCACTCCTGGAATCTGTCTGTGTCAATGTACTTTTTCTTATGCTCCATACATCAGGAGCATGCTGGACTTCTCCTTGATAATCATTCCTCCTGCAGAGCCAGACACATTCCTTCCTTCTCTTAGCAGGTGTGAAGGGTTCTAACCACTAGGCAAAACCTCAGCACCTCCAGCAGGAAGTTCAGACTTTAGTTGATGTGCCCTCACCTCTGGGAGAGTGGCTGTCAGACATCAGTCCTGGTTATACACACTGCAAATATGCTGTGGAGTACTACCTCTCTTAATCAAGAATAACTTGGGTTTTAGTGTAATAGTTTGGATCCCACTTTTGTACACACTTTCTAGACTGAATGTGTGTCTACGGTTTCAAACTCAAGAATGTTTGTGTGGTTCTCTTTTCAAGTGACCATCTTAAGCAGTTCTCAGATACGGCCTTTGTGTAAAGTGATTGTTCTCTCATCATATAGCACTGGTACTATCTCCAAGCAGGGGCACTCACCACATGAGCACAATGAAGTGTGAGTTTTCTGCACCTGGCAGTGAGCCTCTGTAGAGCAGTAATCTGGGACAGACAAAGGAACAATACGGACTACAGTCCCACCCTTCACCCAAATGGCAGTGTTCAGGAAAAACGAATCAGTGGCCCTTTGCTAACAAAGTCTTCATGTCATTTCTAAAGGTAGCCCAGTCTACATCCTCCTTACCTCGATGTTTGGATCTTCATCCTTCAACCAGAGGATAGCAGTGGATGCACGTCCACTGTGTGGGGAAAGCTGTCCTCATCCTCCACTTAGTGCCTTACTAAACCTTTGGCATCCAAAATGTATCCTCCTAGCTTTAATACTTGCTCTCACAAAGTCTACTACAAGCATACTCTGCATGCACTTGACATGCACACAGGAGAGGTTTTGAACTTTAAATAGGAGACCCCAGAGAGACCACTACAAAAGAGGGCCACCCAAGAAAGCAGTTTTCACCTCACCCTCACTATACTAACCACTTACGACTGGGATTATTGCTTTGGGGTTTTTAAGAGCAGGAAGGTAAGTGGAAAAATATAAGAAAACTGGGGCAACACGACAAAGTATAAAAGAACGTAATGTAAAGATAAAGAGAAAAAAAAGTTATTTTTCCCTCATTACTGTTGAACTTTTTCTCACCCACATGCAGACTTGCCTGTTAGTCTGTTTGGGCTTCCCATGGGGCGGAAAGGTAAGTTTCCACACCTACCTGAAAAACTAAAGAGGCCCCACTGAACCAGAGAAGAGTGGAAGACTTGTTTATTTTATTTTAATAATTGTTTTGCTCTCTATAAAACTACATACATATTCAGTCTTCAAGTCTGTAACCCCTGACGAAAGTGAAAGTATCACAATGAGTTTGTATCCCTTAATACCACACCTCCACCAGGGACCGTATGAGTGTGCCCAAAGAGATGAAACTCAGATCTGTTATAGATTTTTGGCATCTGAACACCCCCTTGAAAACGACAAATACAAACATCTTGAGTATTTCTGCCCTCCATTTGCTGGTTCAATTCTGTCCTTTGACTTGCGGGATGTGTACTTTCATGTTCCTGTCCTGCAGTCCCACAAGAGGTCTGCCTTTGATTCGTGGAGAGGAGGAGGGGGCACATGCAAACCTCACAATGGAACAGCTACCCCCAGGGGGATGAACATCCAAATTCATTTGGACAGCATCCACATATCAAAGGAGACAGACTTTGAGTTGTGGCAAGTAGACACCTTTCTACTAGTCATTTTTTGCCAGCCTCACTGAACACCAGGGTGCACAAGCTGAGCAGACATCAGCTAATGGACCACGAATAGCATCACTATCCTCAGAATGTTCATGGCATCATTGTCCAGTAGGTGGGCTTTGGTTTGATGTTTTTGCCACCTCAGAGTATGCACAGTGTCAAGATTACTGCGCTCTGGTGGTTCCACTTGGAGGATCCCTGGAGATACATTCTGTTTGCTGTGGCGCACAGGTCTCCTGTACTTCCCACTACTGCCCAGAGTTCAGAAGAAGATCAGGAAAAAACAGCTTCAGATTATCTTGTTGGCTCCTTCTCGGGCCAGGAGAGTATGGTTCCCTGATCTGTGTGCCTGAGCATTTGTCCTCTGATCTGGCAACCTCTTCAGGAAGGGCCTCCTGTCTCAGCAACAGGGCAGAGTCCAGCACCTGAATCTAAACAACCTTCAACTTGATATGAGAGGATTGATCTGCTAGGCTGGTGCTGGGACCGTCAATTTGATCCTTTTCAGACCAAGTTATCTGATGTTTTGTTGTTTGTGCCATATGTGGCCCAAGAAGGCACATTTAAAGGTTTTAAGTTGGCCTTTTCAACCTCTCCATGTTTTCCTAATCTATCTTCAGTATTCAAGCCACCAGTTGTGATGAACTTTCTAAAAGGACTTGTGTACATGTGTACACCAACAATCTTCATTATGCCTCAGTCAGACCTTAATCGGCTTATTTTCCTGATGTTCATGCCTTTCAAGCCGATACACAGATGTTTATTGTGACTGCTAGCTAGAAAAATTGTGTTCCTTATAGCAATTAATTCTATGCGCCGTTATCAGTGACCTGCAGGTACCATCAGTGAAACCCCCATACCACATTCTTCTCTGACAAATTGATGCTGCAGACGTGTGCCTAAATTCTACCTACAAGCTCATTACACCAAAGCAAAGGCAGTCGCAGCATAGGTGAGGGGTTGTCCAGGACTGGGCATCTGCTAGGCTGCTACTTGGGCATCGCTGCATAAATTCACCAAACATGACTGCCTTAAGTCAAGTCCTCAGCAAGGGGACATTTTTTCCCGCTCGGTTCTGCAAGACCTCTTGACATAAGTGCACTCATCAGTCCATCCACCTTTTCGGAGGTTGTACTTTGGAATCTGTTCTAAAGGTGCAGATTGGAGCTTCCACCAAACTGCACAAGTTCCTTACCTTCGGTAATGCTCTTTCTGGTGGATACTCTAACCACAAATTCCTTACCAACCTTCCTCCTCTCCATTCATTGGAGTGGACTCCTATGGTTCTAATTAGGTCTCATGTCAGATGTGACCTACATAGGTGCCTATATGCGATGGCTAAATGTAGATTTCTGTTGCTTTCCCTGGCAATGCTAGGTCAGGGCAGAATCTGGTGGCACCACCTACCAGCGTGCTGGAACAGTAGCTGTGAAAAATTCAATATCCATTATGGCATGTGGGAATGTTCAAAAGGTGAGTATCCACCAGATAGAACATTACTCAAGGTAAATAACTTGGTTGTTTGGCACTACTAGATGGAGACACTGCAATTGAGTATGAACCTCCACACCACATTCCTTTTGGAATAGTACTGACATTTTTGTGCAGTACAAGTTACCCATAATACATTTTTCTACAAATGATGTGATCTTCCAGTGTGTTGTACATTTATATTGTAATAACATTTTTCCTTGTTATTAAAATATAATAATCCAAAAAATCTTTGTGGAAAGAGCATCTTGCTTCATAAAGACTTCACCCATTACTACCTCACCTCGATTCTGAGCGAATGCAGCCTGTTGATCCCACAAGATTACCAGCACTCATCTTTTCCTTTCATGAAAGATAATTTTGTTTGAAACCGAAAAGGCAGAGGAAAAGAATAGATAGTGGAAAGGGATCGATATGCAAAGTCCGAGAATATTCTTCATCTAATAATTTGCTTTCTCGTAATGAAATGTGAGTATTTCTGGGAGCAGACATGTTTTAGGCATGCAGGGGAGATAAGAGGGAAATGCAGCAGGGTTCTGGGCTGGGCAGGGTTCTCCCTCTGCTCTAACCTCATTCTTTAATGTGCATGGGTAGGTACCACTTCAGCTAAGGCATGTCTGCCGTAACAACCCACCTTCGTAGAAGACGTTCAAGGAGTGACAGAGAGGGCTTAATACAAAAACCCCTCTGTGGCACATACCTCTTATTGGCTACAGATGAAATCTGTATGTTAGTTTGAAACTCTTCCCTCCCTCTTATATAGCACATATGCCTGCTATCATTAGCTCTGGCAACTTTAGGCCTGACCAGGTACTTAAGACTTAACCTTTTCCAAAAGTGGGTTATTACAGTGCTGTTTTTGAGCTGCTCACTGTTGGCCCTTTGAAGAAGGCCCAAGTCTTAAAGTCAAAAGCAAGACTTGGCTCTAGTGCTCGTGACTGGGGCACATTCATCCTATCTTCTAGTTCCCTCCATTGGGAATTAGTCAAATAAAGAGAGGAGTCTACAAAACCAAGGCAGATCTTTGCGCTCTACAGTATGGAATTGGGTGGGGGTAATTAGATGTCCACGCCGAGCTTCTGTTGAAGTAGCACAAGCTTCACCTACTCCAGAGCCCTCAGAATTGTTTAGCAGAGTCCCTCATGCTAGTAGTCGATCCCTGCAATACCTCCTCACCTGTTTATTTCATCTTCATGTCAGATTAAGCAAGAGTACATTTTTGGCTTTAATGAGATCCTCGACTCTCAAAAATGCTCCTGTTGCATCGCTGTGCTGACGTATCTCTCTGGCATCTGGCAAGCATCATTGCATGAAATTATGCTGTCAATCAAACCTCCGTGTCAAGGGAGCTAAGTTGGGTTGAACCTGTTGTACTGTTAGCGCTTTGTAATTTTATTCACCAGGTGAGCTGCTTTGCTGCATATTTCTTTTGTTTTCCTTATTTTTACAGATTTAAATCCCCAGGTGTTGGCAGAAATGTGTAATTTATGGGCTGCAACGAAATACTTGTATATTTATTGAAAGAAGATATTTGCATGGGTGACATTATTAAAGATATCGTCTCCTTAAATTGTACCGAGTCTTTTACTTTGAATATGGATACAACTGTTTGCTGACGGAAGCTTTTTTTTTTTTTTTTAGTTTGCAGTGTTGATGTGGGTGTTCACATATGTTGGTGCCTTGTTCAATGGTCTGACACTACTGATTTTGGGTAAGTCGCATGCTGCTAGGCATGAATTAAAAATTGGTGTACTTTATTAATTGGGATGAAATGCTGATCTCAGAAAATATATCACTTTCCTACTGATAGTTACAGCTGAATTGCAAAGTTTTGCTTTATTTCACTGAATCAACAGTTGTAGTAAAGGCTATTGCTTAAAACAAATATCTAAAACTGTGATTGATACTGAGGGTACCACAGCATAGGATTAAAAACTCTGCAGTCTTCTTTTCTTTCGCTGTGCCCCATGCCTTTTTTTAAGCCCTGTGAGAATATGGTACATTCTTGTGAAACAGTTGCAATGGCTGGCGGCCGCATGGTGAATCAGACCCAGAGTGCACAGCCTTCTAAGCTCACAGGCTACATCAATCTATAAGAAATCAACATTGGTGGATCAGTTAGACAAAACAAAAATGATGTTCTTCAATGCTTCAGTTGCTTTACTGGAGACCTAATGATGATGATATTCAAAACTTCGTGCAGTGTACTGCTCCAGACTCGTAGCAGCAGAAACTAACAATTCAAAATGTGTCACTAATCGTCAGTTATGACCTAAACCCAATGTATTTCGGGAAATCCCTTCATCAGGGGTAACAGTAATGTAAACATAAAAAGGTCTATTCAGAACAGAGCTGCAGAGAATTGGTAGCAATTGATAACCGTATGACATACTACATGCGAATCCAGGTGCAAAGCTGTGACCAACATGCCATGAGATGTCACCTGAGATTCAGCATAGACAATTTCCATGACATTTTATTTGTGCATGGATTCAAAAGGTGGTCTTATTAGTTTGGAGGTTACAGTCTTCTGCTGCCAGTGAAAAGTAGGTCTTCTAATCGGGGAGAAGGCTTTTCTAGAAGTCATTGCTCACAGAGATGGTGAAGCTGAAAAAGATGCATTAGATCGATTTTCACTTTAGTTTGGGATAGCAGCCATATGGACTTTTATTTATGACTGTAGAAAGCCAGATTTGCCAAATAACCATCTGTTGATGCTGTTGCTTCTTGGCACTTATTCTGATTTGATCCATTCTCCTGGACCTTTGTTTCGCCAGATACTAAAGTTCTTAAACGTCAATGCCTTTTAGGGTCGAGCTTGCGATAGCATGCGCTTGCGAGACACTGTTGTAGTTAGAAAAGGGCTTGGAGCCCACCAGTTGCTCATTTGTTGGATAGCGTGGCACTCTTCTTTACAGCCTTATAATTGGTGAAGGCTGGCATTTCGTCATTTTCGTTCCTGTCTGTGACACAGGGACACTAAGTACTGATTGATGCTGCTTGATCAGTGCCCGTCCGCTGCTTCTGACATGATTGAGGTACTATTTTGTTCTTTTTAATTTCTCGTGCTTCCAAAAGGAAGGCGAGTGGCTCTCAAAAATGTGCTCATCAAGACAAACAAAATTGCAAAGTTTTATTTTTTTACTTTTTTCTTTTTGTTTTATTTTGCCAAGACTTCTTTTTGTTTTTTTTCCACTTTGCACTCATGTTTTGATTTGTTTTTGCTCAAGGGAGCTGTTCTAACGATTGTAAAGCTACATTTTTTTTTCTTATGTGTAATTTTCGTATGCATAATTTTTTAAGTGATGCAGTACACCCCAATACACCCGACTCAGTCCAATCCAAAACAATCTGTCCCACTTCAACCCAAATCTACCAGCCCCACTCCAGTACAAAACAATCCGCCCCACTCCAGTCAGTCCCACTCTGTCCAATCTACCATGCTCCGGCCCAATCCAATCCACCTCACTCCATCCCAATCTACCACTCTGTAGTCCTCCCAACCCACCCCACTCCAATCTAACAATTCAAAACAATTTGCCGCACCTCAATTTAAAACAATCTACTCCAGTTCTAAACAATCTGCCCCAGTCCAACCTGTCCCACTCCAATCCAAAACATTCTAACCCACTCCAGTCACCTCCAGTCCAAATCAATGTGCCCTACTCCAATCCTAAACACACTGCACCACTCCATCCCTAAATAATCTGCCCCAGTCCAATACTCCCCACACCAATCTGACCCACTGCGATCCAAAATCTGCCCGCTCCAATCCAAAACAATCTGCCCCACTCCAGTCTGCCCCACACTAGTCTGCCCCACTCCAGTCCAAAACTATCTGCTCTGCCCCGCTGCACTCTGCCCCACTCCAATCCAAAATAATCTACCACACTCCAATCTAAAACAGCCGGTCGTATTCCAATCCAAAACAATCTACTCCAATCTGAAACACTGTGCCCCACTCCGGTCTGGAACACTGTGCCCCACTCCGGTCTGGAACACTGTGCCCCACTCCGGTCTGGAACACTGTGCCCCACTCCGGTCTGGAACACTGTGCCCCACTCCGGTCTGGAACACTGTGCCCCACTCCGGTCTGGAACACTGTGCCCCACTCCGGTCTGGAACACTGTGCCCCACTCCGGTCTGGAACACTGTGCCCCACTCCGGTCTGGAACACTGTGCCCCACTCCGGTCTGGAACACTGTGCCCCACTCCGGTCTGGAACACTGTGCCCCACTCCGGTCTGGAACACTGTGCCCCACTCCGGTCTGGAACACTGTGCCCCACTCCGGTCTGGAACACTGTGCCCCACTCCGGTCTGGAACACTGTGCCCCACTCCGGTCTGGAACACTGTGCCCCACTCCGGTCTGGAACACTGTGCCCCACTCCGGTCTGGAACACTGTGCCCCACTCCATTCTACCCCCCTTCCAATCCAAAACAGTCTGCCCCTCTCCTTATCAGAACCTGCTCCAATCTGCCCTCCTCCAGACCGCTTACTTCAATCCAGCCCACCTCACCTCACCCCAGTCCAATCCACCCCACTCCAACCCATGCCAATCCACACCAATACAGTCTAGCCCAGTCCAATGTACCCCACTCCATCCACCACAATCCAACCCACTCCGGTCCAACCCACCCATCTCACTCCTGTCCATCCCACTCCAATCCATTCCACCTCACTCCATTCCTGTCCACCCCACTCTAGTACACCCCACTTAATTCAGCTTACTCCAATTCAGTCTACCCCACCTCAATGCATTCCACCCAATCCAACCCTACAGTACCCCAACCTAATCAAATCCAGTCCACCCCACTCAAATCCAGTACACCCCACTCAAATCCATTCCACTCTGCCCCAATTCATCACACTCTACTCCAATCCACCCCACTCTACTCTAATCCACCTCAGTTCTCCCTCCAGTTCACCTTCATCCATCCCACTCCAAACCATTACAGCCCACCCCACATTAATCCACCCCACTCCAATCCAGTCCACACCACTCCAATCCAGTTCATCCCACTCCAATCCAGTTCATCCCACTTGTAGGAAGTTGGATCTGTATGCACTATTTCAAAGTAAGGAATAGTATGCACAGAGTCCAAGGGTTCCTCTTAGAGGTAAGATAGTGGCAAAAAGAGATAATACTAATGCTCTATTTTGTGGTAGTGTGGTCGAGCAGTAGGCTTATCAAAGGAGTAGTGTTAAGCATTTGTTCTACATACACACAGGCAATAAATGAGGAACACACACTCAAAGACAATTCCAGGCCAATAGGTTTTTGTATAGAAAAATATCTTTTCTTAGTTTATTTTAAGAACCACAGGTTCAAATTCTACATGTAATACTTTGCATGAAAGGTATTGCAGGGAAGTACTTTAGGAACTTTGAATAATCACAATAGCATATATACTTTTCAAATAAAACACATATAGCTATTTTAAAACTAGACACAGTGCAATTTTCAACAGTTCCTGGGGGAGGTAAGTATTTGTTAGTTTTTGTAGGTAAGTAAACCACCTACGGGGTTCAAATTGGGGTCCAAGGTAGCCCACCGTTGGGGGTTCAGAGCAACCCCAAAGTTACCACACCAGCATCTCAGGGCCGGTCAGGTGCAGAGTTCAAAGTGGTGGCCAAAACACATAGGCTTCAATGGAGAAGGGGGTGCCCCGGTTCCAGTCTGCCAGCAGGTAAGTACCCGCGTCTTCAGAGGGCAGACCAGGGGGTTTTTGTAGGGCACCGGGGGACACACAAGTCCACACAGAAAGTACACCCTCAGCAGCGCGGGGGCGGCCGGGTGCAGTGTGCAAACAAGCGTCTGGTTTGTAATGGGAATCAATGGGAGACCAAGGGGTCTCTTCAGCGGTGCAGGCAGGCAAGGGGGGGGCTCCTCGGGGTAGCAGGCGTCGCTGTGGGGGCTCAGGGGGGACAACTGGTTACTCACAGTCTCTGAGTCGCCGGAGGGTCCTCCCTGAAGTGTTGTTTCTCCACCAGTCGAGTCGGGGTCGCCGGGTGCAGGGTTGCAAGTCTCACGCTTCTGGTGGGAAACGCTGTTGCCTTTAAGTTGCCCCTTTAGAAACAAAGTTGCAGTCTTGGGTGAACAGGGCCGCTGTTCTCGGGAGTTTCTTGGTCCTTTTAGAGCAGGGCAGTCCTCTGAGGATTCAGAGGTTGCTGGTCCTGGGGAAAGCGTCGCTGGAGCAGTTTTCTTCCGAAGGGGGGAGACAGGCCGGTAGAGCTGGGGCCAAGGCAGTTGGTGTCTCCATCTTCTCTGCAGGGTTTTTCAGCTCAGCAGTCCTCTTCTTCTTAGGTTGCAGGATCTGAGTTCCTAGGTTCAGGGGAGCCCTTAAATACTAAATTTAAGGGTGCGTTTAGGTCTGGGGGGTTAGTAGCCAATGGCTACTAGCCCTGAGGGTGGGTACACCCTCTTTGTGCCTCCTCCCAAGGGGAGGGGGTCACATTCCTATCCCTATTGGGGGAATGCTCCATCTGCAAGATGGAGGATTTCTAAAAGTTAGTCACCTCAGCTCAGGACACCTTAGGGGCTGTCCTGACTGGCCAGTGACTCCTCCTTGTTATTCTCATTATTTCCTCCGGCCTTGCCGCCAAAAGTGGGGCCGTGGCTGGAAGGGGCGGGCAACTCCACTAGCTGGAGTGCCCTGTGGTGCTGGAACAAAGGGGGTGAGCCTTTGAGGCTCACCGCCAGGTGTTACAGCTCCTGCCTGGGGGAGGTGATAGCATCTCCACCCAGTGCAGGCTTTGTTACTAGCCACAGAGTGACAAAGGCACTCTCCCCATGTGGCCAGCAACATGTCTCGAGTGTGGCAGGCTGCTAAAACCAGTCAGTCTACACTGGTAGTTGGTTAAGGTTTCAGGGGGCACCGCTTAGGTGCCCTCTGGGGTGTATTTTACAATAAAATGTACACTGGCATCAGTGTGCATTTATTGTGCTGAGAAGTTTGATACCAAACTTCCCATTTTTCAGTGTAGCCATTATGGTGCTGTGGAGTCCGTGTTTGACAGACTCCCAGACCATATACTCTTATGGCTACCCTGCACTTACAATGTCTAAGGTTTTGCTTAGACACTGTAGGGGCACAGTGCTCATGCACTGGTGCCCTCACCTATGGTATAGTGCACCCTGCCTTAGGGCTGTAAGGCCTGCTAGAGGGGTGACTTATCTATACTGCATAGGCAGTGTGAGGTTGGCATGGCACCCTGAGGGGAGTGCCATGTCGACTTACTCGTTTTGTCCTCACCAGCACACACAAGCTGGCAAGCAGTGTGTCTGTGCTGAGTGAGGGGTCCCCAGGGTGGCATAAGATATGCTGCAGCCCTTAGAGACCTTCCCTGGCATCAGGGCCCTTGGTACCAGGGGTACCAGTTACAAGGGACTTACCTGGATGCCAGGGTGTGCCAATTGTGAAAACAAAAGTACAGGTTAGGGAAAGAACACTGGTGCTGGGGCCTGGTTAGCAGGCCTCAGCACACTTTCAATTCAAAACATAGCATCAGCAAAGGCAAAAAGTCAGGGGGTAACCATGCCAAGGAGGCATTTCCTTACACAACCCCCCCTCCCCCACACACAAACGAAAGAGGATGAGACTAACCTTTCCCAAGAGAGTCTTCATTTTCTAAGTGGAAGAACCTGGAAAGGCCATCTGCATTGGCATGGGCAGTCCCAGGTCTTTGTTCCACTATAAAGTCCATTCCCTGTAGGGAAATGGACCACCTCAACAGTTTTGGATTTTCACCTTTCATTTGCATCAGCCATCTGAGAGGTCTGTGGTCAGTTTGAACTACAAAGTGAGTACCAAAGAGGTATGGTCTCAGCTTCTTCAGGGACCAAACCACAGCAAAGGCCTCCCTCTCGATGGCACTCCAACGCTGCTCCCTGGGGAGTAACCTCCTGCTAATGAAAGCAACAGGCTGGTCAAGGCCATCTTCATTTGTTTGGGACAAAACTGCCCCTATCCCATGTTCATAGGCATCTGTCTGCACAATGAACTGCTTGGAGTAATCTGGAGCTTTTAGAACTGGTGCTGTGCACATTGCTTGTTTCAGGGTGTCAAAGGCCTGTTGGCATTCTACAGTCCAGTTTACCTTCTTGGGCATTTTCTTGGAGGGGAGCTCTGTGAGGGCTGTCACTATGGATCCATATCCCTTCACAAACCTCCTGTAATACCCAGTCAAGCCAAGGAATGCCCTGACTTGAGTCTGGGTTTTTGGAGCTGCCCAGTCCAGAATAGTCTGGATCTTAGGCTGGAGTGGCTGAACTTGGCCTCCACCTACAAGGTGTCCCAAGTAAACCACAGTTCCCTGGCCTATCTGGCATTTGGATGCCTTGATAGAGAGGCCTGCTGATTGCAGAGCCTTCAAAACCTTCTTCAGGTGGACCAGGTGATCCTGCCAGCTGGAGCTAAAGACAGCAATATCATAAAGATAAGCTGCACTAAAGGACTCCAAACCAGCAAGGACTTGATTCACCAACCTTTGAAAGGTGGCAGGGGCATTCTTTAAACCAAAGGGCATAACAGTAAACTGATAATGCCCATCAGGTGTGGAGAATGCTGTCTTTTCTTTTGCTCCAGGTGCCATTTTGATTTGCCAATACCCTGCTGTTAAGTCAAAGGTACTTAAGAATTTGGCAGCACCTAATTTATCAATTAGTTCATCAGCCCTAGGAATGGGATGGGCATCTGTCTTGGTGACAGAATTAAGTCCTCTGTAGTCCACACAAAACCTCATCTCTCTCTTTCCATCTTTGGTGTGAGGTTTGGGGACTAAGACCACTGGGCTAGCCCAGGGGCTGTCAGAGTACTCAATTACTCCCAATTCCAGCATCTTGTGGACTTCCACCTTGATGCTTTCCTTAACTTGGTCAGACTGTCTGAATATTTTGTTTTTGACAGGCATGCTGTCTCCTGTGTCCACATCATGGGTACATAGGTGTGTCTGACCAGGGGTTAGGGAAAAGAGCTCAGCAAACTGTTGCAGGACCTTCCTGCAGTCAGATTGCTGTTGGCCATAGAGGGTGTCTGAATAGATCACTCCATCTACTGAACCATCTTTAGGGTTTGATGAGAGGAGATCAGGGAGAGGTTCACTCTCAGCTTCCTGATCCTCATCTGTTACCATCAACAGATTCACATCAGCCCTGTCATGGAAGAGCTTAAGGCGGTTCACATGGATCACCCTCTTGGGGCTCCTGCTAGTGCCCAGGTCCACCAGGTAGGTGACCTGACTCTTCTCTAGCACTGGGTAAGGGCCACTCCATCTGTCCTGGAGTCCCCTGGGAGCCACAGGCTCCAGAACCCAGACTTTCTGCCCTGGTTGAAATTCATCCAGTGCAGCCTTTTGGTCATACCAAAACTTCTGGAGCTGTTGGCTGGCCTCGAGGTTTTTACTTGCCTTTTCCATGTACTCTGCCATCCTTGAGCGAAGGCCAAGTACATAGTCCACTATGTCTTGTTTAGGCTCATGAAGAGGTCTCTCCCAGCCTTCTTTCACAAGAGCTAGTGGTCCCCTTACAGGGTGGCCAAACAGAAGTTCAAAGGGTGAGAACCCTACTCCCTTCTGAGGCACCTCTCTGTAAGCGAAAAGCAGACATGGCAAGAGGACATCCCATCTCCTTTTGAGTTTTTCTGGGAACCCCATGATCATGCCTTTTAATGTCTTGTTGAATCTCTCAACAAAGCCATTAGTTTGTGGATGATCGGGTGTAGTGAATTTATAAGTCACTCCACACTCATTCCACATGTGTTTCAGGTATGCTGACATGAAGTTGGTACCTCTGTCAGACACCACCTCCTTAGGGAAGCCCACTCTGGTAAAGATACCAATGAGGGCCTTGGCTACTGCAGGGGTAGTAGTCGACCTAAGGGGAATAGCTTCAGGATACCTAGTAGCATGATTCACTACTACTAGTATGTACATATTTCCTGAGGCTGTGGGAGGTTCAAGTGGACCCACTATGTCCACACCCACTCTTTCAAAGGGGACCCCCACCACTGGAAGTGGAATGAGGGGGCCTTTGAATGTCCACCTGTCTTACCACTGGCTTGACAGGTGGTACAGGAGACACAAAACTCCTTAACTTTCTGGGACATGTTGGGCCAATAGAAGTTGACTAATCTCTCCCACGTCTTGGTTTGTCCCAAATGCCTAGCAAGGGGAATATCATGGGCTAAGGTCAGTATGAACTCTCTGAACTCCTGAGGCACTACCACTCTCCCAGTGGCACCATGTTTGGGATCTCTTGCCTCCAGGGTCTATTGGGAAGATGGGCTCCTGTACACTATGTGTTCCAGTTTTCTTGCCATTGGATTCTTCAGCAGCTTGCTGCCTAAGGCCTTCAAGAGAGGGACAGGTTTCTTGCCCCTTACACAACTGCTCCCTTGAGGGTCCCCCTGGGCCTAAGAGCTCAACCTGATAAGGTTCTAACTCCATAGGCTCAGTTCCCTCAGAGGGCAGAACTTCTTCCTGAGAAGAGAGGTTCTCTTTTTGTTGTTGTTGCAGCTGGTTTCCCAGTTGTCTTTCCTTTCCTCTTGGTAGGCTGGGCCCTTTTTCCAGACTCCAGCTCTACTTTTTCACCCTGAGCCTTGCACTGTGCCCTTGTCTTGACACACACCAGTTCAGGGATACCCAGCATGGCTGTATGGGTTTTCAGTTCTACCTCAGCCCATGCTGAGGACTCCAGGTCATTTCCAAGCAAACAGTCTACTGGGATATTTGAGGAGACCACCACCTGTTTCAGGCCATTGACCCCTCCCCACTCTAAAGTTACCATAGCCATGGGATGTACTTTAGTTTGATTGTCAGCATTGGTGACTGGATAAGTTTGTCCAGCCAGGTATTGACCAGGGGAAACCAGTTTCTCTGTCAGCATGATGACACTGGCACCTGTATCCCTCAGGCCTTCTACACTTGTCCCATTAATTAAGAGCTGCTGCCTGTATTTTTGCATATTAGGAGGCCAGGCAGCCAGTGTGGCTGAATCCACCCCACCCTCAGAGACTAATGTAGCTTCAGTGTGACATCTGATTTGCTCTGGGCACACTGTTGATCCCACTTGGAGACTAGCCATTCCAGTGTTAGCTGGAGTGGAGTTAGAAGTGGTACTTTTCTTGGGACAGGCCTTGTCTCCAGTTTGGTGTCCAGGCTGATTACAGCTACGACACCAGGCCTTTTTGGGATCAAGGTTTTTACCCTTGTACCCAAAATTGTTTTGTGAAGAGGCTCTGGGCCCACCCTCCTGTGCAGGTTTTTGGGGGCCTGAAGAAGACTCTTTACTATTTTTGTTTTTGGATGTCTCAACACCTTTCCCCTGGGGAGGCTTTGTGACCCCTTTCTTTTGGTCACCCCCTGTGGAAGTCTTGGTCACCCTAGTCTTGACCCAATGGTCCGCCTTCTTTCCCAATTCTTGGGGAGAAATTGTTCCTAGGTCTAACAGATGCTGATGCAGTTTATCATTTGAACAATTACTTAACAGGTGTTCTTTCACAAATAAATTGTACAGCCCATCATAATTATTAACACCACTGCCTTGAATCCAACCATCCAGTGTTTTCACTGAGTAGTCCACAAAATCAACCCAGGTCTGGCTCGAGGTTTTTTGAGCCCCCCTGAATCTAATCCTATACTCCTCAGTGGAGAATCCAAAGCCCTCAATCAGGGTTCCCTTCATGAGGTCATAAGATTCTGCATCTTTTCCAGAGGGTGTGAGGAGTCTATCCCTACACTTTCCAGTGAACATTTCCCAAAGGAGAGCACCCCAGTGAGATCTGTTAACTTTTCTGGTTACAAAAGCCCTCTCAAAAGCTGTGAACCATTTGGTGATGTCATCACCATCTTCATATTTAGTTACAATCCCTTTAGGGATTTTCAACATGTCAGGAGAATCTCTGACCCTATTTATGTTGCTGCCACCATTGATGGGACCTAGGCCCATCTCTTGTCTTTCCCTTTCTATGGCTAGGATCTGTCTTTCCAAAGCCAATCTTTTGGCCATCCTGGCTAACTGGATGTCCTCTTCACTGGAGTTATCCTCAGTGATTTCGGAGGTGCTGGTCCCTCCTGTGATGGAAACAGCATCTCTGACTAGTATATTTGGAGACAGGGCTTGAGTGGCCCTGTTCTCCCCAAGTAGGACTGGAGGGGGGGAATTCTCCTCCAAGTCACTATCTTCATCCTTGTGTTGCCATCCTCCGAGGGGTTGGCTTTTTCAAACTCTGCCAAAAGCTCCTGGAGCTGTAGTTTGGAAGGTCTGGAGCCCATTGTGATTTTCTTTATTTTGCAGAGTGACCTTAGCTCCCTCATCTTAAGATGGAGGTAAGGTGTGAGGTTGAGTTCCTCCACATTCATCTCTGCACTAGACATTATGCTTCTAAAAGTTGGAATACTTTTTAAGAATCTAAAACTAGTTCTAGGTTCTAATTCAAACTTTCACAAAACTTTTAAACTCTAAAAGAAATGCTAAACAGGGACTAACACAAGGCCCTAGCAGGACTTTTAAGAATTTAGAAAAAGAGCTCAAATTGCAAAAATCAATTTCTAATGACAATCTTTGGAATTTGTCGTGTGATCAGGTATTAGCTGAGTAGTCCAGCAAATGCAAAGTCTTGTACCCCACCGCTGATCCACCAATGTAGGAAGTTGGCTCTGTATGCACTATTTCAAAGTAAGGAATAGTATGCACAGAGTCCAAGGGTTCCCCTTAAAGGTAAGATAGTGGCAAAAAGAGAGAATACTAATGCTCTATTTTGTGGTAGTGTGGTCGAGCAGTAGGCTTATCAAAGGAGTAGTGTTCAGCATTTGTTGTACATACACACAGGCAATAAATGAGGAACACACACTCAAAGACCATTCCAGGCCAATAGGTTTTTGTATAGAAAAATATATTTTCTTAGTTTATTTTAAGAACCACAGGTTCAAATTCTACATGTAATACTTTGCATGAAAGGTATTGCAGGTAAGTACTTTAGGAACTTTGAATAATCACAATAGCATATATACTTTTCAAATAAAACTCATATAGCTATTTTAAAACTAGACAGTGCAATTTTCAACAGTTCCTGGGGGAGGTAAGTAAACCACCTAGGGGGTTCAAATTGGGGTCCAAGGTAGCCCACCGTTGGGGGTTCAGAGCAACCCCAAAGTTACCACACCAGCAGCTCAGGGCCAGTCAGGTGCAGAGTTCAAAGTGGTGCCCAAAACACATAGGCTTCAATGGAGAAGGGGGTGCCCCGGTTCCAGTCTGCCAGCAGGTAAGTACCCGCGTCTTCGGAGGGCAGACCAGGGGGGTTTTGTAGGGCACCGGGGGGGGACACAAGTCCACACAGAAAGTACACCCTCAGCAGCGCGGGGGCGGCCGGGTGCAGTGTGCAAACAAGCGTCGGGTTTGTAATGGGAATCAATGGGAGACCAAGGGGTCTCTTCAGCGGTGCAGGTGGGGGGGGGGGAGGGGCTCCTCGGGGTAGCCACCACCTGGGCAAGGGCGAGGGCCTCCTGGGGGTCACTCCTGCACTGGAGTTCCGATCCTTCAGGTCCTGGGGGCTGCGGGTGCAGGGTCTTTTCCAGGCGTCGGGATCTTAGAGTCAGGCAGTCGCGGTCAGGGGGAGCCTCGGGATTCCCTCTGCAGGCGTCGCTGTGGGGGTTCAGGGGGGACAACTTTGGTTACTCACGGTCTCTGAGTCGCCGGAGGGTCCTCCCTGAAGTGTTGTTTCTTCACCAGTCGAGTCTGGGTCGCCGGGTGCAGGGTTGCAAGTCTCGCGCTTCTGGCGGGAAACGCTGTTGCCTTTAAGTTGCTCCTTTAGAAAAAAGTTGCAGTCTTGGGTGAACAGGGCTGCTGTTCTCGGGAGTTTCTTGGTCCTTTTAGAGCAGGGCAGTCCTCTGAGGATTCAGAGGTCTCTGGTCCTGGGGAAGGCGTCGCTGGAGCAGTTTTCTTCCGAAGGGGGGAGATAGGCCGGTAGAGCTGGGGCCAAAGCAGTTGGTGTCTCCGTCTTCTCTGCAGGGTTTTTCAGCTCAGCAGTCCTCTTCTTCTTAGGTTGCAGGAATCTGAGTTCCTAGGTTCAGGGGAGCCCTTAAATACTAAATTTAAGGGCATGTTTAGGTATGGGGGGTTAGTAGCCAATGGCTACTAGCCCTGAGGGTGGGTACACCCTCTTTGTGCCTACTCCCAAGGGGAGGGGGGTCACATTCCTATCCCTATTGGGGGAATCCTCCATCTGCAAGATGGAGGATTTCTAAAAGTTAGTCACCTCAGCTCAGGACACCTTAGGGGCTGTCCTGACTGGCCAGTGACTCCTCCTTGTTATTCTCATTATTTCCTCCGGCCTTGCTGCTAAAAGTGGGGCCGTGGCCGGAGGGGGCGGGCAACTCCACTAGCTGGAGTGCCCTGTGGTGCTGGAACAAAGGGGGTGAGCCTTTGAGGCTCACCGCCAGGTGTTACAGCTCCTGCCTGGGGGAGGTGATAGCATCTCCACCCAGTGCAGGCTTTGTTACTAGCCACAGAGTGACAAAGGCACTCTCCCCATGTGGCCAGCAACATGTCTCGAGTGTGGCAGGCTGCTAAAACCAGTCAGCCTACACGGGTAGTTGGTTAAGGTTTCAGGGGGCACCTCTAAGGTGCCCTCTGGGGTGTATTTTACAATAAAACGTACACTGGCATCAGTGTGCATTTATTGTGCTGAGAAGTTTGATACCAAACTTCCCAGTTATCAGTGTAGCCATTATGGTGCTGTGGGGTCCGTGTTTGACAGACTCCCAGACCATATACTCTTATGGCTACCCTGCACTTACAATGTCTAAGGTTTTGCTTAGACACTGTAGGGGCACAGTGCTCATGCACTGGTGCCCTCACCTATGGTATAGTGCACCCTGCCTTAGGGCTGTAAGGCCTGCTAGAGGGGTGACTTATCTATACTGCATAGGCAGCGTGAGGTTGGCATGGCACCCTGAGGGGAGTGCCATGTCGACTTACTCGTTTTGTCGTCACCAGCACACACAAGCTGGCAAGCAGTGTGTCTGTGCTGAGTGAGGGGTCCCCAGGGTGGCATAAGATATGCTGCAGCCCTTAGAGACCTTCCCTGGCATCAAGGTCCTTGGTACCAGGGGTACCAGTTACAAGGGACTTACCTGGATGCCAGGGTGTGCCAATTGTGAAAACAAAAGTACAGGTTAGGGAAAGAACACTGGTGCTGGGGCCTGGTTAGCAGGCCTCAGCACACTTTCAATTCAAAACATAGCATCAGCAAAGGCAAAAAGTCAGGGGGTAACTATGCCAAGGAGGAATTTCCTTACACCACTCTACTCCAATCCACTCCACCCCAGTCGGATCCACCCCACTCAATCCAGCCCATCTCTCTCCCTTCCTGTCCACCCCATGCCGGTTCACCCCACTCTAATCCACCTCACTCAGTTCAGCTCACTCCAATTCAATCTAACCCACCTCAAGACATTCCAGCCACTACAACCCTACCATACTCCAATCAAATCCATCCCAGCCCACCTAGTCCATCTCACCCTGTTTCAGTCCACCCCACTCAAATCTAATCCACTCTACTCAATCCACCCCACTCAATCCACCTGAGTCTCCTCCAGTTCACCCCACACTACTCCAATCCACCCCAGTTCTCCCTAGTCCGATCCAGTTCACCATAATCCATCCCACTCCAAACCAATACGTCCCACCCCACTTCAATCCAGTTCACCCCACTTCACTCCAATCCACTCCAATCTAATCCAGTCCACTCCACCCCGATTCACCCCACTCAGATTCACCCCACTCAGATTCACCCCACTCAGTCCAGTCCATCTCACTCCATTCCTGTCCACCCCACTCCAATTCAATCTACTCCAATTTATTCTACTCAACTTCAATGCATTTCAGCCACTACAACCCTACCATACTCCAATCCAATCAAACCCACCCTATTCCAGCCCACCCCACCCAGTCCATCTCACCCCACTCTACTCAAGTCCACCCCACTCTACTCATGTCCACTCTAATCCACCTCTGATCCAATCCACCTCACTTTACATCAGTGCACCTCACTCTACTCAGTCCTCCCCATTCTACTCTGCTCCACCCCACTCCAGTCTACCCAATCCAGTCCACCCCAGTTCAGTCAACTCCACCTTAACCCACCCAGTCCAGCCCACCTTAATCCATCCCCCTCCTGACCAAACCACCTTAATTAAACCCACACCAATCCAGTCCACTCACCCCACTCCAATCCACCCCACTCTACTCACTTTCACTTCACTCCAATCCAGTCTACCCTACTACAAAAAATCCATTCCACCCCACCCAATCCAGTCCAACCCAGACCAGTGCACTGCAGTCCAGTCCACCCCACTCCAACCACTCCATCCTACTCCAGTCCAGTTCACTCCCTCAAACCTGTTCACCCCATGTCAGTGCAGTCCACCCCATTCCAACCCACCCTATTCCAGCCCACCCCATCCCAATTCATCCCACCCTAATTCAGTCCAGTCCATGCCAATTAACTACTCCACTCTACTCCAATCCATCCCATTCTACCCCAGTTCAACCCACCCCACCTAGTTCAATCCACCCCACTCTAATCCATTCAGCCCATCCACCCTACTCAAAACCACCCCAGTATAACCTACCCTAGTCCTATCACTCCAGTCCAATCCACCCACCGCAATCCAGTCTAATCAACCAACTACAGTCCACATCACCCTATTTCAATCCACCCCACTCTATACTATCCATTCCACTAGCTCAAGCTACTTCGCTCTATTCCATGCCACTCCATGACCCTTGCTGCCACTGAACCATTAAACTCCACTCTACGTCACTCTACTCTACCCTCTGCAACACTTCACTCCACTCTAGGACACTCCACAATACTTACTTTTAGCCATGCAAAACTGCAGCCACACTGATGTACAACATGGCAAAAATACATTGCCAAAGCCAATAGCTCTTGTATAGGCAAGGCCTACTTGCTTTGTCAATGCTTGTTTCATTTAACAGATAGGTTACAAAAATGTGTTCCAGAGACCCAGACCTGTGCAGAGCTACTTTGCTGTTTATGTAGTCCTAAAACACTGGCCATAGCACAGAAGTAGGATTGCAGGTAAGTTATACTCTTTTCTACATGCAAAGCAGTACTGATAATGCATGCATGAAAAATGCAGCTCACCACTGGATTCTGTGATGATCGCTGAAGGTCCAGGCTGGTCCAGACGCTTAGGTCACGATGACCACCAACAGACGTTGTAGGAAGTTGGCTCTGTATGCACTATTTCAAAGTAAGGAATAGTATGCACAGAGTCCAAGGGTTCCCCTTAGAGGTAAGATAGTGGCAAAAATAGATAATACTAATGCTCTATTTTGTGGTAGTGTGGTCGAGCAGTAGGCTTATCAAAGGAGTAGTGTTAAGCATTTGTTGTACATACACACAGGCAATAAATGAGGAACACACACTCCGAGACAAATCCAGCCAATAGGTTTTGTTATAGAAAAATATCTTTTCTTAGTTTATTTTAAGAACCACAGGTTCAAATTCTACATGTAATATCTCATTTGAAAGGTATTGCAGGTAAGTACTTTAGGGACTTTGAATCATTACATTAGCATGTATACTTTTCACATAAAACACAATAAGCTGTTTTAAAAGTGGACACAGTGCAATTTTCACAGTTCCTGGGGGAGGTAACTTTTTGTTAGTTTTGTCAGGTAAGTAAATCACTTATAAGTCTCCGGTTTGGGTCCAAGGTAGCCCACCGTTGGGGGTTCAGAGCAACCCCAAATTTACCACACCAGCAGCTCAGGGCCGGTCAGGTGCAGAGGTCAAAGAGGTGCCCAAAACGCATAGGCTGCAATGGAGAGAAGGGGGTGCCCCGGTTCTGGTCTGCCAGCAGGTAAGTACCCGCGTCTTCGGAGGGCAGACCAGGGGGGTTTTGTAGGGCACCGGGGGGGACACAAGTCAGCACAAAAAGTACACCCTCAGCAGCGCGGGGGCGGCCGGGTGCAGTGTGCAAACACGCGTCGGGTTTTCAATGTTGTTCAATGAGAGATCAAGGGATCTCTTCAGCGTCGCAGGCAGGCAAGGGGGGGGGGGGCTCCTCGGGGTAGCCACCACCTGGGCAAGGGAGAGGGCCTCCTGGGGGTCACTCCTGCACAGGAGTTCCGTTCCTTTCGGTGCTGGGGGCTGCGGGTGCAGAGTCTTTTCCAGCCGTCGGGAAATGGAGTTCAGGCAGTCGCGGTCAGGGGGAGCCTCGGGATTCCCTCTGCAGGCGTCGCTGTGGGGGCTCAGGGGGGACAACTTTGGTTACTCACGGTCTCGGAGTCGCCGGAGGGTCCTCCCTGAGGGGTTGGTTCTCCACCAGTCGAGTCGGGGTCGCCGGGTGTAGTGTTGCAAGTCTCACGCTTCTTGCGGGGAGTTACAGGGGTCTTTAAATCTGCTCCTTGAAACAAAGTTGCAGTTCTTTTGGAGCAGTGCCGCTGTCCTCGGGAGTTTCTTGTCTTTCTTGAAGTCGGGCAGTCCTCAGAGGATTCAGAGGTCGCTGGTCCCTTGGAAAGCGTCGCTGGAGCAGGTTTCTTTGGAAGGCAGGAGACAGGCCAGTAAGTCTGGGGCCAAAGCAGTTGGTGTCTTCTGTTCTTCCTCTGCAGGGGTTTTTCAGCTCAGCAGTCTTCTTCTTCTTGTAGTTTCAGGAATCTAAATTCTTAGGTTCAGGGGAGCCCTTAAATACTAAATTTAAGGGCGTGTTTAGGTCTGGGGGGTTAGTAGCCAATGGCTACTAGCCCTGAGGGTGGGTACACCCTCTTTGTGCCTCCTCCCAAGGGGAGGGGGTCACATTCCTATCCCTATTGGGGGAATCCTCCTTCTACAAGATGGAGGATTTCTAAAAGTCAGTCACCTCAGCTCAGGACACCTTAGGGGCTGTCCTGACTGGCCAGTGACTCCTCCTTGTTTTTCTCATTATCTCTCCTGGACTTGCCGCCAAAAGTGGGGGCTGTGTCCAGGGGGCGGGCATCTCCACTAGCTGGAGTGCCCTGGGGCATTGTAACACGAAGCTTGAGCCTTTGAAGCTCACTGCTAGGTGTTACAGTTCCTGCAGGGGGGAGGTGTGAAGCACCTCCACCCAGAGCAGGCTTTTTCTGTCCTCAGAGAGCACAAAGGCTCTCACCGCATGAGGTCAGACACTCGTCTCTCAGCAGCAGGCTGGCACAGACCAGTCAGTCCTGCACTGAACAATTGGGTAAAATACAGGGGGTATCTCTAAGATGCCCTCTGTGTGCATTTTTTAATAAATCCAACACTGGCATCAGTGTGGGTTTATTATTCTGAGAAGTTTGATACTAAACTTCCCAGTATTCAGTGTAGCCATTATGGAGCTGTGGAGTTCGTTTTTGACATACTCCCAGCCCATATACTCTTATGGCTACCCTGCACTTACAATGTCTAAGGTTTTGCTTAGACACTGTAGGGGCATAGTGCGCATGCACATATGCCCTCACCTGTGGTATAGTGCACCCTGCCTTAGGGCTGTAAGGCCTACTAGAGGGGTGACTTACCTAAGCCACAGGCAGTGGGAGGTTGGCATGACACCCTGAGGGGAGTGCCATGTCGACTTAGTCATTTTCTCCCCATCAGCACACACAAGCTGGCAAGCAGTGTGTCTGTGCTGAGTGAGGGGTCCCTAGGGTGGCATAAGACATGCTGCAGCCCTTAGAGACCTTCCCTGGCATCAGGGCCCTTGGTACCAGGGGTACCAGTTACAAGGGACTTACCTAGGTGCCAGGGTTGTGCCAATTGTGGAAACAATGGTACATTTTAGGTGAAAGAACACTGGTGCTGGGGCCTGGTTAGCAGGGTCCCAGCACACTTCTCAGTCAAGTCAGCATCAGTATCAGTCAAAAAGTGGGGGGTAACTGCAACAGGGAGCCATTTCTTTACAGACGTGGATTGACATTTTGCTGCTCTTAGAATTGATCTCTGAAGATAAACTAATCACAGCAAAAGCAAGGGCTGTATCCAAGGTGGGCGTCTGACAGATAGCATTCTCCGTCAATAGGGATGGCTAAAGAGCACTTCATTTTGCCAGGAAGAACAGGAGAAAGAAGGGTATATGCTGTTTGATGTTCGGATGACGAGCACGTAGGGGAGCCACTTCAGGCATCATGACTGATTTGGGCATACCACACTTCCTCTGAGCTTTCTAGGTTCACAAATGCTCTAGATTTGAGGTTTCCTGGGGAACAGCCATACAGGGGAGGCTCTTCACCATATGGTGCTCAGAAAAGACTGTATGGCCAGTATCGTCACTCCTTCAACTACCACAAACATTCCAGCTCTCAGCCTCAGACTTGCAGCCACCACAAATAAGTTTGCAGGCTTGAGATCAAGCATCCATAAGCAAGCATAATTCTGACGATGTCGACCATACCCGTTGTTCAGTAGAAATGTTCTTATTTTGCAGCTCTTTCTGCATTTCTACTGCTAACTTCTGAGAATCATCATTTGCAGCAGGTTATCATTAGGTTCCTTTTCTAAAGAAGCATAGAGAAGATCCCCAGAAACGAAGGCATCTAGGACTTCTATTCCAGGTTTTTTCCTGTTAAAATAGAAAATAGGCAATCTTGGATTTTTGTGATGTGACCGGATCCTCGGGTCTTGATCCTTTTGGATGGCCACTCTTCAGGAGGTCCTTTCTCTTCTGCAAGATGATGAAATGCTGGCATCCTTAGACCTTAGGGATGCTTACTTTCATATACTTATTCATTGGCAATTCAGGTTTTTTTTCCCCAGTTTCCTTGGGCCTGACAACACTGTAAATTCAGGCCTCCAGAATCTTCAGTGTCTAGCACTACTGCATATCTATGTAAATGGACTGTCAAGCTTAGCCATATGTAGACGACTGGCTCATAGTCAGCTGAGCATGAAAGAGTTAGAAGACTCCACAGCCACCAGTTTGGCATTATTCTGTGGCCGCTAGTTCAATATGAACAAATCAAAACCCTTCACATGACTAGCAACTTCATTGACTTTGCTTGGATCGTGCCTCAACACTTAACAAAATAAACCATTTCCTTCACCTGTTTGAGTGACACTACTGGAGGCTCTAGCCACAACCGTTTTGGCTCTTCAGTTTCCCAGTGAATGTGATCCCACTGAATGTGACTCCCTCAGTCTGTCATTACAGACAGTTTACAGTATGGGCCTTGGGGCCTCCGCCTAATGCATTCTAGGTTTTGTAATCTTGATTTGTTTCTATTGAATTATTCAGACTGAACATTGTTCCAGATTGGAGTGGGGCACAGTGTGACACTTGTAAGCACTCATTTTCAAGTTTTCCCTCCTGATATGGCATAATGCCATCTAGGAAGGCCAGCTGCAAGCCCGGCTGTGCCCGTCCATGGCCTTTGTCTGTGACGGACCCGCACCTTGTTTGCCTGTGGTGCCTTGAACGCAACCACTGTCTTTTGAGATGGTAGTGTCGAGGGCTGCGGAGACCTTCAAACTTCAGTACACTACCTCTCCTGCGGCTAGGGACTCCAAGAGGCTGGAGTCACTTGGAAAGATGTTTTCTTCCACCAGCCTAGCATTGCGGTCTGTGAACACCGCATGCCTTTTGGGCTTCTACTCCCACTCTCTGTGGGATACGGTTGCGCAAAAGCTGCCTATGGTCCCAGAGGAGGCCCGGACCTTGTTCTCCCAAGCAGTAGCAGACAGGAGAGATGCAGCAAAGTTCACAATTCGATGTGGACACTGCACAACCAACTCCTTGGGCAGAAAGGTTTTGTCGATGGTGGGCTTAAGGTGCACCTGTGGCTCTGTATTACTGGCTTATCCTGGACTGTTGCGTCATCTTTGATAGACAAGCCCTTTGATGTCTCCGGTCTCTTCTGAGACAAAGCAGCCTCTGCACTCAAAAGATTTAAGGACATTCGGGCTATGGCCAAGTCCTTGGGGTTATCTTCTGCCCGCGCCATCCTCAGTCCACTTTTCTCCCCTATCGTGGGTATGAAAGGCGCTACCAACCACACCAGTTCCCACCCAGCCTCAGTGCTGTGCATGCTCCTCAGCCTCTGCGCGGCCGAGAGTGCAGTATCCACAAGCTACATGGAACAGGCACACACAGGCTGGGTCAGTCCACCATTTCCCTCCCCCCCCCCCCCCCTCTCCCTCTCCCTCCCAGCCTACAAACTCTCCTAATCTGTCCTTCTACCATCACAGGCATCCAGTTGGTGGCAGGATCGGTCATCATCTTTCCACACCCTCTGACATGAGCTCAAGACATGGGAGAGGGTGTGGGAAGATGATGACCGATCCTGTCACCAACTGGATGCCTTTGATGGTAGAAGGATGACGAAGGATCATCTTTCTCTTCTCCGCAAGGACGTTATGGCTCTCTTGGCCAAGGGAGTCTTAGAGTCCCCAACGCCAGAAGTAGGTCATGGTTGCTATTCCAGCTGCTTTCTGGTGTCACAGAAAGAGGGAGGCCTTTGTCCTATCCTGGACATGCAGCCCCTCAACTACTTTCTCAAGAAAGAAAAAATCAGAATGCTCACCTTGGCTCAGGTTTTGTCTGCCCTGGACCCATGAGACTGGATGGTACCCTTGGACTTGCAGGATGCACACTTTCATATTCCCGTTCTGCCTGCCCACAGGCATTAACTGCAGTTCACGGTCTACCACAAGCATTTCCAGTTAACCGTGCTCCATTTTGGCCTGATCAACGCCTCCCAGGTTGTTCACCAAGGTGATGGCGGTGGTTGCAGCTCACCTGTGGGTATCAGGGGCGTCCGGCTTCCCCGAAGACTGACTGTTGAAGGTAGGCTCATCCCAGGCCATCGTCTTCCACCTCCAGACTGCAGCAAACCTCTTGTCAATGTCACACCTGACTCCATCTCAGACAGTCCCTTTCATCTGAGCCATTCTGCGCATGGTGCAGTTTCGAGCTTATCCTCCCGAGTGGTGAATACAGGATATTCAGGCTATGATACTGATGTTTCAGCCTCTATCCTGGATTTCAGTGAGACCGACTGTGAGACTGTGGGGACTCATGGCCTCCTGTATCCTGCTGGAGACAAATGCACTTTAAAATATGGGGGCTCTAAGTTCCAGTGGGCACAGCATGCTGGAAATCTCTCTGAAAAGGCCCAGAGGGAACTGCAAAGGATCTACAGTGGTGGCTAACGAACCACAATTGGGTCAGTGGCAGATCCCTCTCCCGTCCCTAACCAGATCTCACAATAGTGACAGATGCTTCACTCCTGGGATGAGGCGGCCATCTAGTAAAGGTGAAGATCAGAGGACTCTGATGAAATCTGGACTCCACAACAACTTGCTGAAGCTCTGACCGATCTGACTGGCATTGAAAACATTTCTGCCATTAATCAACGGAAGGCTTGTTCAGGTGTTCACGGACAACACTGTGCCATGTGATACTGCACCAAACCGGGTGGGGTAGGGTTGTGGGCCCTTAGTCAAAAGGCTCTCCACCTCTGTATGTGACTGGATTATCAGGACATATCCCTGGTGGAACGCCAAGGCAGACAAACTCATTTGAGCATGCCTAGGGGATCACAAATGGTGTCTCCAATCTAGAGGTCATACAAGATCTCTCTCAGCAGGGGGGAGAGCCTTGTTTAGATCTGTACGCCGCCACCAAAAATGTGCAGTTTCAGCAGTTTTGTTCGCTGGAGTTTCCAAGGTGGCTCTCGCTCAGTCGCTTATTGTCTTGAGTGAAGCTCAGGCCTTTCCTCCCATACCACTTCTGCCCGAGTACTCGGGAAGATCAAGAATGACCTGGCTCAATTTATTCTTGTTTCTCCGGACTGGGCATGGAGAGTCTGGTATCCCGAGCTACTAAGCATGGCAATTGATCCTCCAAACAGCCTGCCTCATCACACGGATCATCTGCTGCTGCTGCAGCAGCAGGGGAGAATTCTCCACCTGAACTTGTCCAGTCTCCACCTTCTTGTGTGGAGATTGAGCGGCAGCAGTTGACAGCATTTGACCTTCCTCCTGAAGTCTGTTATTTTGTCAGCCAGGTGTTCCTCTACTAAGACTGTATATGCCTGCTAGTTGAAGAAATTTGTGACTTGGTGTTCCAGCAGAAATGTTGACCCTTTTCTACCCCTTTTTCTCAGGTTCGTCTCTTGCCAAGCAGGGCTCTCACAGACTATCTTTCTGCTATTTTTTCATTCCTCAGATTGGCTGATCAACACTCTCTTTGCAAGTCTTCTGTTGTACATAGGTTCTTAAAAGGTTTGGTTCTTATTTTTCCACCACCTCAATTCATCATGCCTCAGTGGGACTTAAATGTGGTTCTCACATTCTTGATGTGTGCTCTCCTTTTAGCCCCTTCTAAACTGTCTCCTGCGGTTGCTAACCATCAAAACTACTTACCTCATGGCTATAACATCTGCTCGATGACTTAGTGAGCTGCAGTCCTTGTCATTTGAGCCGCCCTATTTATCTATCTAACCATCCATCCACCCTGACATTAGTGCTTCACACGCAGGCCTCCTATCTTTTCTGACAGTGCTCACGCCCATATCCATCACCTTACCTACTTTCTGTGCTCCACCTAACCCCTCGAAGGATGAGGAGCATCTCCATCATCTTTACCCCAAGCGAGCGGTCATTCTATCTTGATTGCACACAAGAGTTCCAGGTGGACAATCAGTTCTTCGTGTGGTATGTCAAAGGAATAGATGGTCGTGCTGTGCTATAAAGGACCATCTCCAGATGGGTCGTGCTCTGCATTATAATTTTTTCAGTCTGAAGGATTCAGTCTGATGCCTTGGATAATTCTAAGGTAATGAATCTCAGCTAGATACAGTCTCTACCAGATAAGGCGTTACCGAAGAAAAGTAACTTGTTAATTGGCTAACCAGTAAGTCTGTCGTTGGCTGCCAGCTTCTTGTCTTTGTCTATGCATGTTTTGTAAAACTGTTAAAAAAAAGTAAAAAACAGCTTGGATAGAAGCAAAAATATTTATGGGCTCCAAAAAAATCTCACATTTCTATTCTAGTACTAGGCATTTATGGGGAACTGCATTGTGTGAGCACGTGCTGTTTGCGAAAGAGCAGAATGCAGTCCCTCACAATGAAGTTAGTCAGTGGCTCAAGCGGGCTGGCCAATTACACCATGCTGTATGTTATAGTGGGTGGAAGAAAAATGTGAACAACACGACTGTAGATTGTAGTGATTGGGCATATTGGGTAGTGTGTGTGTATTGGGGTAGGTTTGTGTGTTATGAAGTGTTTTTAGTACATTTTGGGGACCAGCAGAAGTATAAGCATCATGAGTGAATGTGTTGAGTTGATCATTGGCAGAAGCAAACCAGGGGTTAGAAGAGGGTATGCTGAGCGAGGTAGTGGTCGATTGAGTTAGTAGTCAGTCAAGATTCTTTATTCGGAAAATTACCATAAAAGCACAGAATATTTTACACATAATATTATTAACAACACAGTTTTTAAAATATAAAACAGCAATAATAATAAAATGCATCATCTGTACTAATTGCAAACTTTCTTAAAATTCATAAATCCCATGCTCACATAAAATACCGAAAACCACAGCGTAATTCTCAGCATAATCAAATCCTGTACACTATCCCTCTAAGTTAAGGTACAGCTGCCTCCACTAATTCATAACGTTTTCTAATTGCAATAGCTATTCTTAAAATGTTTTAAATAATATAACAGATATCAATAGAATTCAATTGTTGTATATATAGTTAGTATTCTTAGTAATTTTAAAGAGCAGGCTTTAAATTATTGCCTATCTTTAATTTTTGTGATGTCTAACATGATTTTACCCTTTTTTGCGGTTTTATTTTAAATTCCGCCCGTAACTAAGGGGCTCACAACCCTTTGAATGGATTCTCCAGTTTTTTTTGGAGCCATTGCATTATGTGGCAAAAAGTTGTTTTGAATTCCTTTGCCCAAATTATTTATCGGGCACACTATTGGTTTGTTTCTTTGTGCACCCTTTTCTGTGTGCGAATGCGGCAGTGCATCTGATTACACCCAAATGCACTGGCCTCAGTAGAGACGGGAACTCAAAGTTTGTGTCTGCAGTGAGGGGAGCGGACGTATTGAAACTGCGGCCCCAGCTTTAACTGGAGGCAAGCTGGTGATCACTTTGGAAGGGGAATAATGATGCCCCCACAGGCAACTGCACCAGCCTGAAGGGGATACACAAGACCAACGTGGAAACTCACTCCCATGTAGTACCCCTTGTGACGAACTGCCAATGCATTTCATGGTGGTTTTTGCCATAACACAAGCATTAACACATAATGCATCACGGGTGTAAGGGCTAATTTGCATGAGGCACACCCAAATGAGGGAACAACCCCTTGTGATAAAGCTGGCACACCATAGTATAGCCACAGGGCTTTCATTGTCTGTTAGTGAGTGTAAGGAAATGCCTCCTTGGCATGGTTACGCCCTGACTTTTTGCCTTTGCTGATGCTAAGTTATGACTTGAAAGTGTGCTGGGACCCTGCAAACCAGGCCCCAGCACCAGTGTTCTTTCCCTAAACTGTACCTTTGTCTCCACAATTGGCACAATCCTGGCACTCGGGTAAGTCCCTTGTAACTGGTACCCCTGGTACCAAGGGCCCGGATGACAGGGAAAGTCTCTAAGGGCTGCAGCATGGTTTATGCCACCCTGAGGACCCCTCACTCAGCACATGCACACTGCTTCACAGCTTGTGTGTACTGGTGGGGAGAAAATGACTAAGTCGACATGACACTCCCCTCGGAGTGCCATGCCAACCTCACACTGCCTGTGGCATAGGCAAGTCAACCCTCTAGCAAGCCTTACAGCCCTAAGGCAGGGTGCACTATACCACAGGTGAGGGCTTAGGTGCATGAGCACTATGTCCCTACAGTGTCTAAGCAAATCCTCAGACATTGTAAGTACAGGGTTGCCATAAGAGTATATGGTCTGGGAGTTTGTCAAACACGAACTCCACAGTACCATAATGGCTACACTGAAAACTGGGAAGTTTGTATCAAACTTCTCAGCATAATAAATGCACACTGATGCCAGGGTGCAATTTATTGTAAAATACACCCAGAGGGCATCTTAGAGATGCCCCCTGAAAACATACCCGACTTCCAGTGTAGGCTGACTAGTTTCTGCCAGCCTGCCACACACCAGACATGTTGCTGGCCACATGGGGAGAGTGCCTTTGTCACTCTGTGGCCAGGAACAAAGCCTGTACTTGGTGGAGGTGCTTTTCACCTCCTCCTGCAGGAAATGTAACACCTGGCGGCGAGCCTCGAAGGTTCACCCCTTTTGTTACAGCGCCACAGGGCATCCCAGCTAGTGGAGTTGCCCGCCCCTCCGGCCACTGCCCCCACTTTTGGCGGCAAGGCTGGAGGAGATAATTAGAAAAACAAGGACGAGTCACCCACCAGTCAGGACAGCCCCTAAGGTGTCCTGAGCTGAGGTGACCCTTACTTTTAGAAATCCTCCATCTTGTGGATGGAGTATTCCCCCAGTAGGATTAGGGATGTGCCCTCTTCCCCCACAGGGAGGCAGGAGGCACAAAGAGGGTGTAGCCACCCTCAAGGACAGTAGCAATTGGCTACTGCCCTCCCAGACCTAAACACACCCCTAAATGCAGTATTTAGGGGCTCCCCAGAACCTAGGAAAGCAGATTCCTGCAACCTTAACAAGGAGGACTGCTGACCTGAAGCCCTGCAGTGAAGACGACGACGACAACTGCTTTGGCCCCAGCCCTACCGGCCTGTCTCCCAACTTCGAAGAAAACTGCAACAGCGACGCATCCAACAGGGACCAGCGACCTCTGAAGCCTCAGAGGACTGTCCTGCAACCAAGGACCAAGAAACTCCTGTGAACAGTGGCCCTATTCAACAACCTGCAACTTTCTTGCAACGAAGAAACAACTTTAAAGACTTCACGTTTCCTGCCGGAAGCGTGAGACTTTCCACTCTGCACCTGACGCCCCCGGCTTGACCTGTGGAAAACCAACACTACAGGGAGGACTCCCCGGCGACTGCGAGCCCGTGAGTAGCCAGAGACGAGCCCCCACAGCGATGCCTACAGAGGAAATCCAGAGGCTCCCCTGACCGCGACTGCCTGTAACAAGGCAGTGTTACTGTGCCTGCCTGCATCGCTGAAGTGACCCCTGGGTCCCTCCATTACTTCCTATCTAAAACCCGACGCCTGTTTGCACACTGCACCCGGCCGCCCCTGTGCCGCTGAGGGTGTACTTTCTGTGCCTGCTTGTGTGTCTCCCCCCCCTCCCCCCCCCCCCCCCAGTGCCCTACAAAACCCCGCTGGTCTGCCCCCCCGAGGACGCGGGTACTTACCTGCTGGCAGACTGGAACTGGGGCACCCCTGTTCTCCATTGAAGCCTGTGTGTTTTGGGCACCTCTTTGACCTCTGCACCTGACCGGCCCTGAGCTGCTGGTGTGGTAACTTTGGGGTCGCCTTGAACCCCCAACGGTGGGCTAACTTGGACTCAACTTTGAGACTTGGAAGTGTTTTACTTTCCTGAAAACTTAAACTTTACTTACCTCCCCCAGGAACTGTTGATTTTTGCCATGTCCACTTTTGAAATAGCTTATTGCCATTTTTTACAAAGACTGTATATGCTATTGTGATTGTTCAAAGTTCCTAGAGTACCTAAGTGAAATACCTTTCATTTGAAGTGTTACTTGTAAATCTTTAACCTGTGGTTCTTAAAATAAACTAATAAAATATATTTTTCTATATAAAAACCTATTGGCCTGGAATAGTCTTTGAGTGTGTGTTCCTCATTTATTGCCTGTGTGTGTACAACAAATGCTTAACACTACCCTCTGATAAGCCTACTGCTCGACCACACTACCACAAAATAGAGCATTAGAATTATCTCTTTTTGCCACTATCTTACCTCTAAGGGGAACCCTTGGACTCTGCACACTATTTCTTACTTTGAAATAGTATATACAGAGCCAACTTCCTACAGTGAGCCACTGAACTCCATGCCTTCGCTATGATCCACCCTTTCTTAATAAAGATAACAGCCTGAAATACTGTGCTGCTAATGAAATATAATCGGAAAGCATAGAGAAGCTGTGATCAGCTGCACAACCTTTTTTTTGCCCGCGCTTTGCTTTGTTTACCTTTGGCACCATTTTCAGTTACATCCACAGGATAAAGTTGCAGATAAGAGAACTTGTGGTTTTATTACCCCAAATCTTAATTTGGTGCCCTGGAAAACTCACATCTGCTTGGAGTACTCTAATTTTGTCTCTGCAGGTAATTTCCTTCATTACTATTTGCTCTTTAATCGTTTGAACGTAAATGTTTGTGTATTTGAGGAATATGCATATATCCCTTTTAATCTCAGCTGTTCCAACATGATAAAAGCTAGCAATAAAAAGTTATAATATGAAGTATTTCAGAATCTTTGTGATGCAACACATAATTTAACTGTACGTTATTTTTTCAGCCCTGGTTGCACTCTTCAGTATTCCAGTTATTTATGAAAGACATCAGGTAAGTCTGCTTTCCCACAGTTTCGTGATTCACCTGTTTAGTTTTCTCTCCTGATTTCTTACCTGCAGCTCCCCCCTCATTAATCGCCTGCCCTTTAGTGTCTCAGCCAAAGCATGCTTACAAAAAAAAGAGGATCAAAACAAAAGGCTATATGTTTAACTGCCCTGCCCATAGAATCCTCATTCAGCGCTAGCTGGCATTTGCCTTGAATACATCAGAGAAGCTCCATAATACTCTCAGCCATGCTAATGAAGTAATTTGTGTCAGACCCATTTGCATTGAGAGCTCTGATCAGTTATCATTTTTTTTTTTTTTTTTTTTTTTTTGTAACCTTTTTTCCAAGTTTTTTTTGTCCAAATTAAGACCACTCCCTCAAATCCACTGGATTTAAGCCCTGTCTAGAGTGTCAAGCAGATGTGTGTGTTGGATTAACAATCTTCTTGCATGTGGTGTTAGGGGAAGACCGGCACAGGTTCATGCGAGCTGTGTTCCCTCGTGCATCCCAAAGATATTGGGGAAAATAAATAATCTAATCATGTCCTGCTGACCAGCCTTAACACCGTAGGTGCTGCGGCCAGATCCACGTGTACCAGTGTTGTCATTCCAGATATTACAAGGATGTAGTCAATAGGTTTTTTTTATAGGCTGTACTGTCCAGGTGAAATGCACAATGGGGTAACCCCAAAAAGAAATATAAAGAACACCAGGTGTATAATTCACATACAATGGTTGTACAATTCAGTCCATGATGCAACCAGTATTTCTTCAGATTAATGAATTCAGTACAGTTTGACTGGTCCAAAGTTTATTGCGCATGAGTAATCAGCAATCCACAGAATAATGAATTCCAGGTTTCAAGCCAATTTCTGATTCAAGCCAACACGTGTTTCATAGCATACTCGCTAAGCGTCTGAATGCGGAGACACCGCGGACTGTTTTCTGGGACTAAAACATAATAATAACCGTGTATTTGATTTTTTATTCAGAGAAATCCCACATTATAATATGTTGGTCTTGGATTATCCTGACACTACTATTTAGTGTGTTGAACAATATTGGATTGCCCTGAAGAAGTCATGTAGGGATGTAAATTATTCCCAAAGACGAAACACGTGTTGGCTTGAATCAGAAATTGGCTTGAAACCTGGAATTCATTATTCTGTGGATTGCTGATTTCTCATGCGCAATAAACTTTGGACCAGTCAAACTGTACTGAATTCATTATTCTGAAGAAATACTGGTTGCATCATGGACTGAATTGTACAACCATTGTATGTGAATTATACACCTGGTGTTCTTTATATTTCTTTTTGGGGTTACCCCATTGTGCATTTTGTTTGTAATTTGAGGTTTCTGACCTCTGTGGGGTTGGGTGTTTCCCTTGTGTGGTTCCCCGGCATTTACTTTGTCTTACTGGTACCGTGAGCGCCATATTTCCTCGTATCACACCCCGTTCTTACATTTCTGTACTGTCCAGGTGATTAGAGTTGTTATTGTGTTTAGGGAAAGAGGCAGGCAGTGTTTGTGAGATTCAAGCAAAGGAAAACGGGTTTGTTTGTGTGGCTTAGCTTCTCCTGCAGTCAGAATATCTGGTGTTTGGTAGAGCCCCGTGTTCAGTACAAGCTGAGTGATGGAAAAAGAAAAGTGAATTGCTAGACCCTGTCCCACCACCAGTGACCATAACCATGGATGTCCCCATCACAGGTTGAGAGCACTCAAATAAAACCTGACGATTCAGGGTCAATAGTCAGCATGAGATCAGGTTCAACACAGCAGTGTATTGCAATTTATGGCAGATCTACTAGCCCTTCCGGCTTTTCTAACATTAACTCATGACAAACTGGGTTTGAACTGACGATATGTCCACAAAATATTATCTATGGAAACGGGGAACACACTCACACCAGCAGGCTCAAGAATTTGGCTATTGGGCACTATGTCGTAGGATATACCTGTTGGCAGAGCACTATGGAATATCAGGTGGCAGATATGAGGGGGGGTGGAACTCGTTTTACACTCATTTAATGGACTACACTGCCACCTCTGACACAGTTAATAGTGTAAATCTCTCGAGGCTACTGTTTGATTGGGAGATCTCTCCTAGTCTCATAAAGCCGTCCAGCTACTTCATTGGAACATGCAGGTGCACATTAAAGTGGATGACTGAATGTGTTTAACTCCTCGGATTTTAACTAAATGCAGACTGAAGCAGCAAAGTGTGCTGGCTTCACTACATTTTAGTTTACATACTGCAACATTACGTGTAGTAACAATTTTCCTCCTAAATTGGATGCCCAGCACGCCCCCATGTATAAGGACACCGTCATAGAACACCAATAGGCCTACAACGATGCCTGAACAAAGTGAACTATTGCAATGATATGAACTAATGGTTAGTAAGTACAAAATCACATATGGTCATTGCAGGTGTAACTTCAACTGGATGATGGAAAGCTCGAAAACACACTGTCACTATATAGAACTACTTGGGAGTGTGGCAAGAGGGGAAAATTAGAGATGAACATAGCAGAGTGCAATAACAAGCATTGGCAAAGCCAGTGGGTCTTGACTTTGGGACTGTGATGCTATAGGTGCAGCATGGCTAAAGAATAATAAAAAAAAAAATAATAATAATAAAAAAATAAAGCCCATGGCACAACTGCCTGCGCGTTTTGTAGGCATGCACAGCAAGCATACGTTCCAAATAAATAAGTGCTTTTTATTTTTATTTACCAATCCGAGTTGAATCGGTAAATAAAAAGTTTCACAAAAATTGTGTTTTTTTTGTTGTTTTTTTTAACAGCTGTTGGGGGGGGGCACAGAGGGCATGGCTGGGGGAGGAGAAAAAGCAAAATGGTCATAGGGAATGTGGAGCGGGAGGACAAAATCAATCGGGTGCAATAGAGAGCAAAGTGAGGCCACGGGGAAGGACACTGATGTGAAAGCAACAAAGGTGAACATCTCACAGAGCGGAGTGGGAGCAACATACAGACAAAAACACTGAGTACAGAGCAGGCAGGAGAGAGAAGTGCATTAGGGAGACAGTTGAAAAATATGCAGTCTTGTGGAGCACTTAAGACAAAAGAAATGAGTAATTCCCTAAAAGTGAGCAGTGGACAGACAAAGTAAATTTGCAATGTTCCAGGGGAGCGACAAACAAAAGACAGACCAAGTAAGCCAACAAATAAAAAGGGGCAAATGAATGACAGTAAAGCCAACTAATAGTAAGCAATGGGCAGACTGCAAGCCGCTCCATGTTCTTGGCAAGGCTAAAATATGTTTTTGGCAACCAGGCAACCGTGCTCTCTGCTAGGCTTGACCTCAAAATAAATTCACCTACCTTCTACACTCATTAAGAAAATTGTATTTTAATTGACAGCATTTTACTGTGGAATCTATGGTAGTAGTGATAAAATTGAAATTACCGGCTTCAGTTTCAGACAGGGCACTTTATTTTGGTGACCATGGAAGTACCTTTTTGGGTAAACCTTTAGGCAAATGCCTCAAACATATTTTTTTCACCTTCCTATTTCCTGTCCGTTAAGCCAATTAAGACTGGAGCTTCCCTTAATGCAAATGGCCTGTTTGCTGGACTCTTATTACATGGTTTTTAGATCACTTAAAGCTCCACTAGATACACAATTGAGAAAAATAACCACTCCTTCTTGGAACAATATTGGTAGAATTATCAATGGATTAGGGATCTCAAGTATATGGAGAGGTTTGGAAACCTCGTATCAATTTGCAATATTGCTCTAGAACTGTGAGCTTTCCTTTGTTGAAGATTTCTGCCAGTTTAATATACTTAGAAAAGCGTGCTTCACACATTCCACATACATTTATTTCATTGTCTTCCCCCTGCCCTATACCATTATTTCTGTCAAACAGCAAATTCATACTTAACATGAGATTTTGTTCTCTTACTCTCCAGGGTCGACATGGGTATGCTTTGGTGAAACGAACTAAATGGAAAGGTCAATGCTGTAGATTGTGTGGAAGGAACTTACACTTAATAATCCACTTGTGTATTTTCCTCAGTTACTGAAAGAACACAAAGGTCCATAAGATGCATATTTCCAAACTTTCCAACAGTAGCATTCCCGTCTGGGTAATTAGTACCAGCTTCCAACTTGTTGTCAGATTGATTAAATTTATAGATCTTATTGACTGCATTCGATTCCCCAAAATGTCATTTTTGCATATTTGAAGTTTGTCAGTTAAAATGATTTTAAAGACGTTTAAGTATTTGGATTGCACTGAATATCGTTTGATTGTCAGTTTTATCTAATTTTGTACGACTTTCTTATATAACGAGTGACTGTGTAATATGGTCCAGTATTGCATATTTCCATCGAGGGGTACTGGCGCCATCATAAACCACCAAGACAGAAGGCAGAGTGTTTTGTAAATGGAATTGAGGCTTTGTTTACCTTTCTGTATTCAGTTCATAGTAAAACAGTGACCAGTGGTGAAAGTCAGTGGATTAAGAGGGGTTCTGTGGCATTCCATTTATTGCATAGTTATGGATTTACTGCATTTGCCACATAATCTGCAGAAACTTTAAATTTTACCTAAAATGTTATTCTCGAATGGATAAAATAATATAAAGTATGCTCCATAATCTTTTTTTTTTTTTTTTTTTTTTTAACTGCCCAATTTAGATAACTTTGCCATGCAGTGTGGTGCGCGTGCCGCATAATCCTAGTATCTCCAACAAAGTTAAAGCTCTGCAGAGGGCTTGGAGCCTGTTATTACGATGTTCAAATCCATATTTCGCACCCAATTGTGAAATATTTCATATATTTTTTGTCATATATGGGTATTTATACCACAGCATTTTGTGCGGTAGCAGCATCAAACTTGTGTGTGTATATATGTGTGTGTGTATATATATATATATATATATATAATATGTATATGTTCGATGGCATGTGTAGCTGCAGATACACATGCTGTGCACATCCCGCCATCTAGTGTTGGGCTCGGAGTGTTACAATTTGTTTTTCTTCGAAGAAGTCTTTTCGAGTCACGAGATCGAGGTACTCCTCCCCTTTCGGCTCCATTGCGCATGGGCGTCGACTCCATCTTAGATTGTTTTCTTTCCGCCATCGGGTTCGGACGTGTTCCTTTTCGCTCCGCGCTTCGGTTCGGAAAGTTAGTGAAAATCTCGGAAAATTAGACGGTATTGTTTGTGTTCGGTATCGGGTTAGTTACAACAGATCGACACCGAATTTGGAAGAGCTCCGGTGGCCCTTCGGGGTTTTCGATTCCCCGGCAGGGCCTGGTCGGCCCGACCACGTGCGTCTTCAAGGCTAATGAAACGGACCCCATTCCGCTTCTGCCCCGAATGTCACAACAAGTATCCTTATACAGATCAGCATCTGGTCTGTAATTTATGCCTGTCTCAGAACACAAGGAGGATACTTGTGAGGCCTGTCGAGCATTTTGGTCCAGAAAGACTTTAAGCGACCGAAGAGCAAGAAGACTACATATGGCGTCGGTGCCGACAGGACAAAAACAGATGGAAGAAGAAGAGGAAGCCTTCTCCATCGAGGATTCGGACTCGGAAGAGGTCGAACCTGAACAGACGCTGAAAACCGTGAGTAAGACGTCGATACACAAAACTCACGCAAAGACCATAAAAGCCCAGGGGACGCCACCGCCAGAAGGCCATGGCTTAACCCGAAAAATAGGTGACCGACCATCGGCACCGCAAAAGGGCATGCATGTGTCGAAGTCATCCGACTCCGGTCGAGATACCGGCACAGAGCAGACACGACCCTAAGACACTGGGTCAGAGCAATCTCGGCACTGAGAGAGCGGCACCGAGGCAAGTCGGCACCGAGAGATCACGACGCCGAAGAAAAAAGTGGCGTCGGAGCCGAAAAAGGAAGCCGAAAGTTTCGGTACCGAAACATCCGGCCTCGGAACCGAAAACAAGTTCCTACACAGAGGAACAAGGCCTGTCCTCACAAATGAAAACACATAGATTTGGACAGGAACTAGAGTCAATGGAGCCAGATTACACACAAAGAAGGCTCCACATCCAAAAAGAAACAGGGAAGATCAGTACTCTTCCTCCTATTCGGATGAAACGAAAACTTGCATTCCAAGACAAAGACAAGCAGCCACAGGCAAAGGTGGCTAAACAAGTAACCCCGCCACCATCTCCACAACGCTCTCCACAGCCGTCACCGGTAGCCACTCCACCAATGATGCAATCCCCAACTCATACAGGGATGAGTCAGGATGATCCAGACGTGTGGGATCTTTAAGATGCGCCAGTGTCAGATAACAGTCCCGACTGTTATCCACCCAGACCGTCACCACCTGAGGACTCTACCGCCTACACACAGGTGGTGTCCAGGGCAGCGGCGTTTCATAATGTTAGCCTACATACAGAGCCAATTGAAGACGACTTTCTATTTAACACACTGTCATCCACACATAGCCAGTACCAGAGCCTCCCCATGCTACCTGGAATGCTAAAACACTCCAAACAAGTGTTTGAAGAGCCTGTCAAAGGAAGGGCAATAACTCCAAGGGTGGAGAAAAAATGCAAACCGCCACCAACAGACCCTGTGTACATCACACAACAGTTGACACCAGACTCTGTGGTAGTAGGTGCAACACGCAAGAGGGCGAACTCACACACCACCTCCAGACAAGGAAAGTCGTAAGTTTGATGCGGCTGGAAAAAAAGTGGCGGCACAAGCAGCCAACCAATGGCGCATTGCCAATTCACAAGCCTTGTTGGCGAGACATGACAGGGCTCATTGGGACGATTGGGACGATGGATGCAGCAGACACAGCTGCTAGGACTGTCAATACAGCAGTAACAATAAGGAGACATGCATGGCTGCGTACATCTGGATTTAAGCCGGAAATACAACAAGCCATGCTGAATATGCCATTTAATGGACCGCAGTTGTTTGGGCCGGAGGTGGACACTGCTATCGAGAAACTTAAAAAAGACACTGATACGGCCAAAGCCATGGGCGCACTCTACTCCCCACAGAGCAGAGGCACATTTCGAAGATCACAATTTCGAGGGGGGTTTCGAGGACAAAGCACTGAACCCACAACCTCACAAACAAGGCCCACTTATCAGAGCCAATACCAGCGGGGAACGTTTCGGGGACAATATAGAGGGGGACAATTCCCAAAGAATAGAGGGAAGTTCCAAAGTCCCAAAACTCCACAAAACAAACAGTGACTTACATGTCACAAATCCCCAACACCTCACCAGTGGGGGGAGACTAACCAAGTTCTACAAAAACTGGGAGGAAATAACAACAGACACGTGGGTCCTAGCCATTATTCAGCATGGTTATTGCATAGAATTTCTAGAATTCCCTCCAAATGTCCCACCGAAAACACACAACATGTCAAAACAACACATAGATCTTCTACAACTAGAAGTTCAAGCGTTGTTGCACAAAGATGCAATAGAGTTAGTACCAATTCATCAGAGAGGAAGAGGAGTCTACTCACTGTACTTTCTCATACCCAAAAAATACAAAACTCTAAGACCTATATTAGATCTCAGAACATTAAATATCTACATCAAATCAGATCACTTTCACATGGTGACACTGCAAGACGTAATCCCATTGCTCAAACAACAAGATTACATGACAGCATTAGACCTAAAGGATGCTTTCTTCCATATACCGATACATCCTTCACACAGAAAGTACTTAAGGTTTGTATTCCAAGGGGTACATTACCAATTCAAAGTGTTGCCATTCGGGATAACAACTGCGCCAAGAGTTTTTACAAAATGCCTGGCAGTAGTGGCTGCTCATATCAGAAGACAGCAAATACACGTGTTCCCGTACCTAGACGATTGGTTAATAAAAACCAACACGCAGGAACAGTGCTCACAACACACAAAGTATGTCATAGAAACCCTTCACAAACTAGGTTTCTCACTCAACTACAACAAGTCACACCTTCAGCCGTGTGAAGTACAACAATACTTAGGAGCAACAATCAACACAACAAAAGGGATTGCCACTCCAAGTCCACAAAGGGTACAAGCATTTCACAATGTAATACAGGCCATGCACCCAAAACAAAAGGTACAGGTTAAAATAGTGATGAAACTACTAGGCGTGATGTCCTCATGCATAGCCATTGTCCCAAACGCAAGATTGCACATGCAGCCCTTACAACAATGCCTAGCATCACAGTGGTCACAGGCACAGGGTCAACTTCAAGATCTAGTGTTGATAGACCGGCAAACATACACCTCGCTTCAATGGTGGAACACTATAAATTTAAACAAAGGGCGGCCTTTCCAAGACCCAGTGCCTCAATACGTAATAACAACGGATGCCTCCATGATAGGGTGGGGAGCACACCTCAACCAACACAGCATACAAGGACAATGGAACCCTCAACAGAGACAGTTTCACATAAATCACTTAGAATTACTGGCAGTATTTCTCGCGTTGAAAGCTTTTCAACCGATAATAACACACAAACACATTCTGGTCGAAACAGACAACATGACAACGATGTATTATCTGAACAAACAGGGAGGAACACACTCAACACAGTTGTCTCCTAGCACAGACAATTTGGCATTGGGCGATTCACAACCACATTCGCCTAATAGCGCAGTTCATTCCAGGAATTCAGAACCAGTTAGCAGACAATCTCTCTCGGGATCACCAACAGATCCACGAATGGGAGATTCAACCCCAAATACTAAACACTTACTTCCAAAGATGGGGAACACCACAAATAGATCTATTTGCAACAAAAGAAAACGCAAAGTGCCAAAACTTCGCATCCAGGTACCCACAGGATCAGTCTCAGGGCAATGCGTTATGGATGAGTTGGTCAGGGATATTTGCATACGCTTTTCCCCCTCTCCCACTCCTTCCATATCTAGTAAACAAATGGAGTCAAAACAAACTCATACTAATAGCACCAACTTGGGCAAGACAACCTTGGTACACAACACTACTAGACCTTTCAGTAGTGCCTCATGTCAAACTGCCAAACAGACCAGATCTGTTAACTCAACACAAACAACAGATCAGACATCCAAATCCAGCATCACTGAATCTAGCAATTTGGCTCCTGAAATCTTAGAAATTCGGACATCTAGACCTTTCACATGAATGTATGGAGGTCCTAAAACAAGCTAGAAAACCTACAACAAGACATTGCTATGCAAATAAATGGAAACGATTTGTTTATTACTGCCATAATAATCAAATTCAACCCTTACACGTATCTGCAAAAGACATCGTAAGCTACTTACTACACTTACAAAAGTCAAAGCTAGCTTTTTCATCCATTAAAATTCATCTCACCGCAATTTCAGCTTATCTGCAAATTACGCATTCTACTTCACTCTTTAGGATCCCAGTCATAAAGGCTTTTATGGAGGGCCTAAAAAGAATTATACCACCAACAACACCACCAGTTCCTTCGTGGAACCTCAACATTGTCTTAACACGGCTCATGGGGCCACCGTTTGAACCCATGCACTCATGTGACATACAATATTTAACTTGGAAAGTTGCGTTTCTCATTGCCATCACATCTCTAAGAAGAGTAAGTGAAATACAGGCATTTACCATACAAGAACCCTTTATTCAAATACACAAGCATAAAGTAGTTTTACGAAGTAATCCAAAGTTCTTACCAAAAGTCATATCACAGTTTCACTTAAATCAAACTGTAGAACTACCAGTGTTCTTTCCAGAACCAGATTCTGTAGCTGAAAGAGCACTACATACATTAGACATCAAAAGAGCTTTAATGTACTACATTGATAGAACAAAAAAAATACGGAAAACAAAACAACTGTTCGTTGCTTTTCAAAAACCTCATACAGGGAATCCAATATCCAAACAAGGCATTGCCAGATGGATAGTTAAATGTATTCAAACCTGTTATCTCAAAGCAAAAAGAGAACTGCCTATAACACCAAAGGCACATTCAACTAGGAAGAAAGGTGCTACTATGGCCTTTCTAGGAAACATTCCAATGACTGAAATATGTAAGGCAGCCACATGGTCTACACCTCATACGTTTACCAAACATTACTGTGTGGATGTATTAACAACACAACAAGCCACAGTAGGACAAGCAGTACTACGAACTTTATTTCAAACAACTTCAACTCCTACAGGCTGAGCCACCGCTTTTCGGGAGATAACTGCTTACTAGTCTATGCACAGCATGTGTATCTGCAGCTACACGTGCCATCGAACGGAAAATGTCACTTACCCAGTGTACATCTGTTCGTGGCATGAGACGCTGCAGATTCACAGGCGCCCACCCGCCTCCCCGGGAGCCTGTAGCTGTTTCGAAGTTGATCTTGAACATTTGTAAATATATCACTTTAAACCACATCATGTACATACATAGTTACTCCATTGCATGGGCACTATTACTATAATACACAACTCCTACCTCACCCTCTGCGGGGAAAACAATCTAAGATGGAGTCAACGCCCATGCGCAATGGCGCCGAAAGGGGAGGAGTCCCTCGATCTCGTGACTCGAAAAGACTTCTTCGAAGAAAAACAACTTGTAACACTCCGAGCCCAACACTAGATGGCGGGATGTGCACAGCATGTGAGTCTGCAGCGTCTCATGCCACAAACAGATGTACACTGGGTAAGTGACATTTTCCACATGTGTATATATATATATGACCTATGGCATTTGGCAGTTGCAGATACACATGCTATGCATACGTCGTCTGCCATCTAGTGTTGGGCTCGGAGTGTTACAAGTTGTTTTTCTTCAAAGAAGTGTTTTTGAGTCACGGGATCGAGTGATTCCTCCTCTTCAGCTCCATTGCGCATGGGCATCGACTTCATGTTAGATTGTTTTCTTTCCGCCATCGGCTTCGGGTGTGTTTCTTTTCACTCTGGTAGTTTGAGTCAGAAAAATGTCAAAACTCTAATTCTCGTCTGTATTGTTTCGATCACATTCCATCTTCTATCAACACTTCGGTACCGTCGGGTCAAACATCTTTATTCGCCCTTCGGGGTGCCCGCGCCCAACTCAGGCCGACCACGTGGAAGCCTCAGGGACCGGACCCCATTCCGCTTTTGTCCTCTGTGCCGCGCTAAATTTCCCTACACAGACCAACATCTCGTCTGTAATCTCTGCCTTTCCCCAGACCATCAGGAAGAAAATTGCGAGGCCTGCAGATCCTTCCGCCCCAAGAAAATGCTCAGAGACAGAAGAGCACTCGATATGGCATCCAAGAGCACCGAACGTCTCGATGTCGAAGAGGAGGAGATCATGCAAACGGCTGTCTCCGTTCGAGGATCCGACTCCGAGCAGGAGTCTGAGGAGGACAGACCGGTCACGGCAGGACAGCACATGAGTACGCCTGCCCCTGTGCCAGCCAAGCCCAAACAGAAGGCTTTGGGGATGCCACTGCCGGAAGGCCATGGCTCGACCCCAAAAAAAGACCTTCGGTGACCAACCCGTAACTTAGTCACCGAAAAAGGCCACGCCACCCAAGCCATCGGACTTGAGCCGAGGCTCTGCCTCCGAGCCCACCAAACATCGATCCTTTGAGTCGAAATCTCAAAAATCGTTTTCGGAGCAGAGACCTTCCTCGACCTTGCCTGTTTCGATACTGAAAAAACCAGCTTCGGAGCCGAAAAAGTCAATTTACACGGTGGAACATGGAGTTTCACAAGCACTCAAAGAAAGCCATAAAGTTATTGAGGAACACTCCTAAATGGAGGCAATGGATGAAAGGCAAGCCAGGATTCACATCCATAAGAGACTGGCAGAATTTTAACAGCACCTCCTCTAAAGCCAAAGAGGAAATTAGCCTTTCAGGAAGAATTGGACACTGCTCAGCCTCCAGCTAAAGTGCCAAGAGCCAAAGAGAAACCTCTACCTCCTCAATTTTCTCCTCCTCACCCTCCTCATTTACTTTTCTCCCCCTACTAGTCCTATACCTATGCAATCACCAGCACACTCATTCGATTCACAGCAGGACAATGTGGATCCATGGGATCTTTATGATCCAGACCCCATTCCAGACTACAACCCAGATTGTTATCCCTCTAAGCCCTCACCATCAGAAGATAGTACAGGCTACACTCAGGTCATGGCTAGGGCGGCATCCTATCACAATGTCGCCATGCATACTGAGCTGTTAGAGGATGACTTCCTTTTTAATACACTTCCCTCTACACATGCAACTTATCAGTCGATTCCCATGCTCCCCGGCATGTTAAAACATGCTGACCAAATATTTAAGGAGTTAGTAAAAACTAGAATAATCACTCCTAGGGTGCAGAAAAAATATAAGCCACCTCCCTCTGATCCTGTCTTTATCACACAACAGTTGCATCCAGAGTCCATAGTGGTAAGCGCACCCAGGATAAGAGCAAAGGCGCAGTCATCAGGGGATGCACCCCCACCAGACAAGGAGAGTAGGAAGTTTGATGCTGCGGGGAAAAGGGTGGCATCTCAGGCAGCCAACCAGTGGAGGATAGCCAACTCTCAGGCATTGTTGGCTAGTTACGACAGGGCTCACTGAGTTGAGATGAAAGACATAATACATCTCCCCAAGGAACAGCAGTAGAGGCACAACAAATAGTAGAGAAAGGGCAAGCCATCACCAATAATCGGATCAGGTCAGCCCTAGACTCTGCAGATACAGCAGCTAGAACCATCAACACTGCTGTAACCTTAAGAAGACATGCATGGCTTAGGTCTTCAGGATTTAAGCCTGAAATACAACAGGCTGTCCTCAATATGCTGTTTAACCAAAAACAGCTTTTTGGCCCAGAGGTGGACAGGGCAATTGAAAAAATGAAAAAGGTTTCTGACAGCAAAAGCCATGGGTGCTCTGTATACCAGGCAAAACGGGATCCTTTCGTAAACCCCAATACAGAGGTGGATTTAGAGCCCAAACAGCCAAAGCATCCACTTCACAAACAGTCGGCCTACCAACCTCAATATCAACAAGGTGGTTTCAAAAGTACTTACAGAGGCCAGTACCCCAGAGGCAGGGGAAAATATCAGACAGCAAAACAAGCCTCACAACAATCAAAGCAGTGACTTGAGCCATCCCTTCCCAATTCACACCTCACCTCTGGGGGGAAGACTGCAAAAGTTCCACAACAATTGGCTACCCATTACCACAGACAGCTGGGTATTATCAATTATCCGCAATGGCTATTGCATAGAATTGACACAAACTCCACCAGATATTCCACCAAAACCACACAACATATCGCCCTGTTGCAAGAGGAAGTAAAGTCTCTATTACTCAAAAAGCAATAGAGGGCAGTGCCACAGAATCAAATAGGAACAGGAGTTTACTCAGGGTATTTCCTCATTCCCCAAAAAGATGGAACCTTAAGGCCAATATTAGATCTCAGAACCCTCAATCTTTACATCCTGTCAGAACATTTTCACATGGTAACACTACAGGATGTTGTCCCACCACTTTAACAACACGATTTCATGGCAACATTAGACTTCAAAGATGTGTATTTTCACATACCCATCCATCCAGCGCACAGAAAATATCTCAGGTTTGTCATTCAAGGAAAGCATTATCAGTTCAAAGTGTTACCCTTCTGAATAACAACAGCTCCCAGAGTATTCACAAAATGCCTAGCTGTAATTGCAGCCTACCTAAGAAGGCAACACATTAATGTCTTTCCATATCTGGACGATTGGCTAATAAAATCCAACAGTCATACACAGTGTCAAAACCATACGCATTATGTAATACAAACGCTATACACCCTAGGGTTCTCCATAAACTACCAAAAGTCACTCCTACAACCTATGCAAATTCAACAGTATTTAGGAGCAACACTAAATACTGAAACAGCGCCCGCAAGTCCACAAAGAATACAAGCATTTCGCAATATATTACCACAAATACAGCCAGCCCAACAGTACACTGTCAAATTCATCATGATACTATTGGGCATGATGGCATCCTGTATTGCCATTGGCCCACATGCAAGACTAAACATGCGGCCTTTACAACAGTGCCTTGCACAGCAATGGTCACAGGCACAGGGACAACTTCAAGATCTAGTGTTGGTAGACCGAAAGACATACATGTCCCTTCAGTGGTGGAATTCCACAAACCTAAGCGAAGGGCGGACATTTCAAGACCCCCTGCCTCAGATCATACTTACAACAGGTGCATCAGTGATTGGCTGGGGGGCTTACCTCAACAATCACAACATTCAAGGACAATGGGACGCCAAACACAAACAGTTACACATAAATCACTTAGAGTTGCTAGCTGTATTCCTAGCACTCAAAGCTTTTCAGCCTCTTCTCACTCCCAAGACTATCCTTATCAAAACAGACAACATGACAACAATGTATTACCTAAACAAACCAGGAGGGACCCATTCCTCCCAACTCTCCCTCCTAGCCCCAAAAATTTGGCAGTGGGCAATCCACAACAAAATTCACCTGGTAGCACAATACATTCCAGGGATACACAACCAATTGGCAGATGTTCTCAGCCGAGATCATCAACAAACACACGAGTGGGAGATTCACCCTCAAGTGCTTCAACTATACTTTCAACAATGGGGAACACCAGACATAGATCTGTTTGCCACCAGCGAAAACGCAAAATGCCAAAACTTTGCATCCAGGTACCCACATCCCCTATCCAAGGGCAATGCTCTATAGCTGAATTGGTCAGGGATATTTGCTTACGCTTTTCCCCCTCTCATTCCGTTTCTGGTCAACAAACTGCGTCAAAACACACTCAAACTGATACTCATAGCGCCAACGTGGGCACGTCAACCCTGGAACACACTATTAGACCTGTCAGTAGTACCACATATCAAACTCCCAAACAGACCAGATCTGTTAACACGATTCAAACAGCAGATCAGGCATCCAAATCCCAACATACTCAATCTAGCGATTTGGCTCCTGGGGTCATAGAATATGGATATCTACAACTACCAACTGAGTGTATGGAAATAATTAAACAAGCAAGAAAACCCACTACCAGGCAGTGCTATGCCAACAAATGGAAAAGATTTGTGCATTACTGACAATCTAAAAAAATTACCCCTTTTTCAGCATCATTTCTAGACGTTGTATGTTGTTTGCTTCATTTGCAAAAAGCAAACTTATCTTTTTCATCATAAAAATACATCTCACTGCAATCTCTGCATACTTGCAAAATATACAGCACAGCCCTTTATTTAGAGTTCCTGTTATCAAAGCCTTCATTGAAGGGTTAAAACGCATCATCCTACCTAGAACACCTCCAGTGCCTTTGTGGAATCTAAACATTGTGCTCACACAACTTATGGGCCCACCATTTGAACCCATGCACTCATGTCAGATTCAATACCCAACATGGAAAGTTGCCTTCTTAGTTGCAATTACTTCATTGTGAAGAGTTAGTGAAATTCAAGCTTTCACAGTTCAAGAACAGTTCATTCAAGTACACAAACATAGTCGTACTACGAACAAACCCTAAATTTCTTCCAAAAGTTGTATCACCTTTTCATGTCAAACTAACAGTGGAACTACCAGTCTTCTCACAGCCAGATTCTGTGTCAGAAAGAGCCCTGCATACATTAAATATTAAGAGAGCCCTATAGTATTACATAGATAGAACAAAATCATTTAGAAAGACTAAACAGTTATTTGTGGCTTTCCAAAAACCACATATTGGTAACCCCATTTCAAAACAAGGTTTAGCAAGGTGGATAGTAAAATGCATCCAAACATGTTACCTTAAAGCTAAAAGGCAGCTCTTAGTTGCACCTAAAGCACATTCCACAAGGAAAAAAGGGGCTGCAATGGCTTTCTTAGGAAATATACCAATGGCTGAAATTTGTACAGCAGATACTTGGTCAACACCACATACATTTACCAAACATTACTGTGTAGATGTGTTAGCAGCGCAGCAAGCCACAGTAGGCCAAGCTGTACTAAGAACATTATTTCAAACTTCTTCAACTCCTACAGGCTAACCACCGCTTTTCTGGGAGGAAAAACTGCTTTGTAGTCTATGCCTAGCATGTGTATCTGCAGCTACACATGCCATCGAACGGAAAATGTCACTTACCCAGTGTACATCTGTTCGTGGCATGTTCTGCTGCAGATTCACATGCACCCTCCCACCTCCCCAGAAGCATTCACTTGTACATATATGTGTATATACATATATTCCATTTGCATGGACATGTCTTTTCTTTATACTCTATCACTCCAATTTACCCTCTGCCCATGCGCAGTGGAGCCGAAGAGGAGGAGTGACTCAAAACACTTCTTTGAAGAAAAACAATTTGTAACATTCCGAGCCCAACACTAGATGGCAGACGGCTTATGCATAGCAAGTGAATCTGCAGCGAAACATGCCACGAACAGATGTACACTGGTTAAGTGACACTCCATAGATATAGATAGATGTATATATGTACACATATCTCAGATTTTAGCAAGCCATTTACATTCAGTAAAACTAGTTGCCTTCACTACATTTGTGCTAGTTCTAATTGTTCTCTTTTTTTGTTTCAGACTCAAATTGATCACTACCTAGAACTCGTAAACAAGAATTTTAAAAATGCTGTTGCTAAGTAAGTTTTGGCCTTGGGCAAATTCATGCACTCTATTTTTCTTACATTATATGTTGTTTCTTTGTAGTTTTTCTACTTTGTGGGAGTCACATAAACTATATATTAAAAATAAAGAAGGGTTGGTAAGCATTTTTCTCCTGGTTTTTATGTTTTATAGGGCAAATGTTCTTTAGGTCATCACTTTCAGGAGCCTTTAGATTAGAATTTTTTTTCATTTTTCAACATGCGGTATTACATTTTAAATTATTCAATAATTTTACTTTTGTTTTGTTAGTCCCGCTCATCCTACCAGCCAGGAAAGCTAGACTACACAAAAAATAAATGCATACATCGTCATGGACAGTCTATTATCATTGTTCTTCCTAAAGCCATTTTTTTCTGTCCCTCAAACAACTTCTTCTTTTGGTAAGGCAAAAGGAACCCATGCATGCAGTGTTTGGCTGCAGCTACGAAATAAGACTTATGTTTTTTTGTAAGCTATTGAGGTAAGTTAAAGGGAATGGAGAATTGGGCTCTAATGTTGTCCCACTAAGTATACACACTTAGCTGAATGGTAGTACAGCTGTCATACCTTTTTTAAACAGCAAAGCTGCTTTGTCTTTGATAATAAATGAAACCGTGACCTGCTGCTTCCTGACTCTTTATTTGGTCATATGGGGAACATAGATCCTGCCTGTGAGATTTGGAATTAATTTGCCCTTCTGTGCCAAGTGATTTGGCAATTAAAAATATGAAGCATAGTTGGAGCAGCTTTATGGTACTAGTCTATAGTGATATATGTTCTACTTCATAGATGTGGAACCGATTAAGCATAGAAACAAGGCACAGGTTTCGCGGTCAGTTGCCTCAACAAATTACCCAGCTATTTACGTTACTAACTTTTCGGAAAATGTGTGTTTTAATTCAGTCTGTGTGATTACCAGATTTTTGAGCTTGTGTGTGTGCAATAGTGGTATATTTTTATGGAAATCCCTTGTGTAACGGGTGCTTTTGTTCTACAAGTTGACAGCCAATCCTGAATACAGTAGATTGAAATTGTCTTTATTCAGTTATGCTATACGAACAGCATCTTTTCTTTGGTGACTAACAATTTCCAAGAAGGAAAATGGAAAACCTCCTAGGCGACCCACCAATAAAGTCTTGTATTGCTTTTCAGTTTATAGCCTCAACATCCAGTAGTTTTATTTTGAGAGTTTCCACCCGATCATGGAGTGTGTGCTTGCCTTCGATTTGAGTCCTAACAGCCGCAGCCTTGAGTTTTTCTCTGGAGCAGAAAATGTACTACGTTCCACCATGGTGACCCTCAACTTGTACATTTGAGCAGCTATAAGCAAAGAATATTAAACTATTTCCTGGCATAGTTAGATTAATTTTCCCAGATAAAAAATGAGGTACATCAAAGTGCCATATATTTACAAAGGCTACTTCAGTTGGTGGATGTGACCTATTTTTTTCTCTCAAAGTACACTAAGAGAAGGGTTTACAGGAAAATGGATAAATCAGTGCCAGCAATTTGGTCCGTATATGACAATTTGTAGGTCTTCATAGTCTTTTAAACTTGCTGCAAGCTTTCCAGTGTCTAATCGAATCATTTATCTGCATTTGTAAACACTCCATCTGGGTTATCTCCATTAATAATTTCATAAATACTACAGGACTAGCATGATCACAGAATACTGGTAAAAACAATATACAATATTTAAAAAAAACACATTTGCAGCCTTGTAACAGAGGCTTCTTAGTGAATTAAGTTTGGCCTAATACTCATGAGCCCACAGCACCCACTGAGGACTTTCCCAGTCACAAGTTCTTCTTGAAGCTTCTTGAGAGGCAGCCACATACCCAGATGGGGGTGTATCAGTTACAAATGTTCCAGTTAACCTTGATAGATCTTCATTATACCTACTGGAATAGAATTGCAAGCAGTGCTCCTTTAGGAGATGAAGAGTAAGAGGAGTCATGATAGAGGTTAATGTAGCCAGTTCGTAAATGCAGATTTCCTAAAGTGTAAAGTGCTTTTGTATCAGCCTCCATTAAGTAATTAAGGGACAATCTGTAGGCAGATCTTGAGGCAGTGAAAACACTTTAAAAATGGCTTTGTTGACCAAGAGGATGCTGGTGCGATCTTCCCTAAATAGCGTGACCTAAAGCTTTCCTCCAAAGTTGTCATTTGGCATTAAATAAAATAAATACACAAAACTATCTGTATGGATATTGCTTGTGATACAGGAGCCCTGATACCTACAGTAGGAGACAAAACTATGTTTATTTGACTCTTATTTCCTAATACCTCAATACCCAGGCATCCACTTAACATCTGAGATAAGATTGAAAACCTTGTTTTTAAGGGGGAGGGGTTGCAAAGATAATACTCAAATAATCTGCTTCATTTATACTTCATTGAAATCTGAGGCTGATTTGGAGGGATAGAAGGGTGATTGCATAGGGACATAACTATGAAAAACCATGCACGGTGTCACAGTAGCAAAAGCTTGTATCTTACAGACTCACTCAGCTGAAAGTTCTAGCTATTAGAAATGCTAGCATCCCGTTATTATGCTTTTAAGTATGGCCTGTGTATTGGTTTATTTAAGGGATATATTCGTAAAATGAAAACTAAATTGAGCTTCCAAGGAGGTGGCCTCTTGGCTGGCAGAAGCTTTGTAAAGACTGTATAAAAAATAAGTAAATGAATTTAAAACACTGCTTGCTGTATTTTCAGATACTGGCAAAAGTAAAGACAACCTTTTACATGCAACATATAACAGATTTGGCGGGTCTGATTACTTCGGACACCTCAGTGGGCTCTATCCCTTCTGAAAACACCTGATACAGAATCTTTCGTATTTGACAGTGTAGGACTTCCTCTTGGGAGGTGTCTGTTTCTGAAAAGTTCTGTATGCCCTCTGGAGGAACTACGTAAAAAGAGTTAGAATCTTGTTCAGGTTACCTTCTGGATTATCCTTGTTATGAGGAGAATAGGAAGAAAGGCCTACAGTAATGCCCCTGACTATGGAAAATGATGTGACTTTCTGGAGATACCCCATTTTCCTTAATTAAAGAGGTTTGGAAATTGTGTGACTTCTATTGTAACAATTATTTCTACCCCTGTTAATCCTTTTCTCAAAGCTCAATGCATAGATCCCCTGATCTATTACTTTGTGGTTGTGTTGTCCAAAGCCTTTCCTCTTTCATAAGTGGAAAAGCTGTTGTGACTTCCATCTTATTTCTCCTCTGTTGGAGAACAGGACTTCTGAAATGTGGTCCTAAACTTTGAGTAATAACTTTCCCATCTCACCAGTTTCTTCTTGATTAATCAATTGATGGTCAAGACATTCCTGAAGCAATGCTGAATAAATTCTGCAGGACCTCATGCCTATCAAGTTATCATGAATGGAACACTTTTCCTGTCTGTAGCAGAAAAGGCTCCCAAGAAAGCTATTCTCTTTGGCAAGACCCAAATAGACACTTTCCAATACACTGGCAGTCTCAGAAAATGTTTGAGATGCTGCATTTTAAGTAATTGTAGTGTCCCTTTTTAGGTGGTTTACCTGATGCACCAGCCATCCAGTGTGCAAAGATAAAGATGATAGTTTTCAGAGAAGAGCAGTCCCCACTTTTTATATAACTTGAAAAATTTCCTGGCTGAATCTGGGCCGAAAATTACCTTGAACAGAGGTAGAGATCCTACTTAAAATATTATGTATTCCCAGTGTGAAGGGTCTGTGGTATATGGAATAAAAGCATTCTTGCAGGGTAAATATCCCTTTTGACTACAAATAATTATTCGGTGCAGAGCTAGCATTCTTAGGTACATTCCTTGGCATATTGAATAAATAAAGATAAAGAATAGCTCTGAAGCATATTTTCCCAAGAAGCTATTCTAAGAATACTGTTTTGTTTATTACTGCCTGCTGGCCTCTTGTGATGTAACCATCTTGCAGGTGTAGATTTAGATACAACTTGGTGGTATCTTTGCCACACTTGGGTCACGTGTTGTAATGACTTGAAATTAATATATCAAACACTCATGGCTCTGGAGGTTTCTGATTCCTGCATAAACATTTTACTCTGTTGTGATCATGAGTCTTAGTCATAACTTACATGGCTAACAGCAACAAAGTTTAACTTTTAGTGAGGGGAAAACTGAGGGTTGCTGATGGAAGAAAGAGCCTCTCTCCTTTTCTGTAAGTATATCTGGGGTTTCTGCTGTTTAAAAGGCAGTATCTGACTTATTTAAAAATTGTTTCCTCTGATGTAAATGCGGTAATTTTGAGTCAGACCTTCCTTTCTATACACACCGCTGTATATATTACAGACTTAATACTCATCTGGATTACAGACTTTGAAAAACCCAACACTAAAGACACATTATTTTTAGGTGGCATAGTGAACTTCAGAGTTTTATACATCTATAAGTGGTGCAGAGGAGATTAGATATTCAGCAGCTCTGCTGCTTTCCTAGTGACCCATATTAAGACACAATGTCATTCAGAGGGGTTGGTCTTTTGGATCTATCACTGATATCTGATAGACTTCTAGTTGCAGATTTCTTACCTTAGAATTTTCCCAAGGCGTCAGACTGGATCTGGAGATTTTTTCTTTGAGCAATACCCTTGCGTGTCAGTAGGTGGTGTCCATCGAATCCGCGGCCGTCGTTGGTGTCATAGTCGCTGTGATGACATCGGGAGTAGTACTTAGACGCCACCTCAGTGCAGTGACATCAGTTCTTTTCTTTCTGCGCCACGCGCTGATCCAGAGATAGCTACCCTGGTCTCTTTTTGACCGACTTCGACCTTTTGTTGAGTTTTTTATGGTGCGTCAAGGATGTCCCCGAAGACTGGTTTCAAACCATACGAGGATTGTCACTGCATGATGTTGGTGGCAGAGCCGCATCAGGTCTGTTTGTAGTGCCTGGAGCACAACCACAACCTGAAGTCATGCTCCGAGTGTCTTGTGGGAGCGGTCACTCAAGCTAGGTCCCGGTCTCACTTGAGGGGAAGGTCTCGAGCCCGGTTGCGGAGCCACCACCATTCTTCTTCCTCAGAGTCTTCGGGACAAGGTAGGAAGAAAAAGTCGGAGATCCCGCCACCCTTCGGCTTCACCCCTTCACTCAGCTGATGCGATGCGGGAGGAGGACTCAAGGCCTCAGTCTTCGGAGCCTGCTTCTCGGTCCGCTCCACGCTTCTCCATGTTTTCGGGAGCCGGAGCAACCCCTGCCTAATTAAGAGTTTTATGAGGCCATGCACCTCATTTTTGGGCACCCCGACCCTTATACGGTGCCTTTGGACCGAAGGGGTTCGGTCGGGGGGGGGTGGGCCTTTGGGTTCTGCACTGGAGGCTTCAGTTCTGGCCACTGAGGTCCCCTCCGGATCTGCTCTCGGATCTGCATCGGCGCCAGTCGTACCATTGAGACCTTCCCTGGTCCCGGTTCGATTGTCAACACTCCTGACGTTAGTGGTGCCTACCATCAACGTCGACCTGATGCTCATCCCAGACGACTCAGACCGGAGTCTGCCGCCTCTGTGTTAAGTGGGGCCTATTCACCCCAGGTCAAATTCTGAACCTTTTTTCTTATGAGTACGAACTTGGGCCTGGACTCGTATGAATACCAGGTTGACCCTAATCTGGACTGGTCACAGGAGGTGAGCTAGGCCAGTGGCCGGAACAATTCTCCAGATGCTGGCATGCTGTCTCCTCCTACCGTGGCTACTGCGGAGGGAGCAACTTATTCTATGGTGGTTAGTAGGGAACTGAAAAGGCTGGAACAATTTGGGAAGGAGATGTTTACTTCCTCCAGTCTCTTGCTGCGGTCCGCGAACACCGCATGCCTTATGGGCCGCTATACCCACTCTCTGTGGGATATGGTTGCACAAGTTCTGCCACACATACCAGAGGAGGCCCCTGCTATCGTCTTCCAAGCTGTCACTGATGGGAGAGATGCAGCTAAGTTCACAATCAGATGTGGGCTGGACACAACTGGCTCGCTAGGTAGATCGGTTGCGACGATAGTGGCCTTGAGGCGCCAGGCCTGGTTGCGTACAACAGTTTTTTCAGGGTTGTCCAACAGACACTTATGGACGTGCTCTTTGATGGCTCCTGTCTCTTTGAAGACAAGGAGGATTCTGCTTTGGTGATGTTCAAGGACTCCTAGGCTATGGCTCGGTCCCTCTGCCTTTCCACTGCTCCTCACCCCCAGCAGTCGGCTTTTCGCCCCTTTTGTGGCCACGGAAGAGGCTCCCTGCCGCGTCTTTATCCCAGCCACCGTGCCACCCATGCTGTTAATCCGCTGCGTGGCTGGGGACGCGGATTCCCACGTGGGCATGGGACAGGGAACCGGAGGTCTGCCTAGCCCACACCTACCCCTGCTGCAGCCTCCAAACCCTCCTAGTAAGTCCCTCACTCCAGTCAAGTTGGTGGCAGGATTCGCCATTTCCTGCCCTACTGGAATCCATCACTACGGACAGGTGGGTTTTGCAGATCGTTCGAAAGGGCTACTCCCTTCCCTTTGAATCTGCCCCACCAGCCATGCCTCCATCAGTCAGCCGTATTCAGGAGGATCATTTGACACTTCTCCACCAGGAAGTTGTGGCTCTCATGGCCAAGGGAGCCACAGAGAAGGTCCCTTCGCCAGAAGTAGGTCGTGGTTGTTATTCCAAGGGCTTATGTCCTATCCTAGACCTTTGGGATCTCAATCTCTTCCTCAAGAAGGAGGAATTCAAAATGCTCACCCTGGCTCAGGTCCTGTCTGCCTTGAACCCAGGAGACTGGATGGTAGCATTGGACTTGCAGGACGCTTATTTCCGTTTCCACATCCCCATCCTGCCTACCCACAGACGTTACCTATGATTCTTGGTAGGTCACGAGCACTTTCAATTTACCATGCTCCCCTTTAGCCTTACCAGTGCTCCTCGGGTGTTCACAAAAGTGATGGAAGTGGTTGCAGCTCACCTGTGCAGGTTGAGGGTTTCAGTCTTTTCCCTACCTCGACGACTGTCAGTTGAAGGCGGCTCCAGAAAGTCGCCTCCCACCTTCAGATTACGGCGAATCTCCTGCACCTGCTGGGGTTCACTATAAACATGCCAAAGTCACACCTGACTCCCTCTCAGACGCTCCCTTTCATTGGAGCTGGCCTATCCTCCTGAAAAGCGAGTCCAAGATATTCAGGCTATGATTCCGATCTTTCAGCCTCTGTCTTTGGTTTTGGTGAGACTGACTGAGGTTGCCTGTCCTAATGGCCTCCTGCATCTTGCTATTGACACATGCCAGGTGGCAAATGCGGGCTCTGCAGGGGGACTTGAAGTTCCAGTGGGCGCAGCATGTAGGAAATCTCGCTGATATGGTCCAAATCTCAGAGGGGACTGCGAAAGACCTGCAGTAGTGGCTTTTGGATCCGCATTGGGTCCACAGCAGATTCCTCTCCCTTCCCCAGCCCGATCTATTCCCAGTGACAGATGTGTCACATCTGGGATGGGGCGGCCACATGGGAGAGGCGGAGATCAGAGACCTCTGGTCTCTGGCAGAGTCTGGGCTCCATATCAATTTTCTGGAGCTCCTGGTGATCAGGCTTGCACTGAAAGCAGTTCTTCTCTCTCTCAAAGGTAAAGTAGTGCAAGTGTCCACAGACAACACTACTGGCATGTGGTACTGCAATAAACAGGGCAGAGTAGGGTCCTGAACTCTTTATCAGGAAACACTACACCTCTCGACATGACTGGAACATCAGGACATTACCCTGGTGGTTCAGCATCTGGCGGGCTCTCTGAATGCCATAACAGACGAACTCAGCTGCTGATGCATAGCTGATCACGAATGGCGTCTCCATCATGAGGTGGCGCATGGTCTCTTGCAGCAGTGGGGAGAGCCTTGGTTAGATCTGTGCGCCTCCACAGACAATGCGCAATGTCAGCTGTTTTGCACATTGGATTTTCCAAGGCGGCACTCGCTCGGAGATGCTTTTCGTCTTGAGTGGAACTCTGCCTCCTTTACGCCTATACCACTTCAGCCCAGAGTTCTCAAGAAAATCAGAAACAACCAGGCCCAAGTTATCTTGGTGGCACTGGACTGGGCATGGAGAGTATGTTATCCCGAGCTATTGAGCATGGCCACGGATCCTCCACTCAGACTGCCTCTTCAGGAGGATTTTCTGTCGCAGCAGCAGGGGATGGTTCTCCACTCGAGCCTGTCCAATCTCCGCCTCAATGCGTGGAGATTGAGCGGCGGCAGTTGACAGCTTTTGACCTTCCACCCGAAGTCTGTGACGTTATCTTGGCAGCCATATGTCAGTCCCCCAAAACGGTATATGCCTGTTGCATAAATTTGTGGCATGGTGTACCAACAAATCTGTTCCCCTCGCTGCTCTTGTTTCTGAGGTTCTTCTGTTCATTCTTTCTTTAGCCCAGCAGGGCTCTGCTTTGGGCACCCTTAAAGGGTATTTATCGGCTATTTTGGCCTTTCTTGGGTTACCTGATCAGCCTTCAGTCTTTAAGTCTGCTGTTGTCAATCGCTTCCTTAAAGGTCTCACCCATTTGTTTCCTCCCACTCCATTTATCATGCCTCAGTGGGACCTCAGTCTTGTCCTTACTTTATTAATGTGTACTCCATTCGAACTAATGTACAATTGTCCCTTATGGCTCCTTACTTTCAAGACTTTTTCTTCTTGTCATCACTTGTGCTCGCAGAGTGAGCTAGCTTCAGGCTCTCTTCAAAGGCACCATACTTGTTTGTGCACCCTGCAAAGTGGTGTTGCGCACCAAAGCTTCCTTCCTTCCCAAGGTCGTTATGCCTTTTCACGTAGGCCAGTCCATCACCTTGCCTGTTTTTTACACGCCCCACATCCTTCTCATGAGGAGGAATGACTCCACCGTCTGGACCCAAAAAGAACGTTGGCATCCTATCTAAATCACACTAAAGTTTTCCGGGTGGACGATCAACCCTTTGGATGTGTGGGTGCAAAGAAAGGGAAGGCGGTGCAAAAACGCACTATCTCTCGATGCGTACTTCTTTGCATCAAGATGTGTTACTCTTTGGCCAAGAAGCAACCCCCTGAGTGCTTGCATGCTCATTCCACCAGAGCAACTGCTGCTTCCACTGCGTTAGCACGCAAAATTCCTGTCCTGGATATTTCCAGGCAGCTACGTGTGCATCCTTGCACAAGTTTTCTAAACATTACTGCCTGGACAGTCAGGTCCATTGGGATGGCTACTTTGGTCATTCAGTTCTGCAGGACTTTCTAGTATGATCTTGGTTTGCAGCCCACCTCCGAGGACGGCATTCCTTGGGTATCAATACTAAGGTAATGAATTGGCAACTAGAAGTCTCTATAAGATGTACAAGTTGCTTACCTCTGGTAATGATATATCTGGTAAAGACATATTCTAGTTCCAGATTCCTTACCAACGCACCCATCCACCCCGCTTGTGAACTGATTTCTAGGGACAGGGATTCCCCTTTCAGGGCCTTAGCTCTGGCGCACCAATCTTAGTGTTCTCAGCAGCTCTTTGCTTTGGTGTGGAAAGCAGTGAAAAGAAACTGACATCACTACGCTGAGGTGGCATCTATGTACTACTACCTACACCATCACGGCGACTACAACGCCAATGACCAACACACAAGGGTATTGCTCGAAGAAAAAATCTCCGGATCCATTCTGACGCCTGGGGGAAAATTCTAAGGTAAGGAATCTCCAACTAGACTGTGTCTCTACCAGATATACTGTTACTGAAGGTAAGTAACTTGTATGTCAGGGGATTAAGGCAATAATCCATTGAGTTGTATTCAGAAATATAGTCAGATGAGTGGATATTGAACTTATTTCTTAATATCAAACCTCAGCTGTACCTGATGAGTAATTTGGAGGGGGTTTCTCTTATGAGAGTTATTTTTTAATTACCGTTGTGAAATAGACTACTTTTTTGCATTTCTATTAAGAGATCAAATGTGTAGATGGCTGCATTATACAAGAATCACCAGCTTGCTCGATAGGAATTATGAAATAGGCCATTGATGCCACCAGCTTAGGTGAGATTAAAGACTTTTTCTAGTGGTTGTGTTGGTAGTGGAGTAATGTAAACTAGAACTGTTTTGACATCCGTGCCAAGTTCATTGCTGATGGTAAAAGTCTTGTGATCATAGGCGCAAGCAGAGTCTAGTGGCATTGAAGACTTCATTGGAAATGAGTGCTGATCTTGATTATTTTTTTTATTTCTTTTGTGATGTGTGCTTTTTGCTGGTAGACTGCACTTGATCTCTGAGCATAGGCAGGCACTGCATCGTTCAGCAGTGATGAATGAGGAAGTCAGATTGCAACCCACAAATCAAAGATCCTGAATAAAAATTCTATAAGAACAGTGTAGGAAAATGCCACTGTTGGCATGGTCACCCCTCACTTTTTGCCTAGTGTTGATGCCAGCTTTGATTAGAAGTGTGCTGTGATCCTGCTAACTAGGGCCCAGCACCAGTGTTCTTTCCCTAAAACTGTACCTTAGTTTCCACAATTGGCACAGCCCTGGCACACAGTTAAGCCCCTTGTAAAGGTACCCCTGGTACCAAGGGCCCTGTGGCCAGGGAAGGTCCCTAAGGGCTGCAGCATGCATTATGCCACCCTGCGGGACCCCTCACTCAGTACATGCACAGTGCTTTGCAGCTTATGTGAGCTGGTGGGGAGAAAGACAAAGTCCACATGGCACTCCCCTCAGAGTGCCATGCCCACAAACCACTGTCTGTGGCATGTCACCCCTGTAGCAGGCCTTACAGCCCTAAGGCAGGGTGCAGTATACCACGGGTGAGGGCATAGCTGCATGAGCAAGTAAATTCTTAGACATTGTAAGTGCAGAGTAGCCATACGAAGTATATGGTCTGGTAGTTTGTCATTACGAACTCCATAGCACCATAATGGCTACACTGAATACTGGGAAGTTTGGTATCAAACTTCTCAGCACAAGAAACCCACACTGATGCCAGTGTGTTATTTATTGAAAAATGCACACAGAGGGCATTTTAGAGATGCCCCCTGCAAGTTAGCCCAACGGCTAGTGCAAGGCTGACTGGTCTGTGCCAGCCTGCCACTTCCAGACGAGTTTCTGACCACATGGGGGGTGAGTGCCTTTGAGCACTCTGTGGTCAGAAACAAAGCCTGTCCTGGGTGGAGGTGCTTCACACCTGGCGGTGAGCCTCAAAGGCTCAAGCCTGGTGTTAGTGTCCCAGGGCACTCCAGCTAGTGCAGTTGCCCACCTCCCGGACGAGCAGCCACTTTTGGCAGCATGTCTGAAGCTATAATGACAAAAACAAGGAGAAGTCACCACACCCCCAGCCAGGTCCTCCCCTAAGGTGACCAGAGCTGAAGAGCACCACCCCCCCCCCCCCCTTGAGAAATCCTCCATCTTGCTTGGGAGGATTAGGACCAGTATGGATAGGGAAAGGGATGTACCTCCCTCCCCAGAGGGAGTGGGCACAAGGAGGGTGTAGCCACCCTCAGGGACAGTAGCCATTGGCCACTGCTCTCTGACCCTAACACACCCCTAAATTTAGTATTTAGGGGCGATCCTGAACCCAGCTCTTCAGATTCCTGACGACCTCAGGAAAGAAAGACTGCTGGGCTGAAATGCCCGCAGATAAGAGGAGACACCAACTGACTCGGCCCCATCCTACCAGGCTGTCTCCTTCTTCGAAAAGCTGCAAGAAAAGAAGCAAAGCATTCTGCAGGACCAGCGACCCCTGAAAAACCTCCAGGGGACTTCCTGAATCACTGAGGGCCAAGAAACTCCTGTGGGCAGCGGACCAGCCCAAAGAAAATACCAAGAAACCAACTTTAAAGGGACTCTCACCTCACTCCAGAAGCGTGAGTCCAACTACTCTGCACCGGACGCACCTGACCCGTGTCCAAAGAAACCAGCTATCCCGAGAGGACCCCCAGGCGAAACCGACGACGTGTCCATCCTGGGCTGACCGCAGCAGATCTTGAAGCTTTTGACTTCCAGCATTCCACCCACTGATCACACAAATTCACCATGCACAAGCCGAGCACTACCTCAGCAGGGGTTGGATGACCGAACCCAGAGCCCCCCAACAGGTCTCTCGCTACAACTGCCTGCCAGCCATGGTCGGCACTGACAAAAAGCCTAGAACCCCACTTTTGTGCCTCTGTTGGTGCTGAAAACACCTCATAATCCTCTGTTGTCCTTTGCGCAGACAGGTCTGCCGCCTACCTGTAGACACGAGACCCCGCCAAACTCTCCCCCTCAGCTGACATTGCCTTTCATCATGAAGTGATACGTGGGGTAGTTGTCTTCCATAAGATTGATCTACATACCATCCAGGAAAATTAAGACATCCTGTTCAAGGTGCTGTCCACCACACAGCGCTCCCTTCAGTTCCTGCCCATGCTCAAGGGCATGCTCAAAAATGCACCAGGCACCTTCAGGGAGTCGGCCAAGAGTGGATCAAAAATATAGACACAAGCCTCCCTACATCTGTGGACAGATGCGGCTGGACTGCCTGGTGGGCCACACATCAATCCAGGGCTCAAGGAAGTGATGATTCCTCCCCCATTAAAGAGAGCAAGTAAGATCTGCCACACATTGGGGGGGGTTGCAAATTCAATCTACTTATTCTCTCACTATGATAAAGCCCACTGGGACGAGATGTAGGAATTTCTCAAGCACCTCCCACACCAGTACAGACAGGGTGGCTGAGCTGGTCTCAGATGGTCAAGCTATCAAACACTACCATCCTGCGTGCCATTGATGCAGCTGATCCTGCAGTTGGGAAATGCATTCCAGTGTCCTTATTAGGGACCATGCTTGGCTGCGTGTCTCTGGCTTCAAGCCAGAAGTTTATCTACGTCTATTAAATCTGCTGTTCAATGGCAAACAGCTCTTCGGGCCGCAGGCTCATCAGAAGCTGGAGAAGATGAAAAAAGATACTGTCTTGGCAAAAGGCATGTGTGCTCTCCAGACACCTTCTCACTGAGGCTCCTATCGTAGGTCTCTGTACAGGGGGCAGTGGGTAGTCTAAAACCACCTCTTCTAATCCACCTGTCACTTGCCAGTAGCAGTCTACACAGTGTTACTCTAGGTGAGGTTACAGAGGAAATAAAGGCAGTAATGCACCTTCTTGGCATGATTGCCATAGTCCCCTATGTGCTCTTACACAGGCATCCTCTACAATAGTGCCCAGCCGCCCAGTGGTCACAGGCAGTTGATCTGGTGTTGATTTGGGCCAGCACCCCTCGCTCTCTGCACTGAAGAAACAGCAACATTCTGTCAAAAGGCAGGCCCTAACTGGGTGGAGGGAACTTTGTGACTCGAAAGATTTCTTAGAAGCAAAACAAGTTGAACTATTCCGAGCCCAATACTAGAAGGCATAAGTATGCAGAACATATGAATCTACAGCACTACATGACACAAACCGATGCTTACAGGGTAAGTAACATATTTCCTATGTTGAAGGGCAATGAATGGTGAATTCTAATAATGAACTTTGAGTGCCAGAAAACTTCCAAAACATTCAGGCCAGTTTCTCAAGTCGGAAAAATGTTTGAATATCAGATGGGTTCAATATACCGTTTTTCAAATTTGAGACCATATTTGCCTAGAATTTACTTTAGTTAAAATGAATAATGACTTGGTAGCATTTGTAAATATTTACTTTCATTCTTTAATTCTTTTATTACATGTTTGTATTCATGCAGAGTGTTAAAATTATAGTATATATATATATATAATTGTGTTCAATGGCATGTGTAGCTGCAGAATATATATATCTCACAAATAATTATTTTAATAACTCCACGTAGCTTTAATTTTTTTGTAATTTTCTTCTTTTTTTTCTTTATTACAGGATCCAATCTAAAATCCCTGGCCTGAAGCCCAAAGCAGAATAAAGAGCTTGAAACAAATCAATAGGAATTTTATCTTTGATGGGGTATATTCATTTTGGATTACACAGGAAGGCTAACCAAGGGGCAACGAACCCTTGATGTTTAAGTGCAGTTTCAGATCTTTATTTTTTAGCAAGTGTTTGAGGGAGGTCAACATGGGCAATGAAGGGAGGGATAGGTACCTGTTTTGATTGCCATTTGTTTTATCTTAAGTATTGTCAGCTGCTATGTACGGATTCAAAACTAATTTTTTTGTTTCTCCTGTGGGAAGCATTGGTTTGAACTAAAGCTTTTTAGAAAGCTGTACAATATGCTTCATCTGGGATAGTCTTGCCACGTTTTAATAAATCGTAGTGCAGGTTCAGCTGAGTGGGGTATACAAGTTCTTACGGATTGGACAATGTGTATGGTTTATAAAAATAAAAAAATGCAGGTTTTCTAAAAGGAGGTGGTAAGAAATGGTGCCATGAAAGGAGGAGTGAGAGATACCTTGCTTTTTTGGTAAGAGTATAGCTGTCTTGTGGCTTTGCTGTTGTATGATAATGCAGATATACATGCTGTTTCACAAAGCTTTCAACGTTTCAGCTTCTCCACGGCGCTTGATGTTTCAGAGAACCGACAGATTTTGACCAGCTTTGTAACACATTTGCTTGAAAACAACAAATATTTCTAAAAACACGTCTTTGTTAAAAAATAAAAGGCACCAACGCATAAAGAAACTTTGCAACTTGCACTTCATCGCACCAGTGTAGTTGATTTTAAGCAAACCCGTTTATTCACGTCAGTTAATATATGTGGATTAGAATGTTGAACACTGCAAAAATGTTATTTGGACATTACCAACATCGTGATGCAAGAAATTGCAAGTGAAGATTTTTACTACTGCAGTTTAAGCTGTGCTAATCTAATTCTGTGGAATGCATTGTGACTTGTAAAAAAGTATCAATAAAGCTTATAGACCTAACGTATTGGTTTGCTCTCCTCATTTTCACATCTTGTACCTTTCATAAATTCACTATGTGACATTATAAAGTGTTGCATTCTTGCATGTTCTTACTTCAGTAGGGAGTTAGAAACATCTTCATGAAATGGGAAGGAATGTCACCAGGCCCTTCCCTTAATGCAATCATCCGATCCTTTTGTCTACCTTCAAAGAAGTTAGTGTCCCTTATAGCTTGCCTTTTGCTTTTGCTTTGAATGCTATTAAAACAAACTTTGCTTTTCCATTAGTGACCAGTGGAACTGCCTGCAAGCACTAAGTGGTGGAACGAGAATAAGGAAACTCGCTATTATAAAAAGAACGTTTGCATTATACCAAGGACATAGAAGAAGATTGTTTTGCCAAGTTTACTTTAATCTCACTAAGCATTAGTGACACTTTACAGCTCAGACATTAAAAGTTACAAGCCACTATGAGAAAAGTATGATCAGGAAAAACCAATCCTATTTCAACAGTTTCAGTAAAGTCCAAAAGGGGAATAATAAGCCTCTTAGCAGCAATACACAGAACCCTTCTTCCATCCATATTTACTCCTGCTCCTCCCCTAGACATAGGACAAAATTACATTTTAGTATCTTCATTGGAGAGCATGACTTTACCAATACTTTGACAATATTGTAACTCCTGAATCATAAACCATCTTAAACCTCGCTTCCTTTGTCGCGCAGGCTCTCATTTTTATAACGAGACTACTGGATTTTGAGCAGCAAGATCGTCCACAGTGTGGGAGGCTGAGTCTGACCCACGGTGGGTGGCACCTGTCAATCCAAATCCGGGCTTTGCTCCGGCTAACTAGCAGTGCCTCATCTCTCCCGGAAGGTAGGGATGATTGGGCAGCCGAGCGCATGACACATTGTACCTCACAGGGAAGTCGTGGTCACTCAGGTCGCATCCGGTTCTCTCATTCACAATTCGATCTCTTATATAAATGACAATAAAAGCAGTATAATTTTTAAAGATTGGTTTAATAAAACGATTGCATTTTAGATAGCAAAGCGTGAGCTGCAATAACCAGAATGACACAACACAACAATATTAAAATAGTGACAATGAGAGTGAAGCATAAGAATAATGCTATCATATTGCCACTACAATCAATGGACTATTTCCTATCTAAATCATATTTTGAGCACGGCATGTTAAGCTCTAATCTAATCCCCTGGGAGGACATCAACCCTCATACCTGAGCAAAGGCCTGTGATCTGCGTCAGCATCTGCAGTGAAGCATACAGTTGTGGTTCCCTGGCTGGAATCTCCCTCTTGACAGCTGATTTTCTAAGAAAATGTCCCTACGTAAGGATGTGTATTTTCTACGAATGTTGGAGACCAAACTTCTACCATGTTTACCAGCAATGTACGAGACTCTAGCCTTGATTGAAGCACAAAGTGATCAAGAATGTGTGGTTTAAAAACACAGTGCTGGACTAAGCAAAACAGTTAGATAGAAGAAATCAAAACAAGACCGTAAAACTGGTTATTGTAAAAATAACAATGCGAAGCTGAATAAAATATATCTAGGTCAAGGTGCACAGCGGCTTAGTGTATTAAACTAACGTGCATGAAGCTATAACTTAAATGGCTACACATCACCCTCCCCTTGTCAGTAGATAGTGGTTCAAGCCAAAACTAAAATTTCTCAACCTAAGATATACCTAAAACCCTACTCCATTTTGACAAGTTAAAAGGACACACAAGCATACTACTTGGCAATTTAAAACATGAGCATGTGGCTTAGGACAGAATTCAATGAAAATGTCAATTTAGAAGAGTTCCAAATCAAGCACGAGTCATGGAAAGCTGGAGATCTTCCACTTCGGAAAATGACAAAACCTGAAAGTCCGTGCCAAAAATGAGCGAGGAGCAGGTGTGTTCCATAGCCCCAATATCAACCAAGGCGGCTTCCCGTGCAGTGCCCATAGATGAGTTGATGGCAACTTTCTCCAGGAAGGGTAACTCATAATTAGCTGCACGTAGCAAACGCAGCCTCAGTGCGCATGTCTGGTGATGAACCCTCAGCGAGAACATCAACAGATTAGCATCTATTGCTGGGGGGGCGCTGCTGTGAAAGACCAACTTCCAGTGCATGTTCAAAAGAGCACCAAAGGCACTGGAATACGGGCTGCACACAATACAAAACTGGTCTGAATGACAGAGACCAGTCACACTCCAAATGCTCCAGAAGTGTTGCTCCGAAATGCTGCATCATACGTTCACTACACAGCTGCGCTGATGGGAGTGCCGTCATTTGTCCTTGTTGTGGCGGGACAGCCATTGCGCATAAACAGCAACAGCAGTATGCCGGCTAATAAAGCCAAAGTTATCGGAAATCCCCCAAAAATACTACCGAAAATTGAGTGGCTAGCTGAAGGTATCAAACCGAATATGGAGGAGAAGGTGTGAACAGAACCGACAGCTTTGAAAAAATGTGCTAATCCAGCCGTGCTGGACGCATTAAATATTGGTCCCACGAGTTCACCAAAGTGTCTCGGAAAGTTCGTATTTAACAGGGACTGTATTTCTGCTGATGACCTTGCCACTTGAAGTGCGTAGGTCTCGCGTGCAGATGTAAGGGCCACATGCTTTTGAAACAATAAAGCTTTGAGTCTTCTCAACTTGTCAAAATTCACGTTTGAAGTAGCAATGTGAGGCCAGATATGGGCTACCTCTTCATTTTAGTGGGGGGAAACAGTACGTTCCCGCAGCATGTAACGACCTTAGAGACGGAAACTATTCCGGCCCGCATGCCACAACAGTCCTCACTATTGAGAAGGACGTAGTGCCGCTTGAAAGCACCTGGAACGTAGGTCTAATCAAGGGGACTGGAACTCCCTTAAGATAACAAGCCAAGTTTGCAGCTGAGGCGTTACACACTCCATGCAAGGACAGCTGTTTACAAATCATCAAATGGTTGACTGAAGTCTTGCATTCACTACCTCTAAGAAAGACCTCTTTCATGCCATTGAAGCATTTGTACGAGAAGGGAAGCTCCCACACCTCATGGATGTAACTACATCCCAGCTTTTCATATCTGCCTACTGGAATGTGTTTTAAACAGGAGGTGAATTGTAGTGTTGAAATAGGCAGATTAATAACCCTGTGTATTAACCACTCTGCTGATGGTATTTCGGCCATGGTGAACCTTTCTAGTTTCTCTATGTTGAGCATGACATAAGTCGCTTCTTTCTTAGCCATTAGTTGTTGTTGCCGCGTTAGATTAAAGGATAAAAATATTTCCCTTGCACTGACGTGCAGCCACGGAATGCGACCCACCGTCAATGTTTGAAGCGTCCAACCCAACTGCATAATGGACTTGGTCTGACTCTGTCCATGGCATAAAGAAAACATCAAATTGTATAATGTCTATAGCAGAAGAAACAATGTTGTTAATTGTATACATCCGGTCAAACAAGGTGTTAATCCCAGTTCGGTGGCATGTGTAGCTGCAGATACACATGCTGTGCACTGTTCCTACCATCTAGTGTTGGGCTCGGAGTGTTACAAGTTGCTTTTCTTCGAAGAAGTCTTTTCGACTCACGGGACCGAGTGACTCCTCCCTTTCGGCTCCATTGCGCATGGGCATCGACTCCATCTTAGATTGTTTTCTTTCCGCCATCGGGTTCGGACGTGTTCCTCTTCGCTCATGTTATTCGATTCAGAAAAATTCATTAATCACCGGAAGTGTCTGTATTGTTTCGATCACGACCTAGGTTCCATCGACACCTCGGCACTGGCGAAACACACCGTTGGTCGCCCTTAGGGGCACCCGCGCCCATCCTGGGCCTCGTCAGCCGGACCGCAAGAAGCGTCAAAGCCTCATGGACCGGACCCCGTTCCGATTCTGCCCTCGGTGCCACGCCAAGTATCCCTACACAGATCAACATCGGGTCTGTAATCTGTGTCTGTCACCGGACCACCAAGAGGATACTTGTGAGGCCTGCAGGTCCTTCCGTTCCAAGAAGACCTTGAGGGATCGAAGGGCGAGACGATTGCAAATGGCGTCGAAGAGTACCGAGCACCTTGACGTCGATCAAGAGGAGATGACCATCTCCCTCCAAGGTTCAGATTCGGACGATTCCGAAGCAGACCGACCACCCACAGCAGGCCAGCACATGAGTACGCCTGTCCCGACCCAAGCCCAGAGTCAGTTCAAAACTAAACAAAAGGCCTCGGGGATGCCACTGCCGGAAGGCCATGGCTCTACTCCCAAGAGATCAAGCGGTGACCAAGCAACACCTTCGGCACCGAAAAAGGCCACATCTGCGTCAAAGTCCTCAGACTCGAGCAAAGACACAGTCTCTGAAAAAGCTCAACATCGACTTGTCGAGTTGAAACCTCAAAAGAGTCTTTCGGAAACCAAGGCCTACTATCAGCATGGGCATTTCGGTGCCAAAAAAAACAGCTTCAGAGCCGAAAAAAGCCTCATATACTGAGGAACATGAACTTTCAAAACAGATGAAAGAAAGACACAGATTTGAAGAAGAACTTCAAATGGAGGAGTTTGAGACACAAACAAGGATACAGATCCACAAGGATACTGGAAAAATCCAAACAGTAACTCCTCTCAAATTTAAAAGGAAACTAGCTTTCCAAGGACGTTCGGACACTGGGCAGCCAAAGGCTAAAGTGCCCAGAGAGCAATCTCTGCAATGCCAGTTTTCCCCAGCACCTTCTCCTCAAAGAACTGTTTCTCCTCTTGCCACACCCACTGCACAGTCACCCACACACACTGTGCAGTCGCATCAAGATACAGACCCATGGGACATCTATGATGACCCTGTGTCGGACAATAGCCCGGAGTGCTATCCTTCTAAACCCTCTCCACCCGAAGATAGCACCTCCTACACACAGGTTTTGGCTAGGGCTGCTGCTTTTCACAATGTGAGCATGCACACTGAACCACTAGAGGACGACTTTCTTTTTAATACCTTGTCCTCCACGCATACATCTTACCAAAGTCTGCCCATGCTCCCAGGCATGCTTAAACATGCCCAACAGATTTTTCAGGAGCCCGTGAAGGGAAGACCCATAACACCAAGGGTGGAGAGGAAATACAAACCACCACCGTCAGACCCAGTTTTTATCACCCAGCAGCTGCCCCCAGACTCGGTAGTGGTCAGTGCAGCGAGGAAGAGAGCCAACTCCCATTCATCTGGAGATGCACTCCCTCCAGATAAGGAGAGTAAAAAGTTTGACATGGCAGGAAAGAGGGTAGCCTCACAAACTGGCAATCAGTGGCACATAGCAAACTCTCAGGCCCTCCTCGCAAGATATGACAGAGCATATTGGGACGAGATGAGCGACATCATCCAATATCTCCCCAAGGAATACCAGAAGAGAGCTCAGCAAGTGGTAGAGGAAGGACAGGCGATAACCAATAATCAAATAAGATCTGCATTAGATTCAGCCGATACTGCCGCAAGAACAGTAAACACTGCAGTGACAATTAGACGCAATGCATGGCTTAGATCCTCCGGTTTCAAACCAGAGATTCAACAGGCTGTCCTCAACATGCCATTCAACCAACGACAGCTATTTGGCACACAAGTGGACACAGACATTGAAAAGATGAAAAAGGACACCGATACAGCCAAAGCGATGGGAGTGCTTTACTTATCTCAATAAAGAGGGACATTTAGAAAACCGCAGTATAGGGGAGGTTTTAGACTACAATCATCAGAACCATCCACCTAAAAAAAAAAGCCCTCATACCAATCACAGTATCAGAGAGGGGGGTTTTGTGAGTCCTTCAGAGGGCAATTTCCAAAGTCCAGGGGAAAATTCCAACCTACGAAGCAAGCCACTAACACCAAGCAGTGACTTTGCCATCACCTTCCCCCAACGCACATCCCCTGTGGGAGGAAGACTGGAAATGTTCCATAATCAATGATCAAACATAACTGACACATGGGTACTATCAATTATCCAACATGGTTACTGCATAGAATTCACACATTTTCCTCCAGATATTCCCCCAAAAGCGCACAAACTATTGTCGCAACATCTAACATTGTTACAAACAGAGGTGCAGGCAATTAGAATAAAACAGGCCACAGAACTAGTATCTCGTCAACAAAAAGGAACAGGGGTTTATTCCCTGTACTTCCTTATTCCCAAAAAGGACAGAACACTTAGACCAATATTAGATCTCAGGACTCGCAACCTATACATCAAATCAGAACACTTTCACATGGTGACACTACAAGATGTAGTCCCATTACTAAAACAGGGAGAATATATGTCAACACTGGACTTGAAAGATGTGTATTTTCATATACCCATCCATCCCTCTCACAGAAAATACCTCAGGCTTGTTATACAAGGAAAACATTACCAATTCAAAGTATTACCCTTCGGGATTACAGCCCCCAGAGTACTTACAAAATGCCTTGCCGTGGTAGCGGCATACATAAGGAGACAACACATGCATGTATTCCCATATCTCGACAATTGGCTAATAAAGGCCAACACTCAAAAGCAGTGTCAACATCACGCATGTTACGTAATAGATACCCTACACACACTAGGGTTTTCTATAAATTACCAAAAATCACACTTGCAACCATCCTAAATCCAGCAATACTTGGGAGCTACACTCAACACTCAAAAAGCAATTGCAAGTCCAAGCCCAGAAAGGGTACAATCATTCCACACCATGGTACCAAAAATAAAACCAAATCAGCATTACACAGTCCGATTTGTGATGAAACTCCTAGGCATGATGGCATCATGCATCGCAATTGTCCCAAACGCACGGTTACACATGCGGCCCTTACAGCAGTGCCTTGCAAAGAAATGGTCGCAGACACAGGGTCACCTCCAAGATCTAGTGTTGATAGACCGCCAAACACACTATTTGCTTCAGTGGTGGAACCCCATAAATTTAAACAAAGGGCGGCCTTTTCAAGACCCTGTGCCTCACGCCACTCTCACAACAGATGCATCAATGATTGGGTGGGGAGCACACCTCTACAATTACAGTATACAAGGACAATGGGACAACGACCAAAAACAGCTACACATACATCACTTAGAGCTGCTAGCAGTCTTCCTAGCACTAAAAGCTTTTCAACCTCTTCTAGCTCACAAACACATTCTTGTCAAAACAGACAATATGACAACAATGTACTACTTAAACAGGGGGGGAACACACATCACAACTTTGCCTCCTAGCACAAAAAATTGGGCATTGGGCAATTCACAACAATATTCGCCTAGTAGCGCAATACATCCCAGGCATTCACAATCAATTAGCGGGCAATCTCAGTCGGGATCACCAGCAAACTCACGAGTGGGAAATACATCCCCAGGTAATACAAAACTACTTTCGCCAGTGGGGGGCACCAGACATAGATCTGTTTGCCACAAACCAAAACGCAAAATGCCAAAACTTTGCGTCCAGGTACCCACACCCTCAGTCCAAGGGCAATGCTGTATGGATCAACTGATCAGGGATATTTGCTTACGCTTTTCCCACTCATTCCTTTTCTAGTCAACCATCTGGGCAAAACAAACTCAAACTAATACTTATAGCACCAACGTGGGCACGCCTACCGTGGTACACCACACTGTTGGACCTCTGAGTAGTATGTTACATCAAACTTCCAAACAGACCAGACCTGTTAACGCAACACAAACAACAGATCAGACACCCCAATCCAGCAATGCTCAATCTAGCAATATGGCTCCTGAAGTCTTAGAGATTGGCTATTTAAATCTTCCAAACAAGTGTATGGAAGTCACTAAACAGGAAAGAAAACCTACCACCAGGCATTGTTATGCTAACAAGTGGAAAAGATTTGTCTTCTACTGCCAAGCAAAACACATCACACCGTTGGATGTGCCATACAGGACATCGTAGGTTATTTACTACACCTAAAAAAGCAAATCTTGCCTTCTCGTCCATCAAAATACACCTTACTGCAATTTCGGCTTATTTGCAAATTAAACACACAAAATCCCTATTACAATACCAGTCATTAAAGCCTTCATGGAAGGACTAAAGCGGATCATACCGCCAAGAACTCCACCGGTACCCTCGTGGAATCTTAATATCGTACTTACACGACTCATGGGTCCACCTTTTGAACCCATGCATTCTTGTCAGATCCAATTCTTAACTTGGAAAGTGGCATTTCTAGTAGCTATCACTTTATTACGAAGGGGTAGTAAAAATCATGCTTTCAGTATTGAAGAACCCTTTATACAGGTACACAAACATAGTTATTCACCGCACAAACCCAAAATGTCTACCAAAAGTCATTTCACCGTTTCATTTCAACCAAACAGTGGAACTCCCAATCGTCTTCCCACAGCCAGACTCAGTGGCAGAAAGAGCACTGCATACATTAGATATAAAAAGAGCTCTAATTTACTATATAGACAGAACAAAACCATTTCGTAAAACTAAACAGTTTTTAGTCGCATTCCAGAAACCACATGCTGGTAACCCTATATCCAAACAAGGCATAGCCAGATGGATAGTTAAATGTATACAAACTTGTTACCTAAAAGCTAAAAGATAACTACTCATTACACCAAAGGCACACTCCACTAGAAAGAAAGGAGCAACAATGGCCTTTCTAGGTAACATACCAATGACGGAGATTTGTAAGGCAGCCACTTGGTCCACACCTCATACTTTTATCAAACACTACTGTGTAGGTGTGTTAGCAACACAACAAACCACAGTAGGACAGGCTGTACTAAGAACATTATTTCAAACAACTTCAACTCCTACAGGCTGACCACCACTTTGGGGAGGATTACTGCTTTGTAGTCTATGCACAGCATGTGTATCTGCAGCTACACATGCCACCGAACGGAAAATGTCACTTACCCAGTGTACATCTGTTCGTGGCATGTTCCGCTGCAGACTCACATGCGCCCTCCCAGGGAGCCTGTAGCCGTTAAAGTTGCAATTAGAAATTATACATATGTAAATAAACATTCCTTTACCTCAAACTTTGTACATAAATATCTATTCCATTGCATGGACATCTTTACTATTCTCACTATACCACTCCTACCTTACCCTCTGCGGGAAAACAATCTAAGATGAAGTCGATGCCCATGGGCAATGGAGCCGAAAGGGAGGAGTCACTCGGTCCCATGCCTCGAAAAGACTTCTTAGAAGAAAAACAACTTGTAACACTAGATGGCAGGAACAGTGCACAGCATGTGAATCTGCAGCAGAACATGCCACGAACAGATGTACACTGGGTAAGTGACATTTTCCTTATCCACAACAGCTAATACCTTTTTCAGATTTTCCTGATCTATTTGCCTTAACCGGGCTGCAGTATCTTGTTGGGAAAGTTTCCATATTTCATTGTATACTGCATATAAGAAACTCTTCCTACGTGGTATTCTGGGGCCTGACAAGAAATCTTGTAAGTCAGTGGTATTAGACAAGAGATTGAGGTGTGCTTTAACTGCGTTTAGTGAGGATGATTTTAGCCACTGTTGGCATAATTTTCCCACACTATATGTTGTAATGATATCTGCATGTTCTGGCGATATATAGCAAGGGTCTGGCCTACTCGTCCTAAAACCCCCCCGAGGAGTTAATAAAACGTTGATGACACCCTTTGGTATCTATGAGCCACAATAACCACCTGCCTGGACGAGTTAGTGAAGCATTAAACGTACCATTTTGGACCCACTCATTGAGCTCATCTTTAGTTGCATTCGTGTATTTTTGCCAGTTGTCAAATTTTGCAGGGGCAGGTATACTGGACCTGTTTAATTCTCTGATTGTTGCTAAGCCTAAACAACTTGTTTGTTGCACTGTTTCATTTAAAAAGATCATTTGAACAGGGATGAAACATGCTCTAAGCAATGTTTCCTTTCCCTTGATCTGCCAATTTTACGTTCCCCAGGCACTTTTCAAATCAATTGATTTGGACCAGTATTCATAACCTTCTATTGATAACCGGGAAACAAAAGATTCAGAATATATGACTTTCGTATTGGTCAATAACATGTGTATATCCTTAGTAGAAGGTACTTTAAAATAATGACTCAGCATTTTTTTGATTGTGCCCAGAAAAATATGTAAACTTTTCAGTATGAGTTTTAGAACTCCCTTGTGGTGGAGTTGGACAATGTTCCCATTGTGTGTAATTAAATATCGTTTTGGGACTACTCGCTCTATGTATGAAGTGGTGCCCATAATAATTATAGCAAAACATATCACCATAATTTTCTTTGAATTGGTAAACATCTTTGTTTTGAGACAGTATAATATTGCAATTCTGTCATCCTAGAATCAACTGTTTTCACATCCCAATTATCAGATACAATGCCTGGTATTACTATATCATTCATTGATAATTTTAACACATACGGTATTTGAATAATATCCGTGGGACCATATATATCAAACATTACTTTGTCCCAAACATTCCCATCAAGAATTGGCACTGCGGAGATGTTCACAAAGGTTAAGTCTCTTCGGACCTTATGTGATGAGAAATGTGATTTCAAAGCTTCCTCCACCTGTTCAACCGCTGATCTCTCGAGAAGAAAATGACCATGTATTAATAAGAAAAAGGTAATAACAAAACCAATCCAAAGGAGAAATGCTAGGACAGTCAGAGAAAGCCATACATAGTTCCATGGAAAAATAAGATATGTTTCTTTAAGCCACTTTGTTAGCTTACGTGCAGTTGACAAATCAGCTGTCGAAGAGGTGAATGAGTCTGAGAGCTCATCGTTGAAGTGGGCAAAATACCCAGAGGCAGTTTGTGCAAATGGCGTAACTGTCGTCAGTGGTGGAGTTGGTGTTTCCTGTGGTGGCACACTATAAACAGCACCATCCGTTCGGCTTATAGTTGAGTTTACTTGTTCAAACGATTCTAAGTTAGCTGATGTTAGTGGAACTAATGCTAGATCGTCTTCCACCCTCCCCAAGCTGGGAGAGGTATCCGTGTTGGTATAAACAACTTGTAGCGGAACTTCTTCTCCAGTAGTGAGAGGGATTCGGGAACTACTGGATGTTCCTCTTGTTTGGCTGTGCAGGATCAGCCACATGGTGTAACTTGACATTGTCAATTGAAACAAAACGATATTCTTTAACACCTGCCAACGGTGGGAGAGTAACAGTTCTGGTACTGTGTACCCCTAGTACAGGGACTGGTGCTCGATAAGAAGGGCCAAATTCCTTTTTCACTGCAACCTTTTCATGTACAAGATCCCCAGTTCTGGGAATCCAGCTGGTAGATGTTACTGGCCCATCCTTAATTCCTGTGGAGGCAGCACTTTTGGAAAAATTATCATCACGGAACTGTTGCAATCCCTGTAAGACAGTGGCACGTTCATTTATGTCAAAAGGTGTTTCTGCTGCCTACACGCCAGGACCATCAAGATCCGGAACAAACATTTGGGTTCCGAACAGGCACTCATATGAAGTACGACCCCCCCAGGGACCTTCTAGGCAGGTGTAGTGCTCTCTGGACTACATACAGGTGATTAAGCCAACTACGACCAGTACCTAAGACTCTGGCTGTTAAGGATTGCTTTAAATCACGGTTTATTCGCTCCACAACACTATTTCCCTTGGGATGAAATGGAGACGAGTACTGTAGTTGGACCCCCAACGAAGCCATTGTGTCCCTGAATGCCCTTGAGGCGAAAGCAGGGCCCTGGTCCAAATGGAAGGCCGCAACTGCATATGTGCTGAAAAAGACTTGCAAATCTTAAATAACAGTCTGAGCGTCAGCCGAGCGTTGTGCCCACACCCATACAAATCTGGAGCATGAATCAACAGCGACCAATATGTATTTGTATGCACTATCAGGTGATAGATGACCGCAGTGGTCCAAGTACACAAACTGTAACGGTTTGTTTGAAATTAAAAGGGGTGTCTGCGGTGGGCGCTTGGCCGTGGAAACTTTAATTTGTTGACAGATGTCACAACAAAGGACATACTGCTTAGTCTCTTTATAGAGACCTGGCCACCAATAACGGGCCTGTAAGATTGAAATTGTAGCCGCCACACCAGCATGGGCAGATGCCACCCCCTCATGCGCTGCCTTGATCTATTGTGGTCTTATATCTTTGTTAGGGACGTCTCGTAAGCCTACGCCTGGTATCTTAACTTCAGCATACTTCCCATGTGGTATTGATATTTGTTAGGCAATCCTTTAGGATGGGGCGTACCATCAGCCGTAGCTGTTACGGCAGCCCAAATGTCTGCGTCTGGTTTGGAACTCGAGCGAGTCACTGCAGCTGCAGTGGCTACTGCCACTGCTGACTTTGCGGCTTCATCAGTCAATGTATTTCCAGCAACGTGTATTTCAACACGATGGTGTCCAAGTCTATGCACAACATAGACATTCAGTAGCATCTCTTTCAGATCCGCTACTTTCCCCCACAGTAATCTGTGTTTAATGGTGTTGCCTTTGGAGTCTCTGAACCCATTCTGGCGCCAATAATGCAGATATTCATTAAAGGACTGGACACAATAATATGAATCTTAAACAATCAGCGTAGGCTGTGTCAGATCCGTGTGTTCCAGTGCCATCAGCAGAGCTTTGGGCTCAGCCAATTGTGCTGTACAGTCCCCTAGGGTCTGTGTAAAGGTATGTAGAGGACAAAATTGATCCCCTTCCATGTAGCCACGAACGACTGTGCAAGTAGCAGAATATTGATGTTTAGTTCCAATTGCAGGTTGTGCAGAGCCATCGGTGTACATGACTCTATGATACTAATCGATAGGCAAGGTATTTGCTGGAACTGGATATTCTACTTCATAGTGTAGGAATTCCTGAATTTGTAACTTTGGGTCAAAAATGTAGTCTACATCAGTGGCTGTTAAAGACATAGCCCATTGTATCCAACGTGGATGTAATGCTTTTGGAACGCTAGCTTTTGTAACAGCCTCTAGGGCTGGAATTGGAGAAAAGACAATAATGCGTTTTCCTTGGGCAAGAGGTCTTTCTTTAATAACAGCCATCTGGACAGCAGTGAGAATTTTCTCTGTGGGAGCAAAGCGTTGGTCAGCTGCTGAATACAAATGTGATTTGTATGCAATCGGGACTGTCTCACCTTCATTAAATGTCACATAGGTGAAACCGATGGTGCCAGCTATTACCCTGATGACCAAATGTGTTTTGTTGTCCCTTGTGTGTAAATGTTGTGCTGCAAGCATGTCTGTCTGCAATTCTCTAAGAATGCGTGTATGTTCAGTTGTCCAGAATTTACTTGAAAAATCGGGACGTATTAAGTCATATAAAGGTTTTATGCGTGTAGCATAATCTGGAATGTAGGTTCTGCCAAAGTTCAAGAAACTCAATAATGATTGGAGTTTTTAAATTGTATTCAGTGGTTGTAACTGTGTGCATTTTTCTACAAATTGTGGCGCTAGGCTCTTCCCTTCACTTGACAGCTCATATCCTAGAAACAGGACGCTGAGGAAGGCAATTTTTGTTTTTTTTAAAGTTACATTTATAGCCAAATTCGGCAAACCCTACAACAATGCGGGCTACCCGTCTTAAGTATTGTAGTAGTTCATCATCTGTGAGATAAATATCATCTACATAGGACAATGCTTCAGGGTCAATCTTGTGTAAAATGGCAGTGACACGAGCCGCGAACAGTCCTGGGCTTTTCTTATACCCCTGAGGTAAACTACAGAATGTTTTCTGAGAGCCTAGTGCGCTAAAGCTTGTTAGGTCCCTGCTTTTAGGCTCTATATTCTGGCAGAAGAACCCATTTGAAATGTTTAATGTTGTTTTATATTTTTGACGCACTATGTTGCTCATTAGTGCAGTACTATGTGAATTTTGTATAGCATAGGTGCGTGTATGACTGTTTAAATGTCTGTAGTCTAAGACTATTCTGTATGAATGGTCCGGTTTGGCAACAGGGAATAAAGTGTTATACATCGGCAAGACACAGGGTTCAATCACACCCTGGTACTCTAATTGCGTGAGTATCTTTCTCACTGGTGCTTTTGCTTCATGCTTTATGTGGTTGTGGCCGAGGTTCACTTTTAATGGGTATTACATGGTATGGGGAGTCTTTATCCCACCCTACGTGATTTCTGTATAATGCAGGTGCTTGTGCTAGAGCCCATTCAATGGAATGGGATTCAGTGAGTTCCTCTGGAACAAGGGGCGAGAAGGGAGGCTTAATGACATCTTCTTCATATGGGCAGGTACGGACAAAGTCAGGCAGCCAATCTTGTTCAGCCAACAAGACATCATACACTTTTACTATGCGATCCCAAAAGATTGCGTTTATTGTGCGTTCAATGTCTCCTAATTGCAGCGTTACTTTGTACACCCTATCAGGCTTCGAGACACGCATGTCCGCTGTTTCTACTTGTGTAAAGTAATCAGTTGCTTTCACCTCCAGATGCTCTAGAAGATTACGGTGAACTATTGTGACCTCTGCCGCGCTGTCTAGCAATGCTAGAGCCCAGTTCTTGTTCTTCAAGAGGACCCTCTTCTGTGTGGCATGTCGAACTGCGACTGCTGCCACTTTTTTCTTTTTAAATTGTTGTTTTTGTTGGGCAGGTTTCTCTTCCTTTTAGACAGACACCTACAAAAAGCGTTGTGATTCCTGTCTCGGTTTCACGTACTCTGTTCTTCGCTCTGATCGCCCACCTCTCTCATTTCTCTTTTCCGATGAGTCCTGAAAGGAACGAGATTGGTGTGTATCTGTATATTGATATCTATCGGGCGTTTTGATATTATCTCTATTTCTGAGATTATATCTATTCTGTGGGGTCTCCGAACGTGGAGATTATCCCCTTTCTTTTTTAGGTGTTTGTTGCTTTTTATCCCAGCGTTTCTTATTACCCTCAGGTTGCTGTTTGGAGTTATCTTTATTTGATTTAACCCTGGAATTGAGGTTTTTGTGGTCTGGCCCCTAGGCTATCCCGACCGATACTTTAATATGTTTCCGCTATTATTTTAGGCAGCTCTTGGTCTTGTTACGGAACGTCACGGAGTCGCATGCGCACTGCAAGTGAGACTGCTTCCCCTTTAAAGTTACTTAAAATGATTGAGGATACTGTGGCAAAGTTGCCCATCAATTGCATCCCCAAATCTAGGGCTGGGGCAGCCCCATATTCGTCTTGAATTTGTTTCAGCACTTCTGGTAAATTGGCAAGTGTCGGTGTACCGTGTGCGGTTGTGTAGAGCGCGGCAAATACCGTACCCCAGGTATTACAGTTTTCTACTGTAGGGACCATCCCAAAAGGCAAGCACATCGTTAAAATTCTATGTTTATCCTGAGGTCACGTATGGGGAAATACTGCCTCCAGCGTATTAATTTTTTGTGCTAACCAAAACGGAGTTTCTTCTCGTTTGGCGGGTACTTTACCCATAGTCCAATGTACAGTCGCAGGATTTATACCTGGCGTTACTGCATGTGGGTGCCCTGGAGCAGCACGTGCTGGGTTTGTGTTCAATGTTTGCATCACGAATTGTACTAATCATCTATATATTGCTATTAACTCAATGTATAAGCGACGAACCTCAGCTACTGCTAAATTCCCAACCGCAGGATGTAGTATATAGGTGGCCAATAAAGGCCAGGTTGGACTGTCATTACTTAGTGGACCTAACCTTACTGGTAGTATTGTATGGGGTAGGGCGCCATCAAGCCAATTATTATGTTCTTGATAAGATAGAGGAATCTCTAAATATGCGTATGCTCTGTATTGTCCAGGCGTGTTTGCAGGAGTATATTCGTGAAATGTATTTGTGTTCCCATCAACTGCTGGAAATGTGCCCCATGAGTAAAAAGTTCTGTTCTATAAGCTGCGTGGGCATCCAACACGAACGTGACTGGAACTCCCTGGGCTGTTAGGCCATTTGCTAATAAGTGTGCTGTAAGAGGTTGTCTCATGTTAACAGCTATTTGTATGTTTTGGGGATTCGCCATGATAGTAACACTGAGTTTAGAGAAGGCACGCCAAAATGGGGTTTCCTTTTAAAGTTCAAGCTTGAACAACCACCAGTTGTAATAGGATTACCTACACAGCCGTGGTGGAAATCGTCAGTACCACGGACGTCTCCGCATACGGTATTGAGGTGTCACTATATATAATGAGACAGAGATACTCCGGAGGACCCGAAAATTAGAGCCTGACCAAACATTGGCAGCGCCATGTCGCGTAGGCTGTAATTATTCTAATGAGACTACTGGATTTTGAGCAGCAAGATCATCCACAGTGTGGGAGGCTGAGTCTGACCCACGGTGGGTGACACCTGTTGCTCCAAATCCGGGCTTTTCTCTGGCTAACTAGCAGTGCCTCATCTCTCCCAGAAGGTAGGGATGATTGGGCAGCCGAGCGCATGACATATTGTACTTCTCAGGGAAGTCGTGGTCACTCAGGTCGCATCCGGTTCTCTCATTCACAATTCGGTCTCATATATAAATGACAATAAGAGCAGTATAAGTTTAAAAGATTGGTTTAATAAAACGACTGCTTTTTAGATAGCAAAGCGTGAGCTGCAATAACCAGAACGACACAACACAACAATATTAAAATGGTGACGATGAGAGTGAAGCATAAGAATAATGCTATCATATTGCCACTAGAATCGATGGACTATTTCCTATCTAAATCATATTTTGAGCACAGCATGTTTAGCTCTAATCCTGCCTTTCAGGTTCCCCTGGGAGGACATCGACCTTCATACCTGAGCAAAGGCCTGCGATTTGCGTCCGCATCTGCAGCGAAGCATTCAGCATACAGTTCCCTGGCTGGAATCTCCCTCTTGACGTATAATGGGACTAGAAAGTGTATTTATAATTAACACAGCTGATGTTCTAAGAAAATGTCCCTACGTAACGATACGTAATGGTATTTTCTACGAATGTTGGAGACTGAACTTCTACCACGTTTACCTGCAATGTACCAGACTGTAGCCTTGACTGAAGCACAAAGTGATCAAGAATGTGTGGTTTAAAAACACAGTGCTGGACTAAGCAAAACAGATAGAAGAAATTAAAACAACACTGTAAAACTGGTTATTGTAAAAATAACAATGTGAAGCTGAATAAAATATATCTAGGTCAAGGTGCACAGCGGCCTAGTGTATTAAACTAACATGCATGAAGCTATAACTAAAATGGCTACACAACACCTTATTGTAATATCCTCAACATCAAACTTCACAACCCGTAAACCTTGTTGCCCCTCGTAATGGGTCGAATCAAGTTGAAGCCAAGTACCTCTGACTGCTGCCGTAGGGGAGTATTCATTTTCTCTGTTTAAAGTAGAATCTAAACGTAACCTTATAATAGCCTGTTTTGTTTGTTTTTAAATTCTGTATCATAAATGAAAGTGAAGATTATGCGATTTCAAGTGGTGTCCTAACCAAGACCTTCAACTGCTTGCCCACATGGGTTTAACCTCCTTTGTCATGTCATTGTACAGTCGCTAGCATCTCACTGCTTATAGCCAAGGATTACCTGTGAAACTTGATAAAAAAACATCCAGGACATGCTTACAAAAAGTAAGACTTTTTCAGCCTACTTGAAATCTCCTTCCTGGACGTATATCAGTTTACCACCAAAATGTTAAACTGGTGCAGGAGACTGTTTACATCCTATAATTGGAAGTGCTTAGGCTCTGGAGGAACCCTCAAATGTACCCCTTTGAAAACCTTACATGTGTGATGTTAACCCATCAATGAGCCATTTTCCGAAAGTGCCCTAATGAAATAGTAAATTGAAATGATTCACCGTTCTGGAGACCAAGCAGTGCTAAAATTTAAGTCTGTTGCATGAGGTCCCATGGTATACATTCCTGTGGAGTCAAGTTACCTTTCCAAGCATAAATAGAGCCATCTTCTCCAAGCACAACTCTATATGTTATTAGTTCCTTCTGTCCACACTTTCAGACTTTTCCAAACTCTTGGGACGTACCTGGAAACCATACAAAACCAGCAAGGGGGGAAGACCGGTCTGCTCTGGCAGTCATTTGGGAACAGAAGAGAGTGATTGGAAAACCTCAAAGTTCCAGAAGAACTGTAACCCACACTTGCAACCTCCAAATTGTCATGTCTAAAATCTGGTTCACCCTCGGCCTTGGTAGTTGAGGTGCCACTCTTGCAATCATGGTGAAAGGGAGGTGTTTCTTGCTTACAGTACTGCTAGAACACATAAGACTGTCCCCTGAATCCCTTTTCAGCTGTAACACTCTAGAAGGTGAGGAGCTTGAACCTGGACTAAACGAGATCTATATGACAAAAAACTCATTCACTGAAATGTGAGGCACCAGTATTGCAAATGCACTTCCCTGGCAGACAATGCTCACTGAGCTTTAACATGTAGGCAGTAATGGCAGAAGTTCTTGGCCAGCTGTGCCAGGAGTGTGAACGTGGCGGTTAATGATCTTACGCAAGATGCATCTGTTATTCACAGTTAGACACATCACTTCACCTTGTTACTTGTCAGGGTCCTGACTGATAATAATACTTTCAAGAGTTTCAAACAAAAACATCTCCTGACACTGTACAAGTATGGGCACCTGAGCCTGGTCTGCTGGTATCAAATTCGCTCACCACATCTAGGCTCAGCTCAGAAGTGACTTTTCTGTTGCATGTCTCTGTGTGATGAAGCCACTAGTGGATGTCCATCCTTGCCCCTTCTGACAGAGTTACCAAGTCCATATGACATGCTCTTCCTCAGATACATATTTTTGAGTCTCTGTAAAGTCATGTCATGTAATGCCAGAAGAAAATAGCCTGAATTGTGGACACCGGAATCCTGACTACCCTTGCCAGAACCTTGGCAAAATGGCATCTGCTGTGAGGACTACAGTTCCTTCTGCTACTCACAGTGTTGCTGACTGGTAACTTTAAGGTCAGTGTCAAGACCACCCTAAAATCTAGAAGTTCAATTCTAATCAGGATTTGGCACACTTCTTGCCACTTAATAACCTCGGGTTCTACCAGAGATAGACTGTGTTTTTTCATCTGTTCCTTCAGGACAACTGGATCCCAACCCACATAAATCACAGAGTCCTAATATGTGTTAAGCACCAGAGGCCAACAGCCGCACAAAGGGCATGGTCCTGAATTTAAACACCTGTCCCTACCATTCAAACTGTAAAAGGCCCAGATACAAAGTCCTTAAGGTAATGATCCTTCAGGTTCCGCCTTCCTACGTGATTACCATTGTGAATGAACAGATCTTTCACCAAATGAATGCCTTCCATCTGGAAGTGTGAAATACTAACCATACACTAACTTTGTGCAGGCTGATCATGGAGGTGAACCCTTTTCGTGAGAAAAAGGTTGATTAGAGCGTGGTACTGCACCCCGCACTCCCGTTCTTCGACCTCTTTTGGTATCAAGATTTGCTCTTGTGAGGAAAAGCCGACCTGTGTGGGCCTCGGTGTTTACGCTGCAGTTAATTTTTAAAAATCCAGATTACGTTTCTGCCAAATTTCAAATTCCTATTCTGCCCCAATTTTATTTGGAGAGAAATGTACGAGACTTCCCTAAATAGGTTCCTGACTACCTTCCACAGAAGGAACCCTTTTATTTTTGCTTCGAACAGGACTTGACTGTACCCTTCTTGGAATATCGGTAAAATGTCAGTCTTTGGGTCGAGGTCGGGAGCCACCTTGCCTTTCATAAGGGCCAGTGCATTTTAAGTGCATTTTACTCTTAAGGTGGTTGCACACCTGTTTATCAATTGGCTTTTTGAGCTTGCAGTGCACATAACATGCAACCATATTCGATTAACCTGTGCTCCGCTTATCTGGGATTGTACAAATCCTCCAACACCGGGGAGGATGGATCTTTGTGGACACTAACAAGTGGTCTCGATTCAGCAGTTGCCACTTGCAAACCCTTTCTATATGTGCCTCTGAGGATCGGTCTCTTTTGTAAGATGTATTCACCTTTTTCTTACCTATTAGCTTCAGGGTGGCAGCCCCCAACTCATTGGATTGGTTTATGAATCACGTGAGAAATGCCTTCATTAAGATCTACAAATATTTACCCTATTGTCAACAAGGGTCTAAACCGAATCCTCGATTTTGTCCTATCTCTCCCAGTAATGAACGTTTAAGAGAACGGTATTGGGCCTCTACAAGACATTCACTGGCTGTGTTTTCTAACCCTACATCACGCCGTCTAAAGAACTGGTGGTCTGTGCGTCTGCATCTTGACTTCCTTGAGGAAGACTGGGCTGACAGTAACCAATCAAGACAAAGCTTTGAAGGAAGCATGTCTTCAAGAGCCTCCACAGGTTTTTTCCGGACCCCTAGGAGGCTACATCATATGGGGATACTTCGAAGTGTTTTAAAAGCGGGTGCTGTGATCATCTGGGGTGCGACATTGTACATGTTTTTTGAGAATGCCCAGTCATAACATACTACTGGGGTAAGGTTTGGAGGTACATAGGAAACGCTCTTGGTCACTTGGTCTGCTCAGAAGCTGGGCGGCACTTCTGCATGATACAGAGGTCACACAGATGACTGGATGGTTTGCAACTGCCCTGGTAGCAGCTAAACTTTGTATACTCAGGCTCTTGACAATCCTACAAATCCCAGACATACAAACATGGGTACAGGAAATGCACACAGTAGCCACTTATGAATAGGTGATTTGCAGACTAAACGACCAGCTGGGCAAATTCAATCACAGTGGGGGCAGTTTTTTGACGCTGCACTCGTCCTAAGTGACAGCAGAGGTTAGGTACCTCATATAACATTTTAATTTGTGTATGCAGTTAACCTGGGCATTCTCCCGGGCATAGTGGCACACATGGGGAGCATTTGAATTCTATTGTGATCTTCCATTTTTCATTTTATTTCTGTTGAGATGTAGATTAGGTCTTTGCATGCACCTTACGTTGGAAACAAGATGAAATGCAGAGTATTTTGGTATTATTCCTTTGTTCCTTTTAATTTCTCCTTGCTTTTTTGGAGGTTTGATGACTGCAATATTTATGTATGATAGGGTAATCTATGATATAAACAATGTAAACATAGTAACAGCTGCTCTATAGACAGTTTTTTTACAAGCAACTGAAGATCATAACTCTGGAACCACCTACTCAGAAACAGACTCAAGGTGCATCACTTCCTGGCAAGATATTTATTTAGATCTGTAATCTATTGGAAACCAAAGAATGGTATTAGAAATGTGGTTTCTGGTTGACAGAGGTATGCATCCTGTCTATTTTCAACCCTAGTCAGTGTAAGTCACAAACACACCCTAGGTTAACCTGTGCTCATCCTCCGGTAGCTTGGCACAGAGCAGTCAGGCTTAACTTAAAAGGTGATGTGTAAAAGTATTTGTGCCACACTTCAAACAGTAGTTTGAAAACACCACACAAAATAATCCACACCAGGTAAGAAAAATAGAGCTTAATTTAATAAATAAAACATGACCAAAACAACAAAAATCCTATAAGAAATCAAAATATTAATTTTTAAAGAATAAAAGTAAAATAGCACTTTGAAGCGAAAATTGCGTAAATGGGATTTCTGGTCACAGTGGACCAGGGCACAAAGTCAAACATTCTGGCTGGCCTCAGTGGAGCGTGGGCTGGATACAGGGACCCACTTGGATCAGCTGAACAAAAGTATCTTGATCTGAGATGCGTCGAAGATGCAAGGTGCATAGAGTCTGAAGGTGTAGCGCTGATTCAGAGGGTGAAGCTCCGGGTCCACTACACGCAGCAAAGATGCGCTGGTTCTGCTTCACGCAAAGGTGAAGATGCACTGGTTCCGATGAGGATTTATAGGTTCTGGTTGAAGCATCACTTTATACCCATTTCTAAGGACCCAGAACTGAGTTGGCACCACTTGGCAAGGCAAGACTTGAGCAAGCAAAGTCCAAGAGCTGTGGCAAGATGAGTTGAAGTCTTTGAAGTCCCTGGGACTTCAGAAAACAGGACACCAGTCTGCTGACCTTTGGAGTCACTCTGGGTTGTAGAGATGTAGGTCCAGTTCTTCTTACTCCCAAGCAAGAAGGTTGGCTCAGTAATGCAGGAGTCCAGCAGAGGAGCATCTCAGTAGAGTGTCAGTCCTTGTAGCAGAACAGCAGTCCTTCTTCCTGGCAGAGTATCTACAGGTCCAGATGTGTACTGAGTTGGTGGTGTCAGAAGTCAAGTACCTATACCCAGTTGTGCCTTTAAAGTAGAAAAATCTTTGAAGTGCACAGAAGTCCTCCCTGCCTGGTCTGCTCCAGACTCACTATAGGGGTGTATGCAGCTGTGTGTGTGTGGCAGGACACTGCCCATTTAGGTGTCACCCCCTCCCTCCCATCCTGCCCAGGATGGCCGATCAGGATGTTGATTGCTTATCAGTCAAACTCATGCTTCCTTTGTGTGTGGTTGTGTAGAGGGAATGCACAAGCCCAGCACTCACCTCACCCAAGATGTGTATTGGAAACAGGCAGTAAGACAATGGCAACGTTCTAAAAGTGCCATTTTCAGAAAATCCAACTTCACCAAAAATCTTGATTTTAAATTGTGATTTCAGAGACACCAAACTTGACAAACGTATTTCTTACAGATTGGGGACCACACTTAAGAGGTAATCCCAATGTTATTCTATAGGAAGGATAGGCCTTGAAGTGGTGAAAAACAAATTTGGGAGTTTTTCATTACCAGGGCATGGTAATGTCCTACTTTTTAAACGCATTGGACCCTGCCCTGTGGGTCACATACGGCCTAACTCAGAGGTGACTTATATGTATAAAAAAGAATGGTTTAGGCCTGGCAAGAGGCTTAGCTTGCCAGGTCGAATTGGCAGTGTAAACTGCACAGAAAGGCTGTGCAGTGGCAGGTCTGAGACATGGTTAAGGGGCTACTTAAATGGGTGGCACAATCAGTGCTGCATGCCCACTAGTAGCATTTCATTTACAGGTCCTGGGCACATGTAGTGCACTTTACTAGAGACTTATAAATAAATCTGCTAATTGGGTATGAGCCGTTGGTACCCTGTTTTGGGGGGAGAGCACTTTAGTATTAGTTAGCAGTGATAAAGTGCAGAGTCCTAACACCACAAAAACCAGGTCCGAAAATGGAGGGAGGCAGGCAAAAGGTTGAGGGGAAGACCACTGTAAGGCTGCCAGGTCTAACAAGTGGTTAATAATTAAACAAAAAAAAGTCCTTAAATATGATTCTTCTTTATAATGTCATGTTGTGATAAAGAATGCATAAAGCCTCTTTCCACTATAATAAAGGGTCAGTGTAGCTGCCACCTGTCCTTAAGGGATGAGGGGCCACGCCCCCTCACCTTTAGGAAGCTGGCCCGTTATGTGGTATGTGAATACTGTGTAAAGGGTCCAGGGGTTCCCCAGTGAGTGGACAGGGCTTGCTATGTTATCCCAAAGTGCTCTACTTGGGGCTAGTGTGGTCAAGCAGCTTTAGGCTTTACACAGAGGAGTGGAGTGCAAGGAATCTACATATACATACAGAAGTCAATAAATGAAACGCACAGCTCCAGGAGATCCACACCAATTTATAAAAATAGTATTTTTATTTAATGCGGTGGAGGGGGGTCCCACAAAACAAGCTGCAGGTGTGAACTGGGGAAGCAGTCTGGGTGCACCAGCAAGTGGGCTCAAGTCTCATGAGCTTGGGGGACACAGAGGCATCAGTGGTCCTCTTCTCCTCTGTCCAGGTGCAGAGGTGCAGTGCACTGTCAGGGTTGCCGTCACCAGAGGCAATTGAGGGGAAGCCTGCACAAAGAGACCGGAATGAAGGTTGCAGTGGGGAGACACACAATCAACTTTGTCTCTGGAGAGGTTGGGGACCAGATTGGCACTGTTGGCTCACTTCAACACAAACTGGGAGGCTCATGTGCAGTGGTGCTGTCCGGCGGTAGTTTTGGCGGTCCGGGGTCCTCTTCAACAATTCTTGGGTACCTGCAAGGATGCAGGGGAGCAGCTTTTCTACTCCACTGGATTGCCTTGTGCCGGGCTTAAGGCTGGAAGTCTTCTCTGGCTTTTGGAAGTTTCAGCAGTTGGAGGAAGAGGGGTCTTTCTCGCAATTGTTGAAGTCTTCAGGCAGGCAGGGTTGGTGCCAAGTCTGTCACAGATCTTAAATTCCTGCCTTTTGCATTGCTAGACTGTCCTTCTCCAGATCAGCGGGGATCTGCTTCTCTGGTGCCAGAGGCTCCCCTAAATATTGAATTTATGACTGTTAGGGATATGTAGGGCAATAGCCAATTGGCTACTGACCCTTGGGCAGGATGCCATCTCAAAGATGGTAACATCTGAAAAATTGTGTCCACTTTGCAGTAGCCCACCTTAGGGGTGGTACTAGCCTGGAGGTGGCAGTCCTACCTGACTAGCTAGTTTTCCCACTTGTTCAGGTGCCAAAATGGGCTCTGGACAAGAGGGGGTGACGTCCTCTCCTGTGAGGAGAGCCATATTTGCATTTCAAAGGCTGCAGCCCCTTAAGAAGGCTAATCAGCAGGTCATCCTGTGGGAGAAAGTGTTACACTCTCTTACAGGACAGGCTTTTGTTCTGGGCCTCCTGAGAGCAGAAGGCTCTCGCCCTATGGGTCCAGAATGCTGTCAGGGGTGGCAGGCTGGTACAAAAACAGTCCATGAGCACACCAGAGGCTGGTAGTGTTTCAGGGGGCACCTCTAAGATTCCCTCTGACTGCATGCACAGATAAATCCAATTCTGGCATCCGGGTAGGTTCACCAATACTATATGTTTGACACCAAACATCCCTATCTTAAGTGAAATCATCATGTAGCTGGGGGACTCTTATTGATCAGTGTTCAACACATGCATTTAAAAGGGCTTCCCTGGTCACTTACTATGTCTGAGAATCCACAAAGACATAGCAGGGCATACTTTCCTGTGCAGATATGCCCTCACATGTAATATAATGTACCCTGCCATAGGGCTGTAAGGCCCGCTACCGGGGTGACTTACATATATTGCATGCAGTGTTAGAACCATGACACAGGCTGTGCGCCATATTGTGTTTTTACTTTTGTCAGCACCAAAGCATGCAGCCTGCAATGGCAGCCTGTCATTTTCTTGGTGAATGGTCCTTTAGGGTGGCACAATTTATGCTGCAGCCCTTAGGGGACCCTCTTTAGTACCTTAGGTACCAGGGGTACCATTTACCAGGGACTTACAGAGGGTGCTAAAGGTTTTTCCAATTGGGAAAACAACTAGATTTGCGAAAGAGATCTGGCACTGGGGACCTGGTTAGCAGGAACCCAGTGCACTTTCATTCTAAATCACATCATGACCCTGGCAAAAAGTGGGGCGGTAACCATGTCAAGAAGAGGCACTTTCCTACAGCCACTATAAAGAATGTCAGGCTGAGCAAAGGTCAGCTTGACAGACGCTCCTGTTTTTTCAAGTCAGGCAACTAGGAGTTAGACATGCACTATATGTGCTGGCTCCTGGCTGCCTGAGCTGAACTTTGCTGAGCTGAAGAAGTCACTGCTCCTGTGGGCATGACATCTTCAGCTCAGCAAAGCACCCTCCCCGTCCTCTCATGACAAGGGAGAGCATCATCGATTGCCTCAGATTTGGGCACTTCATTTCTAAGCCCTGAAGTACCCATGGCCAAATGTCAATAGGTGACACCTCATTACAGAGTGGGGTGGTGTCAGCAAGTCTCCTTGAAAACATCCCACTCTGTGACAAGTGAAGGACTGCTGCCTTCCCTCGGTCAGCCAATGAGGGAAGGCAGGAGTCCCAATCCTCCCGGGATCTCTGAGACAGAGCTGTGCAGGTAAGTATGATTTTATTTTTAATGTTTGGTGCGTGCATGGATATTTGGGAGTGATTTTTGTGAATGGACGTGGGATGTGTGTGTGTGCATGTGTCAATGCATATTAGGTGCATTTGTGCCCCTACGTCCCCACACCCTCCCCCTGCTAAAAGTGCAGGCCACCACTGGTCAGTAGTCCAAGGGTTCCCCTCAGAGGTAAGATAGTGGCAAAATTAGATAATTCTAATGCTCTATTTTGTGGTAGTGTGGTCGAGCAGTAGGCTTATCAGAGGGTAGTGTTAAGCATTTGTTGTACATACACAGGCAATAAATGAGGAACACACACAAAAGACTTAACTCCAGGCCAATTGTTTTTTTTATAGAAAAATATATTTTCTTAATTTATTTTAGAACCTCAAGATTCAAGATTTGAAGTAAATACATAAAATGCAAGGTACTCCACATAGGTAAGTAAGGAACTTTGAATTAGAGCAGTAACATACACAGTTTTAGTAAAAATGGCAATAGGCTATTTTAAAAGTGGAGACAGTGCAAAAATCAACAGTTCCTGGGGGAGGTAAGTATTGGTTAGTTTTACAGATAAGTAAGGCACTTACAAGTTCAAGTTCCTGGGCATAGGCAGCCCACCGTTAGGGGTTCAAGGCAACCCCAAAGTAACCACACCAGCAACACAGGGCCGGTCAGGTGCAGAGGTCAAAGGAGGGCCCAAAACACATAGGTGCCTATGGAGAACAGGGGTGCTCCGGTTCCAGTCTGCCAACAGGTAAGTACCTGCGTCTTCGGAGGGCAGACCAGGGTGGTTTTGTAGAGCACTGGAGGGGACACAAGTAGGCACACAAAAACACACCCTCAGCGGCACAAGGGCGGCCGGGTGCAGTGTGCAAAGCAGGGATCGGGTTTTGAATAGAAATCAATGGAGGGACCCGGGGGTCACTCTAGCGGTGCAGGCAGGGGACAGGGGGGGCTTCTCGGGCCAGCCACTGACTGGGCTAGGCAGAGAGTCACTCCTGCACCGGAGTTTGGTTCCTTCTGGTCCTGGGGGCTGCGGGTGCAGTGCCTGGTCCAGGCGTCGGGTTCCTTGTTTCAGGCAGTCGCGCTCAGGGGGAGCCTCTGGATTCTCTCTGCATGCGTCACTGTGGGGGGTCTTGGGTTACTCACGAGGTCGCAGTCGCCTGGAGTTCTCCCTGTAGACTTGGTTCTCTGGAACTCGAGCCGGGGGTGTCGGGTGCAGAGTGTGAAGTCTCACGCTTCCGGAGGGAAGAGTGAAGTCTTTGAAAGTTGCAAGAAAGTTGCAAGTTGTTGCTGTTTGAGAATAGTGCCACTGTTCTCAGGAGTTTCTTGGTACTTCGGGTTTCAGGGCAGTCCTCTGAGGTTTCAGAGGTCGCTGGTCCCTGGCGGATGCATCGCTGTGCAGGTTTCTTTGAGTCTGGAGACAGGCCGGTAGGGCTGGGGCCAAAGCAGTTGTCGTCTCCGTCGTCTCTGCTTTCAGGTCAGCAGTCCTTCTTCTTTGTGTAGGTTGCAGGAATCTGATTTCCTGGGTTCTGGGGTGCCCCTGAATGCTGAATTTAGGGGTGTGTTTAGGTCAGGAGGGCAGTAGCCAATGGCTACTGTCCTGGAGGGTGGCTACACCCTCTCTGTGCCTCCTCCCAGAAGGGAGGAGAGGAGTGCACATCCCTAATCCTATTGGGGGAATCCTCTAATCCCAAGATGGAGGATTTCTAAAGGCAGGGGTCACCTCAGCTCAGGACACCTTGGGGGCTGTTCTGACTGGTGGGTGACTCCTCCTTGTTTTTCTCATTATCTCCTCCACCCTTGCTGCCAAAAGTGGGAGCAGTGGCCGCGGGCATCTCCACAAGCTGGGATGCCCTGGGGTGCTGTAACAAAAGGCATGAGCCTTTGAGGCTCACCGCCAGGTGTTACAGTTCCTGCAGGGGGAGGTGAGAAGCACCTCCACTCTGTACAGGCTTTTTTCCTGGCCACAGAGTGACAAAGGCAACTTGTCTGGTCGTGCCAGGCTGTCAGAAATTGGATATCCTAGCACAAGGAGTCAGACTGGGATTCAGGGGGCATCTTTAAGATGCCCTCTGGGTGCATTTTACAATAAATCCCACACTGGCATCAGTGTGCATTTATTGTGCTGAGAAGTTTGATACCAAACGTCCCAGATTTCAATGTAGCCATTATAGAACTGTGGAGTTCGTATTTGACAAACTCCCAGACCATATACTCTTATGGCTACCCTGCACTTACAAGGTCTAAGGGTTTGCTTAGACACAGTAGGGGCATAGTGCTCATGCACATATGCCCTCACCTGTGGTATAGTGCACCCTGCCTTAGGGCTGTAAGGCCTGCTAGAGGGGTGACTTACCTATGCCACAGGCAGTGTGAGGTGGGCATGGCACTCTGAGGGGTGTGCCATGTCAACTTAGTCATTTTCTCCACACCAGCACACACAAGCTGTGAGGCAGTGTGCATGTGCTGAGTGAGGGGTCCCCAGGGTGGCATAATACATGCTGCAGCCCTTAGAGACCTTACTTGGCATCAGGGCCCTTGGTACCAGGGGTACCATTTACAAGGGACTTATCTGGGTGCCAGGGCTGTGCCAATTGTGGGAACAAAGGTACTGTTTAGGGAAAGAACACTGGTGCTGGGGCCTGGTTAGCTGGGTCCTAGCACACTTTCAATCATATCTGCCATCAGCAAAAGGCAAAACGTCAGGGGGTAACCATGGCAAGGAGGCATTTCCTTACAGGCATCAACACTGAGGACCAGACACAAACCACCTCTGCCAAACGCCTCCGTCTGCATAACCAGCAAGGACCAATCCCTGTGAGACAGATGTTTTAAGGCATGGGCAACGTGGGCTCTGGACCAGGGCCCCCACTTTTCTATGGGCCCTATCATTAAGCTTTCAGGACCGTCTTAGTGGCATAATGCCGAGTACTTGTGTACCTTGGAATTGAGTTGGATACGATGAAGATGGAGGCTAGGCTTCCCCTAGAGAAAGTTAGGGAAATTATTATGACCCTAGATGAAGCAATAAATGCACCCAATTTGCAGTTACATTAAAGTCAACGCCTGCTAGGTCTTCTCAGTTTCGCTTGTAAGGTGGTAAGGGCTGGGAGGGCATTCTGTAGGAAGCTTGTTTTTCTATGTCCGGGGTTAGCTTGCCACACCATAGTCAGGATTATGGCAGCTATGAGAGCAGACTTCGTGGTTTGGTTAAAATTTCTGAAGGATTTGAATAGCGTAACCATGTGGTCCTCTGACTTTGATTTCATTTGGATGGTCCAGATGTTTTCAGATGCAGCTGCTGCTAAAGATTTTGGAGTGTTCTGAGAGGGGAAATGGTGCACAGAAGACTTGCCAGAGAAGTGGATAAGGGAAAAAAGGAGCATTGCATTTTGTGAGTTTTTTCCTTTGTTGGTTGCATTAGCAGTCTGGGGGAAGGACCTAGAGAACAAAACAGTTACATTTAATGTCGACAACAAAATAGTAGTTGATTTGGTCAGTGGTCAGAGAGTCAAGGACAAGCACTTTTTAAGACTGCTGCAAAGATGTATGCTGGGTTGCCTGATGTTTAATTTAGTCATCAGAGCCAAGCATGTGCCAGGAGTGAGCAATAATATAGCAGACGCATTATCTCGTTCACAGTGGGAGAGATTCCATGGTTTGGCACCCAGAGCAGAATTGGAGAAAAAACAGGTCCTGCAGGTGCTATGGGATCTGGGGGATTGAGAATGTTGGATTTGATTGAGAAATCATTAGCAGAGAGCACTAGAAGGACTTACAGAAGAGCTTGGGAAGAGTTCTTGAGTTAAGGGGCGACTCTCAGGAACCAAGATGTTCAGGGCTGTTTGCTAAGGAGGGATGATGTGATGACATTCCTAATGAACAATATTAACAGAAACATTTCAGCCACAACTATTGCTGGCAAATTACCCCGCCTGAGTTTCTATGGTAAGTTCTTATGGGGGTATGAGCCTTCAGCAGGTGAAATGGGTAGGAGATTGTTACAATAATGGGCTAAAGAAAAACAGAGAGCCAGGCTAACGAGGGATCCCATCTCCATAAAATTGTTGGTGAGTTTGTTGAAATGTTTAGGGAATATATGTTTTTCACAGTATGAACAAGGTTTGTTTAAGTTATGCATGTCATGGCTGTTTTTTGGTGCATCTAGAATATCTGAGCTATTGGGTGAAGCAAAGGAGGGGGGTTAAAAGATGAACACATGAAGGGCACATGTGAGTGTGTTCAGATTTTCCTAGAGCAATCTATGACAGATCAAAAGAGAAAAGGGGCAACAGTGTCCTTAAACAGAATTGGAGGGCTAGTATGCACAGTGAAGAACTGGTTGAGTTTCAAAGCAGTTAAAGAAGATGAGTCGGGGTTCATATTTATTCACAAGGATGGCATAAGGCCAACAGCCTTGCAAGTGTTAGGTGTCCTGAGGAAGGTGTTTTGTCATATTGGGTTGGACCCATTTCATTTTGGCACCCATTGTAAGGAAATGCCTCCTTGGCATGGTTACCCCCTGACTTTTTGCCTTTGCTGATGCTATGTTTTGAATTGAAAGTGTGCTGAGGCCTGCTAACCAGGCCCCAGCACCAGTGTTCTTTCCCTAACCTGTACTTTTGATTCCACAATTGGCACACCCTGGCATCCAGATAAGTCCCTTGTAAGTGGTACCCCTGCTACCAAGGGCCCTGATGCCAAGAAAGGTCTCTAAGGGCTGCAGCATGTCTTATGCCACCCTGGAGACCCCTCACTCAGCACAGACACACTGCTTGCCAGCTTGTGTGTGCTGGTGAGAACAAAACGAGTAAGTCGACATGGCACTCCCCTCAGGGTGCCATGCCAGCCTCTCACTGCCTATGCAGGTATAGATAAGTCACCCCTCTAGTAGGCCTTACAGCCCTAAGGCAGGGTGCACTATACCATAGGTGAGGGCACCAGTGCATGAGCACTGTGCCCCTACAGTGTCTAAGCAATACCTTAGACATTGTAAGTGCAGGGTAGCCATAAGAGTATATGGTCTGGGAGTCTGTTTTACACGAACTCCACAGCACCATAATGGCTACACTGAAAACTGGGAAGTTTGGTATCAAACTTCTCAGCACAATAAATGCACACTGATGCCAGTGTACATTTTATTGTAAACTACACCCCAGAGGGCACCTTAGAGGTGCCCCCTGAAACCTTAACCGATTATCTGTGTAGGCTGACTGGTTCCAGCAGCCTGCCACACTAGAGACATGTTGCTGGCCCCATGGGGAGAGTGCCTTTGTCACTCTGAGGCCAGTAACAAAGCCTGCACTGGGTGGAGATGCTAACACCTCCCCCAGGCAGGAGCTGTAACACCTGGCGGTGAGCCTCAAAGGCTCACCCCTTTGTCACAGCACCTCAGGACACTCCAGCTTAGTGGAGTTGCCGGCCCCCTCCTGCCACGGCCCCCACTTTTGGCGGCAAGGCTGGAGGAAAAAAGAAAACAACAAGGAGGAGTCACTGGCCAGTCAGGACAGCCCCTAAGGTGTCCTGAGCTGAGGTGACTCTAACTTTTAGAAATCCTCCATCTTGCAGATGGAGGATTCCCCCAATAGGATTAGGGATGTGACCCCCTCCCCTTGGGAGAAGGCACAAAGAGGGTGTACCCACCCTCAGGGCTAGTAGCCATTGGCTACTAACCCCCCAGACCTAAACACGCCCTTAAATTTAGTATTTAAGGGCTCCCCTGAACCTAAAACTTTAGATTCCTGAAACTACAAGAAGAAGAGGACTGCTGAGCTGAAAAACCCCTGCAGAGGAAGAACAGAAGACACCAACTGCTTTGGCTCCCGACTTACCGGCCTGTCTCCTGCCTTCCAAAGAAACCTGCTCCAGCGACGCTTTCCAAGGGACCAGCGACCTCTGAATCCTCTGAGGACTGCCCTGCTTCGAGAAAGACAAGAAACTCCCGAGGACAGCGGCCCTGCTCCAAAAGAACTGCAACTTTGTTTCAAGTAGCAGATTTAAAGACCCCTGCAACTCCCCGCAAGAAGCGTGAGACTTGCAACACTGCACCCGGCGACCCCGACTCGACTGGTGGAGAAACAACGCTTCAGGGAGGACCCTCCGGCGACTCTACGACTGTGAGTAACCAAAGTTGTCCCCCCTGAGCCCCCACAGCGACGCCTGCAGAGGGAATCCCGAGGCTCCCCCTGACCGCGACTGCCTGAACTCCCTTTCCCGACGGCTGGAAAAGACTCTGCACCCGCAGCCCCCAGCACCTAAAGAAACGGAACTCCTGTGCAGGAGTGACCCCCAGGAGGCCCTCTCCCTTACCTAGGTGGTGGCTACCCTGAGGAGCCCCCCCCCTTGCCTGCCTGCAACGCTGAAGAGATCCCTTGATCTCTCATTGAAAACCATTACAAACCTGACGCGTGTTTGCACACTGCACCCGGCTGCCCCAGCGCTGCTGAGGGTGTACTTTTTGTGCTGACCTGTGTCCCCCCGGTGCCCTACAAAACCCCCCTGGTCTGCCCTCCGAAGACGCGGGTACTTACCTGCTGGCAGACTGGAACCGGGGCACCCCCTTCTCTCCATTGAAGCCTATGCGTTTTGGGCACCTCTTTGACCTCTGCACCTGACCGGCCCTGAGCTGCTGGTGTGGTAACTTTGTGGTTGCTCTGAACCCCCAACGGTGGGCTACCTTGGACCAAAAACTGAAACCTGTAAGTGACTTACTTACCTGTGAAAACTAACATTACTTTACCTCCCCCAGGAACTGTGAAAATTGCACTGTGTCCACTTTTAAAACAGCTTATTGTGTTTTATGTGAAAAGTATACATGCTAATGAAATGATTCAAAGTTCCTAAAGTACTTACCTGCAATACCTTTCAAATGAGATATTACATGTAAAATTTGAACCTGTGGTTCTTAAAATAAACTAAGAAAATATATTTTTCTATAACAAAACCTATTGGCTGGATTTGTCTCTGAGTGTGTGTTCCTCATTTATTGCCTGTGTGTATGTACAACAAATGCTTAACACTACTCCTTGGATAAGCCTACTGCTCGACCACACTACAACAAAATAGAGCATTAGTATTATCTCTTTTTGCCACTATCTTACCTCTAAGGGGAACCCTTGGACTCTGTGCATACTATTCCTTACTTTGAAATAGTGCATACAGAGCCAACTTCCTACACCCATTCTTTCCGAGTAGGTTCAGCGTCCAAAGTGGCAAGGCTAGGTTTTTCAATCAGAGAGGTAAAAAAACTGGGTCGTTGGTCATCAGATTGCTGTTTGTGGTACAATAGAGAGATTGAGGATTCTTAATTTGTATGACATATCTAAAAAATGTATCTTATTTCAGGTTGTATAGCTGGCCCAGCTGTGGCTTTCCTATCTGTTTGAATAGATGGACACTCTTTTGTTACGTGGGCTGTCAAACAAGCTGACCACAGACCTTTTGGAAGGAATTTGGGTTTCAGAAGTGACAGTTTAAAAATTGAATGATGAGGAAAAGGCGGCATGAGATGGGGACAGTTGCTACCTTGTTTTATCAGATCTGATTTCTGTTAGGGCCTGCCCTGATGTGCTGTTTTTGCATATAGGCGAGAATGATTTAGTACAATTGTCAGGTTTGAGCTTGATTAAAGAGATGAAGAAGGATCTAGACATCATCGCGGGTTCATGGTCAGGGACGAAAATAGTATTAACAGCTTTAGTACCTAGAAGAGTTTGGAGGGATGCAGTAAAGTACACAGTAGTGAAGTGGGCCAGCCCTAAGGTTAACAGGGAGATGTCATGCTTTTGTAAAAACAGAGGGATTGCTTGGTTGGGGCATAATGATCGTAAGCGGAGGAGTTCCAATTTTTCAGACAAGATGGGATACATCTTTCATTCATGGGGACAGGATTATATCTTCTTGAAAGAAGAGAAAAACTGGCGTCAATATTAGCTATTCAAAGGTGGTGCTGGTGAAATAGTTAGGGCCTTATTTATACTTTTTGACGCAAAACTGCGCTAACGCAGTTTTGCGTCAAAAAAATTAGCGCCGGCTAACGCCATTCTGAAGCGCCATGCGGGCGCTGTATTTAATCAATGACGTTAGCCGGCGTTAGCCACCGGCGCTGCCTGGTGTGCGTGAAAAAAAACGACGTACACCAGGCAGCGCCGGCGTAGGGGGATATGGAGCTTGGGCGTCAAAAAATGGGGCAAGTCAGGCTGAGGCAAATTTTTCGCCTCAACCCGATTTGCACCATTTTTTTCGACTCCCAACCCCCATAGAAATGACTCCTGTCTTAGCAAAGACAGGAGTCATGCCCCCTTGCCCAATGGCCATGCCCAGGGGACTTCTGTCCCCTGGGCATGGTCATTGGGCATAGTGGCATGTAGGGGGGCACAAATCAGGCCCCCCTATGCCACCCAAAAAAATAAAAAAAAATACTTACCTGAACTTACCTTAATGTCCCTGGGATGGGTCCCTCCAGCCTTGGGTGTCCTCGTGGGGTGGGCAAGGGTGACAGGGGGTGTCCCTGGGGTCATGGGGGGGCACCTCTGGGCTCCTTCAGAGCCCACAGGTCCCTTAACGCCTGCCTTTTCCAGGCGCTAAAAAACGGCGCAAAAGCGGCCGTACGTCATTTTTTTTGACCCGCCCACTCCCGGGCGTGAATTTTGCCCGGGAGTGTAAATACGGCGCACATGCCTCGGAGTCAATTTTTTAGACGGGAACGCCTACCTTGCATCTCATTAACACAAAGTAGGTGTCCACGCTAAAAAATGACGCAAACTCCATGGACTTTGCCACTAGACGCGTCTAACGCCAAAGTATAAATATGGAGTTAGTTTTGCGCCGGAATTGCGTAAAAAAAAACGACACAATTCAGGCGCAAACAGAGTATAAATATGCCCCTTAGTGTGGTCAAATTAATGCGTTTCCTTGTGGTTTAATCATGAGGCATTTTGCAATATCTATCAAGTGGCAGCTTTTTGTTTGTTACAAACTAAAGTTAGCGCCCTATTTTGGACATCCAGGCTTGAGAGAAGAATAGCCTCAGAAGGACAGGAAATAACACCTTATCAGGGTTTTTTCTGGTGACAGTAAGCCGGAAAGATTGGGGGAATTACAGAATTGGGGTTGGCAGAGGGGAAACCGGGGAGCTATGGGGGAGTCACGGGGAAGGTCAGTGGATAAAAGGAAGGGAATGGGGAAGATTGAAGCCTGGAAGAATGCTCTCAGGACTTGTGGGGTTTGGGGGGGTTGATTTAACGGTGAGGTGTTAGTTTTGGTTTTGTATTTGTGAGGCTGGGGTTATACATTATAAAATGTTTTAAAGGTTTCAGAACTGCTTACCTGTGCAATAAAGCGGCCTTTTACTCTCTCAAGCTTGGTCTGGTTATTTTTCTTGCCCAAAATGGTGATGCACATCCTCGCAAGACGGCGGACTGAACTCTCAGAGCACCTTTGCTCAGGACTGCACGCCAAACAGTAAGACTCCAGTAGTTCATGACCAGCGATGTTTAGAGGACTTTGATTGCTGCAGGTAACCGCAAATCTATCCAACTGCTCGAGCTTACTGCAATCTGCATATCAAGATGCTCCAGACACGGCCGAAGAATGAGGTTTCAATCATGTGCGATAATCAATCCAGAATCTAGCAGTGTCTGCGCTCATCCAGATCCTGCCTCAGTGGGGCCCCCTTTTTACTGGGGAACATGTCTGCTCGCATACACAGCGCGCTGCCTGTGTGGATTTCTAAGATGGAGGCTATCGCCCTTTCAATGCATCGTAGCCTGGTAACCAGCATGCCTTCCCTGAGGTAAATGAGTGTACAGACCCTGTTTTAATTTCTCTGATGTCTTGTTTGCAATCAAGGATTACTACACCATGTATGTCGATACCTCTCCTGCTACGTATGCATGCCCTCCAGTGTGGAGATCAGTCTATTCATTCTCCACTAACTATGCTATTGTCTTCTTTTTAATGCTGGGATTGCCTCCAGTAAACTATGTTCAAAACTGGGTAACTGTAAAATCCTGAGGCCCCAGGATGCACATCCACTAGAGGTCAGTCTTTTGACCTACATGCTCTCCCTGACACTGTGGTTCATTTTATCGCCATGACATTCTGGTCCCTGGTGATACATAGTTCCCTTGTACCCGGTCTACAAAAGAGCTCCATTAACTGAACGTCATTGTTACAAAAGTTCGGCAATCTTCCAGATCTCCCGTCGCTATCGCTCATCGATTACACAAGAGCATTACCTGTTTCACATCTTGTAACATCCCCGCACTCATAATGGTGGACCACAAGGGCAAAGGGACGAAAGACAGTAAGGATAGCGGTAGAGAGCAAACATCTTTAATAAAATATGTCTAACCAAAACAAAATGATGAATATGTATTAAAAGGGCTAAATAGGGCAATGTGTGTTAAAAAAAATAAAACGTGTATGTTTAAATTGTGGTTGACATGATGTCAGCCACTTAAACTGCTATGTGAAATAATATAGGACTGTGAAAGGTATTTTGACAAATTATAACTACACGTACTGACAAGAAGATGATTGATAATGAGTAAACTAATGGTTTGAAATTATTAGATTTTTTTTTCCCCAGGAGCAGTGTTGAAATGTAATGCTGACTTTACTCACATGCTATTGCAAACATTTATTAGCTGTTCGTTCTACACTTCCTTGTGATAAATATTGCAAGTCTTAACAATGGGCTTTAGTTTCTGGAAGGAAGTAATGCTAGCTAAATGTTGTGTTCTGTGCTGCTGTTTTTATAAAGTTATATTTTTGAGAAAACTGTCGTCTGGAGAGGAGTATGAACATGAGCCTATCTTGGAAGAGGAATGAAGAAAGATACAACTGAAGCCCAGATGAAATTTAATTGGTCACTTACTTATCACACCTCCTAGTCTTGTCCACTAGAAGCGTAGCTAGTAACTTCTGGGACTTTAATTTAGCAAGTTTCAGATGATGAAAGTTTAGTTCTATTCAGAGTTAGTTTCTATTCAGCTCTTCTGTCCAGCTACGTATGATTTTAACAGTTCAGTTACATTAGGCCCAACATTACTGAACTGTTTTCCCTTTTCATGTTCCTGATGCTGACCGCTGAAGACCTGCTGTTCCTGTGCTTAGCTGATGAAGACCCTGCAAGCTGCTGTCTCAATTAGGAGATGTATAACTAATGTGTATTTATTTTTCTTTTGTAGGTTTTTCCCCTTAGAAATCCAGCTGCATATTTTTGTTAGCGCCATAGTTAGATGTTTTTCCAAATTATTTTTTGTCTTATGTTTAATTTTTCCATGTGACAAAATCCAACCCCAAACATGCTTTTTGAATTAGAATTTTGTTTTTAGGATATCTGACCTAACAATGCATTTAAATGTTTATTAATTGATTATGAATGATTCAACTGCACAACTAATTAATTATTTTGCTGTTTTCCAAACAATTTTGTTGTTATTCTGTATAATTCTTTTAGAGTGTTTAATGGTGATTGCACTTATAAGATTGAGGGCCTCATTATTACGTCGGTGGTCCAAAGCCACTGCAGGCAAAAGACCGCCAGTAATGGGGGTCATTTGCCCACCATATTAGGAGTGCACCGCCCAGCGGAACACTCACCACAACACTGAGCTGGCAGCAATGTTGTGGTGCGTCGGGTGCAGCAGCACCTGTCGCGCATTTCACTGCCCATGAATTGAGCAGTGAAATGCGCGATGAGGCTGTGTATGGGGGCCCCTGCACTGCCCATGCTAACTGCATGGGCAGTGCAGGGGCCCCCAGCCCCCCGACACCCCCACTACGCCAGCCTCTCCATGGCGGTGTTTACTGCCATGGAAAGGCTGGTGGATGGGGACTCGTAATCTCCAGGGCAACCGCCAGGCTGTAGCCTGATGGTGTCGGCGGTTTGACCGTTGCGGGTCCGCCATGGTCATAATGGGGCAGCTGGACCGCCTTGTCTGTGGCGGTCCAATCGCCATCGCTAGGCTGGCCTCATAATGAGGCCCTAAGATTCTTCAGACGCTTTATACAACCTGTGTTGTTTTTGTATTGCTATCATTTGGTTCTGCGTACCTTAGCGTTGTCTATTTAAGGGCAGTACACATTTAAACTTTAATAAATTGGTATGGTGATTCTTGACCACATAGGTCCTGGTGTGTATAAATTACTGACTCATTATTGCATATTATTATTGTTGATAGCTATTGGTTCTCATTGTTTGATTTGATGATCTCATTGCTCCTGTCTGAGTCAAACGATTTGAGTCGACTTCCGAGGGTAGATGTCACTGCCCTATTATGTGTTACCTTATTCCAATATTAGAAGGTCACACGCCCACAATTACAAGACACTTAAAACGGTGAAAGCCAATCAGCCCTTACAGTATTCCCTGGTCAAACCAAAAACGGGTTTGTGTACATGTCTGCATGCTTTCCTACAACAGCTTGGGGAGCTTCATGATCTGGCCAATTATACCAAGAATAACACAGACGATATGCACCTGTCGCGTGGGCTCTCATTATTCTAAATGAGACTACTGGATTTCTAGGTAGCAGGATCGATAACGGTGTGGGGGACTGAGTCTGACCCACGTGTAAAGAACTCTGTCACCCTAAATCCGGTTTTTGCTCCGCCTCATTTCTCCCAAGTGGAAGGAATGATTTGGCAGCCGAGCGCATGACATCTTTGGAACTTCTCAGGGAAGTCGTGGTTACTCAGATTCAAACCCACTCTCTTATTTCCAATATGATCTCATATATAGAAGGGACAGGTATACTAGGCAAAGTTAACTCCTTAATCGTCGCTAAGCCCAAACAGCTAGTCTGTTGTACTGTGTCATTGAGGAAAATCATCTGCACAGGGATAATACATGCTCTAAATAACGTGTCCCTGCCTCGCATTTGCCAATTTTTCGTACCCCAAACACTTTTCAAGTCAACAGTTTTCAACCAGTATTCATATCCCTCGACCGACAGTTTAGATACAAACAAATTAGAATACAGTAATTTAGTATCAGTCAATAACATTTGCTTATTAGAATATGGTGTAACTTTAAAATAGTAGGACCTAGCATTACGCGGATCATGCCCAGTAAAATATGCAAATTTGTCATAATACGTTTTTGAACTCCCTTGTGGAGGAGTCGAGCAATGTTCCCATTGCACATAATTAAACATGGACTTAGGGCTACTAGCTTTATGAATAAAGTGGTGTCCATAATAGTTGTAACAAAACATGTCACCATGATTATCTCTAAACTGGTAAGCATCTTCATCGTCATAGACAGTATAATATTGCAAATCCGTTAGCATAGAATCTACTGTCTTCACATCCCAATCATCAGAAACAATGCCAGGTATAACAATATCATTCATTGATAATTTGAGGACATACGGTATTTGAATCAATTCAGTGGGACCATATATATCAAACATTACTTTATCCCACACAATTCCATCCGGAACTGGTATAGCAGAAATGTTCACTGTGGACAAGTCTCTTCGAACCATATGAGACGAAAAATGTGGTTTCAACACAGTCTCCACGTGCTCAATGTCAGATCGATCAGGAAGAAAATGACCATGTATTATCAGAAAAAAAGTAACCACAAATCCCAACCATAATAAAATAGTCATCACGGCCAAAAACAGCCAAAAATAGTTCCAAGGAAAAACAAAATATGTTCGTTTAAGCCATCCCAGCAGCCGTCGTGGACCGTGGACAGAAGACATCGAAGACGAGGAGCCGGACCCATCATTATCAGCGTCGTTGAAGCAGCCAGAAGCAGTTGTAGCAAAAGGTGCAACTGTGAACGAAGAAGCAGACGGAGGCTCTCGCCGTGGCACGCTATAAACCACATGTTCAGAAACGTCAGTAGAACGTACAGCAATTTGATCACAAGATTCCATATTAATCGCCGTCGGTGGAACAATCGCAAGATCATCATCCACCCTTCCCAAGCTCGGAGAGGAAACAGTGTCGGTGAAAATCACCTGCAGTGGGACCTCGTCCCCAGTAGTGAGAGGGATTCCGGAACTACTGGGTGTCCCTCTTGGTCTGCTGTGCAGAATCGGCCACATGTTGTAACTTGACATTATCAATGGAAACAAAGCGATTTCCTTTGGCCCCTCGCAGCGGCGGTAAAATCACAGTTCTTGTGCCGCTTACCCCCAACACAGGGACAGGTTCTCGATAAGGAGGACCAAATTCTTTTTTAACTGCGACCTTTTCACGCACTACATCCCCAATCCTGGATATCCAACCAGTAGGTGTTACTGGCTCATCCTTAATTCCTGAGGAGGCAGCATTGGCAGAAGAGTTATCTTCACGGAATTGTTGTAAATCCTGCAAAACAGTGACACGATCATTTATGTCAAAGGGCGTATCTGCCGCCTCCACACCAGGACCATCTAGATCAGGAACATACATTTGTGTTCCAAACAGGCACTCATATGAAGTACGACCCCCCAGTGACCTTCTAGGCAAGTTATTAAGTGCTCTCTGTACTCCATATAGGTGGGCTAGCCAACCACGACCCGTACCTATAACTCTGGCCGTTAAGGACTGCTTTAAATCACGATTTAAACGCTCCACGACAGAATTTCCCTCGGGATGAAATGGAGACGAGAATTGGAGTTGGACCCCCAACGAAGCCATGGTGTCCCTGAATGCCTTAGAGGCAAAAGCAGGGCCCTGGTCCGAATGAAAAGCCACAACTGCAAATATATCGACAAAGATGCGCAAATCTTTAATAACAGTGCGAGCGTCAGCTGAGCGTTGTGGCCATACCCATACAAATCTGGAGCACGAATCTACAGCAACCAATATATACTTGTATGCACTATCTGGCGTCAGCGGACCACAATGATCCAAGTACACACACTGTAATGGTTTGTTTGAAATCAGAAGGGGCATCTGCTGCGGGCGTCTAGCCGACGATGCCTTAATTTGTTGACAAATGTCACAACAAAGGACATACTGCTTCGTCTCTTTATAGAGACCAGGCCACCAGTAACGGGCCTGTAAAAGTGAAATTGTGGCAGCCAACCCAGCATGTGCAGAAGCCACCCCCCTATGTGCTGCAGAAATCAATCGAGGTCTCTCAATTTTATTGGGAATTTCACGTACACCAATGCCTGGAATTGTAACAATAGCATTTAGCGCACCATTCAAGCAGTAACTATATTTTGAAGGAAATCCTTTAGGAAAGGGCGTGCCATCAGCAGTAGCTTTTATGGCAGCCGATATTTCGGTGTCTGGTTTTGAACTCGAACGAGTCACTGCGGCCACAGTGGCGACAGCCACTGCTGATTTTGCGGCTTCATCAGCCAAAGTATTCCCAGCAACGTGTATTCCAACGCGCTGGTGTCCAAGTGTATGCACAACATGGACTTTAGGAAGCGTTTCCTTCAGATCCGCAACCTTACCCCACAACATTTTATGCTTAATGGTGTTGCCTTTAGAATCTCTGAACCCATTCGTCCTCCAATAGTGTAAATATTCGTTGAAAGACTGCACACAGTAGTAGGAGTCACAGACCAGCAAGGTTAAAAGTGCCGGATCCGCATGCTCCAACGCTAACAATAGAGCTTTGAGCTCAGCCAGCTGTGCTGTGCAATCTCCCAAGGTTTTAGTATAAGTATGTCGGGGGCAGAACACTTCCCCCTCCATAGTGCCGCTCACCACCGCACATGCAGCAGAATACTGTTGTTTAGTCCCAACCGCCGGTTGCGCAGAGCCATCGGTATACATGACCACTTCATATTGGTCAATAGGCAATGTACCAGCAGGAACAGGGTATTCTATTTCGTATTGAAGAAATTCTTGAGTCTGCAGTTTAGGGTCAAATACATAATCTACATCAGTGGCTGTCAAAGACGTAGCCCATTGTATCCATCGCGGGTGTAGAGCCTTCGAATTAGGAACACTCGCTTTTGTAACAGCCTCTAAGGCCGGAACCGGGGAAGCGACAACAATGCGTTGACCCTGGGCCAGCGGTCTTTCTTTAATAACTGCCATCTGTACTCAGTTTGTGCAAAACGTTGCTCTGCAGCAGAATACAAGTGAGATTTGTATGCAATCGGGACAGTCTCCCCTTCATTAAAGGTGACATAAGTAAACCCAACAGCCCCAGGTATTACCCTGATCACTAAATGTGTCTTATTGTCCCGCGTGTGTAAGTGTTTAACTGCTAAAAGATCACTCTGTAATTCTCGCAGTATGTGTGTATGTTCAATCGTCCAAAATGTACTCGAAAAATTCGGGCGAATCAACTCGTATAAGGGTTTTATACGCGTTGCATATTCAGGAATGTAAGTTCTGCCAAAATTCAGAAACCCCAACAATGACTGGAGATTCCGAACCGTATTAGGAGGCTGCAATAAAGCACATTTCTCCAAAAAATGTGGCGCTAAGCTCTTGCCCTCACTCGACAACTCATATCCCAGGAAAATTACGCTGAGGAAGGCAATCTTTGATTTCTTAAAATTAAACTTATAGCCAATATCAGCAAACCCCACAACAATGCGCGATACGCGGCTTAGATTTTGCAGAATCTCATCATCTGTCAGATATATGTCATCAACATATGATAATGCTTCAGGGTCGAACTCATGCAGCAGTTCAGTTACACAAGCCGAAAACAGTCCTGGGCTATTCTTATACCCCTGAGGCAAACGACAATTTTTTTTCTGAGAGCCAAACGCACTGAAACAGGTATAGTCCCGACTCTCGTGCGCTATATTCTGGCAGAAAAATCCATTCGAGATATCTAATGTGGTCTTATATTTTTTACGCACTATATTATTCATAAGCGCTGCGCTGTGTGAATTCTGTATTGCATATGTGCGTGTATGACTATTTAAATGTCGGTAATCCACCACTATCCTATATGAATGGTCCGGTTTAGCAACCGGAAACAAGGGATTATTCATCGGCGAGACACAGGGCTCAATTACACCCTGATACTCCAATTCTGTAAGAATTTTTCTAAGCGATGCCCTAGCTTCAAATTTGATAGGATATTGCGGTTGTGGCTGAGGTTCGCCCTTTATCGGAATTACATGATAAGGTGATTGTCTGTCCCACCCCACGTTATTTCTATACAAGGCGGGAGCCTGTGCTAGAGCCCATGATTTACTATAGGACTCCGCGAGTTCTCGTGGAACAAGTGGTGTATATGTAGCCAATAAAGGCCAGGTAGGACCATCATTACTCAGTGGACCTAACCTTACTTGTGCTATTGTGTGTGGGAGGGCGCCATCAAGCCAATTATGGTGTTCTTGATAAGATAGAGGTATTTCTAAATAAGCGTAAGCCCTGTATTGTCCAGGGACATTCGCAACTGTGTATTCGTGAAAAGTATTTGTTCCCCCATCCACTGCTGGAAAAGCGACCCAAGAATAAAAAAGTTCCGTTCTATAGGCTGCATGGGCGTCCACCACCTTTCAAAGTTCAAGCTTGAACAACCGACCACTAAGCAATAGGAAGCACCTATGCCGTGGCGGCGGAAACCCTCAGCCCCACGGACGTCTCCGTATACGGAACCGAGGAGTCAAAATATATATGAGACCAAGAGAGTCAGTCGGACCTAATCATTAGAGCCAGACCAAACGTTGGCGGCGCCATGTCGCGTGGGCTCTCATTATTCTAAATGAGACTACTGGATTTCTAGGTAGCAGGATCGATAACGGTGTGGGGGACTGAGTCTGACCCACGTGTAAAGAACTCTGTCACCCTAAATCCGTTTTTTGGTCCGGCTAATTAGCAGTGCCTCATTTCTCCCATGTGGAAGGAATGATTTGGCAGCCGAGCGCATGACATCTTTGGAACTTCTCAGGGAAGTCGTGGTTACTCAGATTCAAACCAACTCTCTTATTTCCAATATGATCTCATATACAAATGACAAAGACAGTATAAGTTTTATATAATGTTTTAATAAAACGACTGTATTTTAGATATTAAGGCGTGAGCCGCAATAACCAGAACGATACAACACAGTAGGATTGTAATAGTTACCAGGAGAGTAAAACATAAAAACAAAGCTATCGTATTGTCAAACAGTTTCTACTCTCCCTCTGCTTGTTCTATCTAGAGCACAGCATGTTAAGCTTCTAGCTTGCCTATTAGAATCACTATGGGGATATCAGCCCTCATACCTGAGCAAAGACCTGTGATCTTGGTTCAGCATCTGCAACGAGGCAGTCAGCGTCAAGTTGTGGTTCCCTGGTCGGAATCTCCCTCTTGCGTGTATTGGCACAAGGAAGTGATTTTATAACTAACATGTCATCGTGATCACAAAATGTCCCTACGCAGGAATGCCAAGTCTAAACTCTTACCACGTCTATCGGCAATGTACCAGACTGTATCCTTGACTGAAGCACAGAGTAAATATGTTATGGAGAACTCCAGTGCTGAAGTAGGCAAAACAGTGTGATATGAATAAAAAACAACACCGTAGAACTGGCTATTTGAAAAATAACAGTACGAAGCCTAATAAAAAGCATGTAGAGCAGAGTGCACAGAGGCTCTAAGCTGTCAGCAAATGAATAAAACCTATTCAGGGCAAAATGCACAAAGGCCTAAAGCCTGAAGCTAAAGCGCAAAGAATACGTAAAAATAACCACACTACACACCAAGATCTGAAGGCACTACGTGTTGACTTCAAGAACCTTGTGGACAGACTAACCAGCATGGCATCTATAACTGGTATGTTAAGGAACTCATCTACCTTGGAGAAGAAGAGAACCACTATCAACTAGGTCAAATCCTTAGCTAGAGAAATGTCTGAGCTTGAAGATCAAAATCGCCAGGGCAATTTGGGTATCCTTGGTCTTCTGGAGAATGTGGAGGGGAAACAGAATTCTTGTACTCTGGGGATTTCATTTAACAAAGATTTTGAGATAGAAAGAGCACAAAGAGTACCCATTGGCAAACTGCGACCCTGTTCACAACCAGCAGTTCCAGCCCCAGAACGATGCTCTTTCGACCACTATGCTTTGGGTATACAGAAGCAAAATATTCAATGGAATGGCTGTAGGATCAACGTTGCTGGACTACTCCAGAGATAGTCATCACCAGAAAAGGTTTCCTTGCACTTTGTCAAACACTGAGCGCGCATCCCATTGCTTTTGGTTTTACAGGCCCTGCAAAGATTCGCATCATTTTCAAAGGGAAGACAGTGTCCTTCACCAATCTTGCAGCGCTCCAGGAATGCTCTCTTGCTTTGGACATGGATATATAAGTATTGGGACAACTAGCGTGAGGGGAAGTGACTTTTATGCATTATTTTTCCAAGGTTTTGGAGATCTCTCCGATACCCCTTACCTCATCTAACTCTTAGATTGTTCAGTGGTTCATATCTCAAATTACACATTTGTAGCTATGTTGGGTGCCCTTTCCAATATGTGTAACTTTTAGTTCTTGTTACTAGATATAAAATTTAAAATGGTGTTACTGTTATTATCACTATCTCATTATGTACGGCATGTGTGCTACTGTGTTATGTTATTATGGAATATGTGCTAACTATAATATTGTTTAGGAGGGTTGGGGGGACCTGAGCCAGCTTGGGTATGCCTGCTCATGGCCCTAGCATTTCCCATTAGATAAGTGGTGGGGAAATGTTCCCTACGCACATGTTGGGGAGGAGTAGTGGCAGGGGAAGGTTTCAGGGAGTATTCTTTATGCTTTTTTGGGGGTTTCTTTTCTGCTATTCATTTTAGTATTGCATTCTTTCTTTGTTTTCTTTATCTCTCTTGGCTACCTAGCAGCGCATCATGTTATGCTGTTTTCTTACTGACAGGGTATTGCTGCACTACACGTGACACAGATAAATCATTTAAGTCTTTTGCTGTGCCTGCTTCATTGAGTGTCTGTACCAATTCTTACATCTAGCTCCTCTACTCACCTTTTTTCTCCTTAAACATCCCCTTTGTTTCTAACAAATTATCGCAATTGTCTTATGTTGTCAATCCTTAAAATACTTGCATTGAATAAGGAAGGCCTCAACCACCCTGCTAAAAGAAGGAAGATTGCAGTCTACTCTAATAAACTGAGGGGTGATGTTATCTTACGTCAGGAGACGTATTTAAAGTCTATCCACAATGCTAAATTCTACAGTCCATCGATTGTGGAAACTGGTATCTCTCCAGCACTGCACAGGAAAAATGGGGTTATCACGTTGATCACTAAAAATGCTGTTATCTCTGTAATATCTCACACACAAGATCAGTATGATAGATGGCTGATCTCCAGGGTAATGAAAAGAGACCTAGAGTTCTTCATTGTCAATATCTATGCTCCTAACAATAACGTGACAATGTTTTGGAAAGATCTAGATAAACGTCTATCTGAACTTCCTCACAATCTAGAAATAATGCTTGAACAGGACTTCAATTTTCCATTAGATGGTAATCTGGATAGAATATCTGCTCATAAATGTATCACTACCAGTCCCCATATACAGATGAAAATTTGTTGTAAGAACAATAACTTGATTGACGAATGGCGACTATTATTAGGTGGGAAGTGACTATACTTTTTACTCTGCTCCACACCCCTCTTTATCTAGAATAGATTACATAATGGTCAGTAACCCATGCTCCAACTAGTCCACTCTTCAAAAATCGAACTAATAGTTGTTTCAGACCATGTGTGCATCTCTTTGGAAGTCAACATAAATGACAATACACCACCCCTTGCCAGTGGCACTTAAATGATGCATTACTTGAAGGTGACCCAACCAGACAGGAGGTTACTCAGGCTATTCATCACTTTTGCATTGAGAACCCAGCTGTAGACACATCACCCGAGACTAGGAGGGATGCACTCAAAGCCACTTTAAGAGGGGTCATGAGCCAACAAATGTCAATCAAAAACAAATTGCTTTCCACAAGCCTCTTACCGTTAGAGACCGAGATCTCAGCATTGGATAAGTAACTCCAACTTGCCAAAGGATCAAATGCGCTATACATGCTTTACAATATAAGTATAATCACATTTTGAGCAAAAGAGCCAAGAAGTGGGTGGAGGTTGCCAACATGGGGAAATTGTGTAACAGAAACAGGGCAGGGAAAACCTTAGCAACTTACAAGTGATTTAGATTTTATGTATTTTAAATATCAGTGATAAGGAATCTAGAAGGGACAGTAGTAACTTGCAACACAGGATATCCTAGAAACCTTTTGTGCTTTTTACACTCAGTTATATAACTTTAATCTGTCTGCCTTCTCTTCTGCCATAAATGAATACCTTCAATCATGTAATCTACCGCACATCTCCCAAGAAGATGTCCTCACCTTTAAACCTTTAACAGTCAGATTAGGGAGTATGAAATCACATCTGTAATACACAACCTTAAATCTGGGAAAGCCCCGGGCCCAGATGGATACACACTCAAATTTCACAATGGACCCCTCCATACTGTTTTTCACCATTATGCTACCTTGGGTTCCATAAGTGGCTCTGCTATTGAAGCAACAATTGTGGTTATACCAAAGGATGGGAAGGACCACGTAGATGTTAAGAATTACAGACCGATTTCCCTGATGAATCTTGATTGTAACGTATATGCAAAGATAGTGGCTTGTAGATTGGAATCTGTTATTTTGAAACTGGTGTCTTCCTCACAAACTGGATTCCTAAAAGGTAGGCTTGCATCTGATAACATTAGATTGTTTTGCCATATATTAGAGCAATCCAAACTATCGCTCTCCCCAACGTCTGCTCTCGCTTTAGACGCAGAAAAGACTTTTCTAAAGGTCTCTTGGCCTTTTCTACAGGCTGTTTTACACAAATATCGATTGGGAGATTAATTTATTCGGACGACCATTGCCTTATACTCCAACCCAACAGCAACGGTTAGAGTTAATGGGCATCTTTCACAAGCATTCATATTATCTCAAGGTACCCGTCAAGAATGTCCACTCTCGCCTCTTATTTTTCTACTGGCTATTGAACCTTTCCTCTCCTCCTTCAGAGACAATCCTGGCATAACTGGAATCTCCTTTAATTTAGGAAGACAATTAGTGCCGGCATACGCCAATGATGTGCTCTTTTTCACTGAGTAGGCACCAAGGGTTTTCCCTATCATTTTGGAAGAAATAGAGATACTCGTCTGTAGACCGCTATTCTTTAAATAAGGACAAATCAGAAGTTTTCCCATTAAACATTCACTGTACCTGGTAGGAAACCTAAGTTTGAAGTGGCAGCCAAAAGCTATTAAATATTTTGGAATCTAGTATAATAATGACCTTAAACAAACGGTTATCACTAATGAACAAAAGACATTCACAAAAATTAAAGACCTACTTAACAAGTAGTCTCCTAAACACATTATTTGGTTTGGGCTTGTTGATACTATAAACATTATGATAGTTCCCATAATTTTGTATTCAGCATGCTTTCGTTATCTCTCTACCCTTATTCATACAAATCTATTGATAGCTGTATTCCTTTGGGAAGGGGAAAAACTGCTTTTCTATGACTGCAGTGAAACTGAGCAAATCCTTTGGTGGCATAAACCTCTCTGATTATCCACGCCAACTGGCCTTCCATATTGCCCAGCGTTCTTGGTGGTTTTGAGTGAGCAAGAAACACCCTCCTCCTTGGCTCTCCATCGAATCCCATTTAATAAACCCTTTATGTATCTGTGCCACCCTCTTGATATATAACCTGGCCAAACCCCCCATCGCACTCTTGAGATCTATAATTTTGGATGCGGTTTTGGCCCTATTACAATTTGATAAATTGCTTACTCATCAGATAACAGCCTTTGCCATGACCTTCTTGTGGTATAATCGTATAATAAATAATCGTATAATAGATGGGGGAATTCCGGTTTTCGGTCTCCTGGGCAGCAAAAGGCATTAATTTACAATGAGACTTAGGCTCCCAGTCACACCAAATCCCATTTTCTATTCTTTGTTAGACATTTGAGCTTGTGGATATTAAATGTTATAATTTTCTGAGACTCAAAAGGGTGACTAGTAAAATGAAACCCATACACTCCACTGAACTTCCCACCCTTGCCAAATCTCACATCTATGCATTTTCGGAATCTCCAGAGAAACACGTGCTCAGATCACTCACAGGGAAATTGGAACCCTATATGGGTTCTCTTCATATCACTGGCTTCACGATACCACATGGAAAAATATTTGGTCATTCTATTTTCTGTGCAAAGATTATCCCAATGCTGGCACAAGCTAGATATTGGTCTGCACATAAAACATTCTTGACATCCTCCAGACTACATAAAATTAGCTTACTCACAATTAACACATGTTTGAGATGCGAGGAAGAGGTGGGGGGACATGCAACGTATGTTTTTCTCTTGTTGATCAAAGACATGACATGGGTCCCTCTTGAGATTGATTTTTTGACAGTGGCTCTGGGTCTATGTGCTACTCCTTCAGCTCCGGACTTGACAGATCAGACTATGTTGCTACTTGACCTCTTTTTGGCACTGGGTACCAAAACATATCTTCTGATTGGATAACGACCTCTGTTACCCATTACTAGAAATGGTGAAGCTTGCAGTGCTCCATTAGAGAGGCAGATAGCATCTTGTATGCTAACTTACATGGTGCCTTCTGGCTCCAGACACCTCTTAAATTAATTTGATGAATATCTGCAAAAGATTGAGTCGCCATAGCTATTTTATTAGGACCTGATATTTATAGTCACTGCACCGTTGCAGTTGTGCCCCTCACACTTTCCGGCCTGTTGCAGTAGTCTGGCTTAGTGTAGCCGGTTTTCTTTTCTTCTCTTTTCCTAGCTGTCCTTTTCCCCCACGCTTGCGTGGGCTTCTTGTTTTCTTTTCTCTCTTTAAGCTCTTCTCACCATGACATAAGGCATTGTCATCGTTACATGCTTCTGTTCCGATTTTTTTTACCTTGGATACACATGGAATCACCTGTTTATCTGTATGTCATGTAGTTGTTTTATCTTATTTAGTCATGAGTGTTCAGTTGCGTACTAATTTATTTTTTCTTTTCTCCTGATGCTCGTTTGCATCTCTTTTTTGTATTTATGTGTCATTTCTTATCAGAACTGTATTTTGTATTTGTTGTCATGACTTGGTTTGTTAAAATAAAAATATTTTCTGAAAACAAAAAAAGAAAGGTGTTTCCACTGTATTCCACCAAAATGTTCAAAGCCAAATATTGTGATACAGGAATATTGCGCAAAAACTTTATGTTGAACAGAATATAAAATGTAAGAATACTTTTTTTAGCTATGTAACACCGGTTTGTAAGTATTGTATATGATATTTTTTTCTTTACTATATTAAATATTTGCAATTGATTTCATAGAAATTATGTTGTAATTTGTAAAGTGATTTGTTTTTTAATCACAAGGTTTTAATGTAGTGGATGGGATGTTGGATTTGTAGGGGATGTGGATGAGAAATTATTGAAAATACAAAGTATATATAAATATTTAAAAAAAATTGTTATTGATTTTTTGTTACATTGTTAATTGATAATTATATGAATATAATTGATTATATTAATCATCTGTTTAGTTGTTAATTGGTTAATAAGCTTATTTAGTTAGAAAAATTGGAAAATGTTACAGCAGTGCTAGGGGCTTGTAAATCTGCCCCCTAGTTTGCTAATCTCCCCAAGTCGCCATGTGATACCATCTCATCACAAAGAACTTTGCATTTTACTCTATTCTGTAGCCTTTTTACTGCTCCAAGGAGACACTTTTTTATTACCGTTGTTGCACAAATCCAATGTGAAGGATTTGAGGCAAGCTATGATCTTTTTTATACCAGCTTGCCTCTGAATCAAACTGCATAGTAGTGCTTTAAATATTTGGAAACGGTATAGTTGATTCAAAGATTTTATGAATTTTAGTTTTGTTGTGAATGTATGCAGTTGATTTTTTTATATTGTATATGATTGCTGCTTTTCTGATGTGTACTTTTATTGCTATTTTAGTTGCCAAAATAAAGTTTCTTTGACTGACTACTTGCCTTTTTGCCGATATTCTGATCCCCAATATGTTTTCCAATAATTTTAGATTTTACCTACAATGCATGTAAACTCAATATTTTTGTCATCTTTATTTTTGACACATTACTGTATTACTATGTTTTTGTTCCCGATATTCTCCCATACAACCATTGCACCCAAATTGATCATCTCTTAATTCAAAGACTTATTCAAGCAATGTGAGGACAAGATCTCTCTCTTTATGTTTACCGTGTGTATTGTGAATATTGAACATATCCATTGTTACTCTACCACCCTCCAACCTAAAGTGCTGTTGTAGGGCGCTGGCTCTTTATATAGTGGACCAAAATGAAGTACACTGTGCAAAGAGTCCAAGCAATCCCCAGAAGTATCATAGAGGCACAAATGACATCCCAAATGCTCTCTTTTTGGGTAGTGTGGTCAAACAGATGGTCATATAAGAGGGTAGTGCTAAGCATGTAAGGCACACACTCATGCAGTAAGTGAGACACACAATAAAGAAATCCAACACCAATTTATAAAAATAACCCGTACTTTTATATAAATATAGATACCAAGATCATTAGGATCAGGTGAGTACTTTTTGAGTTAGTCATTTTTATTGTTTTCAAAAGTAGCCAGTGTGTTTTCAGGAAGCTATGGCAATCCAGGTAGAGTACAACGACTAACAGGCCCAATCTCATGGACGTAAGGGTGTTTTGGGGCAAGGTCCGAGGCCACATCAATAGGTCATCTCGTGGAGCTCTGGTGGGTCTGGTTACAGAGCTGTGTTATGGCGTCGGGTGTCCCATTCAAGTCTATGGGGAATCGGTCCAGTTACAAAGTTGCTGTAGGAATGGACTGGAAGGACAGTGCAGGGGAACCCACAGGGGAGGCCTGACCCTTGATGTCCTTGGGGATTTGTGGAAACCATCAGTCCACTCTTCCTCTGGCTGTAGGGCAGGGGTGTCTTTTGGCATCGGGCCCAGCACTTAAGTTCCTTGCGGTTACAGGCAGGCCTGCAGAAACACCCTGCAGGGGTGGACTGGTGGTCCAGTCCCACCCAGCCAACAAGTGCGCTCAGGTCTCACAAGGTGGGGAGATGTGGGGACACCCTTTGTTTTCCTCTTCTGGGTCCAGGGCGGATGGGTGCAAAGGTGTCAGGGTGTTGGGTTTTGCTGCCTGGTCACTCGCGGTCACTTGGGGGTTCTGCAGAAACAGTCTGCAGACACCATTGTGAAGTCTACAGTGGGCAAGCATAGGGTGGGCCTCTTTTCTGAAAGACCTGGGGTCCGCGTTGACACCGTTGGCCCACTTCAGCATGGGCTAGTAAGCTTGAGTGTAGTGGTGATTTCCAGGGTCGGGTTTTTGGCAGTTCCGGTGCTCTCAGTTCTTTCTTGGGTGCCTGTGGATGCAGGAGAGCAGCTCCTCTACTCCAAGGGTGTTCCTCTGGTGATTGGCTAAGCACTGGCAGCTTTCCCTGTTTCTGGGAGGCTGCAGTGGCCGGACAGGTCAGTTGCTCTTTGAGGGTTGGTGCAGCAGACAGGCCGGCAGGGTTGGTGCCAAGTCAGTCGTGCTCGTTTCTTGGGTCCAGAAGTCTTCTTGTCCACGCCTCCTTTTGGGTCCAGCAAAGATCAGCGGATCTGGCATCAGGGGGTCCCCTAAATATTCAATTTAGGGGGCGTTAAGGGGAGTGCAGGGTAGTAGCCAATGGGCTATCTACCCTTGGGGTCACTACATCTCCTAGATGACCACTTCTGTGGGGATCGGACATCCCCCTAACAACAGGTCCTAAATTCCACCACACGCAAGATAGCGGAATTTCTAAAGTGGTGTCCACTTCAGGCTTTCCACGCTAGGGGTGTTCCCAGTCTGGAAGCGTGACACACCTCCTGCATAGCTAAGTTTCCTGCCTGTCCAGGTGCCAGGACACTGAGGCAGGGAGGTTTGTATCTTCCTCTGAGGAAGGCCAGTTCTGCATATCAAAGGTGGAGGGCTTCTTTGAAGCTCCTGCTTTGGGATGCAGGTCATGGTGTGGGAGGGTTGGGTAACACCTGATGAAGCTGAAATGAAGGTTTTACATTTATTAACGCATATACGTAGTGTGAAATAATCATGTGTGACTTTAACCGAACTAATAAAGATTGTACGGGGACAAAATGTGCCCTCAGAGTAGTTTGCCAACATTTATAAGCGTGCTTACATAACGTGATGTATTAGAATTGCACTAATCCGACATAATCGTAAACGTGTGCTATGATTTGCTTGTTTGAAATGTTTTAGCTTAGCATAACTTTAGTGCAGGCTTCGGCCTAGTTGCCTGGTCTCACGGGTTTAGATGCTCGTATTTTTCCAATGTGCTATTAAACGTGTATTTCTGCTTGAAGCTGTACTTTTCCACTGAGATCGTTCACATGCTTATCTTAAGGTTTCGTGCCAGCCTGGCATATTTTCTCTTTACTCCAAGGTCGATCTGCAGGTGCGGACAATGGAAGCTCTGAAAGTGAGTTAATTGGTATAAAATGTTGCAACTTGCGTACCCGTCTTCAAGGATAATGTATGCTTAAGTAAAAGCTTGAGAACTGTTGTTTTTGATTGGACAATTTGAAGCTAACCTATGAACCCTCCAATGGAAGACCCTACTGGATTTGAACTGTTGTCTATTTAAACCAGGTGCACGAGAGGAAAGCAGCCATTTTATTGGACTTCGCACATGCCCGCCATTTTGCAGGACATTGCAGCTATTATGGCCCACTTTGCTGCGACGCCATTTTGAGAGACTTTGATGCTTTCTCTAACCGAGAGAAAGAGACTTAAATGATTCTTACCCTAGAGACTTTAACTTCGATTTGTCCCCTTGCATGAAGTAGTAGTTTATCTTGCCGCCGTGAGGCAACTGCCCCGTCCACCCCTGCCCCTTTGCCCCGTCCCATGCTGATCGAGAAACGGTACCTGTGAGACGAAGACTTCCTTGAATGCTGATCGTAATTGGTAAATATGAAAAGAAATTGTACAATTGCATTGTGTTTCTTTTAGGTAACCAACTGCTGATTTTGATAAGAGCCCTAGTTAAGAGTTTTCTAAATTAATGTTGCTAAATTGTTTTTGCATGAAGTCCCACATGCTGATGCTAATTTGAGGTTAGACGAGGATTCCTTTTGTCGCACAATGCAATTTGAGACCTTTTTATGCTGACTAAATGTATGCAATTAGTTCATTACAGATTATCGTATTAGTGATTTGCATTGCTATTATCGAATGCCTTGTTATTCAAATGCTGCATAGATTGCACTTGTTTCGCCGCTATGGACAGCTATTAATGTTCATTTACGTATATCATTTGGTGTTGAGACACATCTATATTGTGCTAGCTTTGTTAATATAGGGAAATAAATTTACTAACTTTGAATAAACTGGTGTGGTTATTCCTGACTGAAAGGTCAGGGTTCGCCGAAATGTATTCTGGATTAATTGTTAAGTGTTATGTTGACCAGGGAATTGCTTATGTTCGTTATTGATTATTGATTTAATGAAATTGACTGATTAAGGGTGCCGAGGGTCCCACTTAGCCAAAAGATTCATCGGCCTAAAGAGCGTCCCAATACAGGTAAAATTACTAGTACGGACAGCTCTATCAGTAGATGGTAGCAGAGGACGGTTTCGCCTTTTGGGACCCTGTACTCTTAGAGTACATGGTGTTGAATTAACGGTTACGCATTTTGAGACCCCACTCGAGAAGTTGAATTAGATTTTTCTTGGGTAAAAAATAGATTGACAGAATGATGATGGGCTAGGTCCACCGCGACTTTCCCGGGATCTCGGAGCTTGCGAATGGAGAGAACGGAGGTGTGGAATCAGCGTTGGTGGTACTAGTGATGGTATGAGAGAAGTTAGGATTTTGCGCTTGCACAGCTTATTGCCGCAGATTGTGTGAAAAGGTTGCGAGGATTTTTTTTTTTTTTTTTCTTTTTAGAGGATAGCGGAGGTGCGACTCCGAGTGTAGAAGTAGGGAAGTCGTCGAACTTCATAGAAATAGCGGAGGTGCGACTCCGAGTGTGAGAGTAGGGAAGTCGTCGAACTTCATGTGCGTGTGGCGCTTCGTGCATAAAAAGGTCCACGTGGTTGTTGTTGTTGAGACGGGCCCTGCGAGGTCAAGAGACTCTGGAGTATGTTGTTTTATGTTGTGGTCTGGGCGGTTTAGTAGGTTGATCGGGCGTGGTCAACGAGTCGGTACGTGTGTTAGGGAGTGAAAGAAACTTCGACTTCGGGCTTTGACAAGATTCTAAGTGCACTAGAATAGATCATTGACAAGTTGAGAGTAGGTCTGCTGGTCAGATTTGCTTGCGGACGTGGGGACCGAGAAAGATGGAATAACTGCCGAGGCTAGTGAAAAATCCCTAAGGTCCTGAAGCGATTGTGTTACCCTTCCTGTAGTAAACCGACAGATCTGTTTTATATTTTTGGTAGCTCGCGATACATGCAAGAAGTTGTTACGAGAGGAGCTGAGTGAAGGACGACTAGCCGCGAGGCTTTGTCAGCCGCAGTGTGTGTGAGTGTGACGTCACTAGGAGCCGCGCTGGGATAGGTCGGTTGTAGAGAAGGGTCGCGCACGGATTGGACGCAGTCCGTGGGGCTCGATTGGAAGGGGAAAGGCAAGCGAAGAGTATTCCGGGAATTAAAGTCACTTATTGATTACAAACTTTGTGAAATAAAAGACGAGAAAATGAAATTTTTTAAAGCATTTAGGAGTGAGATGAAGGGGGAGTCTTACATTAAAGCGAGCGTAGGAGAGGAGACGCCACCCGAAGGCACACCAGCTTACATTGTAATGGAGGAAAAGGGGGTAGCTCCGTGTCTGTGGCTAAAGCAATGGCACAAACTGACAGAGAAACATGGGAGCGTAGCGTTCCCGATACATGGGACATTCAATATAAGGATCCTAGAGAATTTGAGATTCACGATGTACGACATGAAGGTACCTCAAAGGCAAGCACAGTTTGAGGCTCTAGCAATTTGGGAACTAATGGCTAGACAGCAGCAGCAAAATAAGTTCGAGACTAGGATAAGGAAGGTAGAAAAGACACTAGCGGACGCTAGGTGGGATAATGCACAGAAGGTGTGGAGGTCGGATGTATTGCAGGGGATAAAATTGTTTCCAGCAATTACTAAGGAAGAGGGGGAGGCAGGTAAGAAAGCTACCTGTAAGACAGACAGGAAGTGTTCCAAGGATAGAGAGGACGAGGAAAAGTTGAGAAGAGAAGAGGAGTTAGAGGATGAGGAGTTAATAATGCAATTGCTGAACGACCGTCCACCACCTTATGCAGAGAGTGGACAAGGTCCAAGTACCAGTTCTGCCCCTCCGGCACCGGTACAGAACAGTGAAACTCAGAGTTCAGGAGCATCATCGGGGTCTAAGGACCCGAGTTTACTGTTCACCCCGCAGATACCGCAGGTTAGGAGAATATATCCAGATGTGCCCATGTTGAAACCTGCAGAAAATTATCAGCCGCAGGTCCCAAGGTATTACAGTAGCGACAATAGTACGCGAATGATTCTAGATCCAGCCGCAATGGGAGGACAGAATGGTCACAACCCAACAATGGCACAAGCTGAATCAACCCAGTTTTTGATGCCTCAAAAGCAGATGCAGGGGGGAACAGCACATGCTCAGATGACGGGGAGTCAGATGGGCATGCCGGCAATGATGACCCATAGTGTGGGAATGAACATGTCTCAGAACATGGGAAATGGACAAAACCCAGACGCGATATCACTACCCATTCCTGTAGGTCCACCAGTACCTTTGTATAGTCAGCCTAACTTAGGTATGAGCAGTCAAGGATCAATGCTGCAGAATGGGACAGAAAGAAGGTGCATAGAAAACACTCCAGGGATAACTCCGATAGCGGCTCAGCCAACTGGATCTGGATCCTTGATGGAGTTTAGTCCCATATGTGCTCAGTCAACACTGGTGAGGTCGAGTCCCCCACTGATAATACCTCTAACATCGAACACTGAAAAGTTGCCGCAACCATCAATGGCAGTCGATGTAAATGCTACACTTATGGGGTTGAATGCGCAACAGCTGACACAGTGGTTCAACAGTCTGAATTCCACACAAAGCTCAGCCAGTGGGAAGGGAGAAGATTATATGAATAGGATGAGGCTGAACATGGAAGCGCAAGAATTGGTGGAAGGGACTATGGGTGTGAATAGGTTAGAATCCTACTCGGAAGAAGAGCTGAGGTATCTATGTCCCAGGATTACGAGAGAAGTGAACAAAGTACATAAAAGCTTGCAGGAAATAGCTGACAAAAACGGGGTTGACATAGACAAGACAAAACACTTGAGCAGAAGCTACAGGTTGGATTTTGGGACCACGGATTTTGAACACATGAGGTCAGCAGGCATGAAGGCGCACCTTAGAGAACTGCTACAGAGTGCACAAGTGTGGAGGTGCTTAGACAAGTGGGAAAGCAGGTGGGTAAAGAGAAAGGAAAAGAGGAGGGACAGTGTTACAGAGCACAATGAGAAAAGACCACAGAGTAGCGAGGCAGTAACCATGTTACCAATGAGGGAGACAGCAGGGGGAAAATTAATACATGTACCATGGCACAGAAGCGACATTCAGTCTTTTACGGACGATTTTCCCAAACTGAGAGAGAAGCCGATTGAATGGTATCAACAGACTGATAGGTTTGTGAAGCTTGCAAAATGTCTCTGGGAAGACCTGAACACTCTATTTGAGATTGTGGTTCCGGCAGATTTGTGGGAGGACTGCAAAAGAGCTGTAGGTTGGCCGACAAGTGAACCAGAGAGAGACAGGGATACGGGTGCACCATCACCTATGGTAATGAGCCTGTACTATAAGGTGATTGAGCATTTGAAGACGAAGGTGGCCGCGAAAAACGTGGATTGGCAGAAGATCGATCGAACTGCCCAAGAGGCTAAAGAGTCGATTCATAGTTACTATGAGAGGTTGCGGAAGGCGTTCAAGAACTACAGTGGCACGGAAACAATAGAGGCGAAGGACATGCTTCATTTTGTGTTCAGATTTGTGGAAGGGCTGAGACCAGAGATAAGTCAGATGATAAAGTCGCATTTGATTTGCTGGCAGTCGAAACCGATTGACGAAGTGTTGAATTATGCGAAATACTGTAGCGACGAAATTGAGGTGAAACAGAAAAGGTTGAAAGAGAAGGTGATGATGATGCAGCTTAAGGCAGCTCAGACAGGTCTGCAAGGTCTGCAAGGGTTGCAAGGGTTCCAACAACAGGTACCGCAACCGCAGCCGCAGTTGCAGGGAAACATGGCGTTTCAGCCACAGGCGAGAGGCAGAGGCAGAGGAGGTTTTGTGAATAATGGTCCGGATTTGAACACTGTTGTGAATGGTGTGCAGGCAATGAAGAAGGTGATGCCGTGTCACGTGTGCGGAATTGTCGGTCATTGGAAACGCGAGTGCCCGATGGTGGTGCAGGAAGGTGCAGGTGCAGGTGTTGGTCAGCAAAACAACGATGTCAATGCATTTCAGACAATGAGGGGACCGAATTGAGAGGTCCAACCCCAAATTTTCAGACCGTAAATCAGTTGCAGGGATTACAATCTATGCAGCCGCAGCAGATGCAGATGCCTCGCATGCAGATGACGCAAATGCGGCCAATGCAACAGCAGTTACCCATGGTACCTAATCAGCAAATGCAAATACCTTTGGCACCAATGAGTCAGCAGCAAGTGATGGTTCCTCCACAGGTCTCGGGTCAGGTAATGAGTACAAATGGCACCGTACAACAGTTCCCGTTACACAGTGAGAGTGGAATAAACAATGTATGGGAGAGTGAAAGTTCAGAAGAAGAAGGAGATTGTGTGCTTGCAGCATCCTTGGAAGTTGATCAAAAGGGTCCGTACGTGGAGGGAAGAGTAATGGGTCATCGTGTTTCATTCTTGGTTGACACAGGAGCCACACGTTCAACCGTTAAGAGCAGTGAAGTACCAAATTTGCCACTCTCAGGGAGAACAGTTCAAGTGGTGGGAGTAGCGAACAGGCACCTGACAAACCCAATTACAGATCTGGTACCAGTCAGCATTGGTAACTATCAAGGGTTACACCAATTTGTGGTATTTGACTCAAGCCCGATAGCACTGTTAGGGAGAGACCTATTGTGTAAATTGGGTTGTTCGATTATGTGTTCGAACGAGGGAATAAAAATACAGACAAGCAGTGATGGGGAAGAAGAGGACAGTGCAGAGGGGGATGAGATGGAAACTGTCGATGAAGATTATCCTCTGATTTGTCTGTTCCCAATGATAACTGAAGAAGATATCCCAGCTGAATTACGGGAAACAGTCGGAAGGGAAGTGTGGGATATGACAGGGAAAGAGGTGGGATTGATGAAAGGAGTGGAACCAGTGAAAGTGACTGTAAAGCCCAATGCAATCTTTCCCCAGACCCCACAATACCACATGGCACAAGACACCCTCATGAAAGTTGCCCAACTCATTGACGAATTTGTAAAGCAGGGAGTGCTGAAGGAGGTGTTGAGCAGTCCATGTAATTCACCAATCATGGGACTAATAAAGCCGAGTGGAAAGGTCCGACTCGTGCAGGACTTAAGGAAAATAAACTACATCATAGTCAAATGCTGCCCTGTCGTACCAAATCCAGCTGTGATAATGTTCCAGGTCCCTTGCGATGCCGAGTGGTTCTCAGTCATCGACTTGTCACAAGCATTCTTCTCGGTGCCTCTTCATGAGGACAGCCAATTTCTCTTTTGTTTCAAATTCTTAGACAGAGTGTACAGTTGGTGTCGAATTCCTCAAGGGTTTTCTGAGTCACCGTCGATATTCAATCAGATTCTAAAGAAAGACTTGGAAGCATTAGAATTGCCATTCGAGTCAACCCTAGTACAGTACATCGATGACTTACTGATTGCATCAAAGACAGAAAGTGGCTGCACAGCCGATACCATTGCTCTGTTGAACCATTTGGGAAGGAATGGACACAAGGTGTCTCCTTCCAAATTGCAGTTCTGTCAGAAGAAAGTGAAATACTTGGGTCACCAGATAGAGAAAGGGTCAAGGAGAATTATGAAGGAAAGAATAACGAGTGTACTTCAGATGAGTCCACCAAAGACAAGGAGGGAGGTGAGGAAGTTTTTGGGAATGGTGGGCTATTGTCGCCAGTGGATTCCCAACTTCTCGACTCTAGCAAAGCCTTTACTGAAGCTGACCCAGAAGGATGCCTTGGATCAAATTGAGCTGAAAGGAGATGAGATGGATGCTTTTGTTGAATTGAAAGAATGCATGTGCAGGGCTCCAGCTTTAGGTATGCCTGATTACACAAAGCCTTTCACATTGTTTTGTCATGAACGTGATGCATGTTCTTTGTCTGTCTTGACTCAAGCCCATGGTGGCATAAACAGACCAGTAGCGTATTTTTCGGCTACTTTGGATCCGGTCGCAGCAGCACTTCCAGGGTGTTTGCGCGCCGTAGCAGCAGTTGGTATCAGCCTCACTCAGAGTGAAGGAATAGTGATGGGACACCCAGTAACAGTCATGGTCCCTCACTCAGTTGAGATACTTTTGACCCGCTCCCGAACGCAACACATGACTGGAGCAAGACTCACAAGGTATGAAACGATAATTCTGGGCTCACCGAATGTGCAGCTGAAAAGGTGCACTACGTTGAATCCAGCAACCTTGCTTCCTGGAGAAAATGCCGAAATTGAGAACGCTGAAGACGTCGAGCATGACTGCCTTCAGGTGACTGAATTTTGCACAAAACCTCGACCTGATATTAAGGATACTAAGCTTGATGAAAATGACCAAATTGTTTTCGTTGATGGTTCATGTCTAAGAGATGGCATGGGAATTTTGAAAGCAGGATATCCTGTATGCACTGTAACAGGTGTCTTGGAAGCGGGATGGCTTCAAGGAGTCTATTCTGCACAAGTAGCAGAACTTGTAGCCCTTACAAGAGCATGTCAATTGTCTGCACTGATGAAAGTCACCATTTACACTGATAGTCAGTACGGGTTTGGGATTGAGCACGACTTTGGACAACTATGGTCACAGAGAGGTTTCCTGACCTCTTCAGGATCCCCAGTGAAAAATGGGGAGAGAATAAGGGAATTGTTACACGCCATTCAAATGCCAGCCGAAGTTGCAGTGGTAAAGTGTAGTGCTCATACAAAAGGACAGGACTATGTTTCTCTGGGAAATGCATATGCGGATCAAGTCGCAAGATTTTGTGCCTTGAACTGTATATTACTCAGAGATGAATGGAATTCGATAAGTGAACCAGAACTCGAACCAGCTGAAGCATTTGCCTTGAAGGTCGTAGATACAATAGATGAACTAAAAGCATTACAGAATAATGTCAGGGAGGATGAAAGAGATTCCTGGATTAAATCACAATGTATAAAAAGACCAGATGAGTTATGGGTTTCAAATGAGGGAAAATTTGTCTTGCCAAATAGTCTCTTATCACAGCTTGCGCGGTTCTATCATGGGCAAGCTCACCTAGGGAGAGATGCCATGATAAGATTGTTCAAAACTGATTGGTTTAACCCCAGATTTCGTCAAGCTGCAGAAGCAGTTTGCCATCGATGTGTCACTTGCCAGCAGATGAACCCAGGAAAGGGAACAGTTGTGAACGTGAGCCACATTGGCAGAGCCAGTGGCCCATTTAGTAGAATGCAGATGGACTTCATTGAGATGCCTGTACATGGGGGTTTGAAGTATGTGTTGGTGATTGTGTGCATTTTTAGTCACTGGATTGAGGCATACCCAACACGTAGAAATGACAGCCTTACAGTTGCAAAGCTATTGTTGAGAGAGTTGATACCACGTTTCGGATTCCCGATCTCTTTAGAATCAGATAGGGGAAGTCACTTCAATAACGAGGTGATAAAGTTACTTTGCGAAGCGCTGAACATTGAGCAAAAACTGCATTGTAGCTATCGCCCTGAAGCATCAGGACTGGTGGAGCAGATGAATGGTACACTGAAATCAAGAATAGCGAAAATATGTGCATCGACAAATTTGAAATGGCCTGACGCATTGCCCTTAGTGCTAATGTCAATGAGAAACACCCCTGACAGAAAGACTGGATTGTCTCCGCACGAAATTCTCATGGGCAGGGCTATGAGACTTCCTGCAGTTCCTGCAAACGCGCTCTTGAATATCACAGATGATATGGTGTTAGACTACTGCAAGGGTCTGGCTGACGTGGTTCGCTCTTTCTCTCACCAGGTGGAAGCCACCACCTTGCCACCGATCCAAGGTCCAGGACACGCACTGAAAGCAGGTGACTGGGTCGTGGTAAAGAAGCACGTGAGGAAGTCGTGTCTGGAACCCCGTTGGAAAGGCCCTTTCCAAGTGATCCTGATGACAACTACCGCTGTGAAGTGTGCGGGGGTTCCCAACTAGATTCACGCCAGTCACACAAAGAAAGTGTTGTGTCCCACAGATGAGGAAGTTGAAGCGCTAAAACTGCCAGTGCCTGACAAAACAGTGCCGAGTGCTGAGACAGAGCAAAACCGAACTGAAAGCGAACAGGCAGAAACGGGAGAGAGAGAGATATTCTCTGAGGACGAAGAGACCAACTCGCTTGGGGGAGACCAAGGAGAAAGTTCAGACAGCGACGAAGCAGCTGAAGGTGACAAAGAGCCTGAAGCAGCTGAGGGTAGCAAAGAGCCTGAAGCAGCTGAGGGTAGCAAAGAGCCTGAAGCAGCTGAAAGTGATAAAGAGCCTGACGAAAGTAACGGTGACGAAGGGCTCGAGAAAGGTGAAAAAGCAGGGGAGCCTGATCAGAGGAGGGCTTTCCCAGAAGCAGACGATACAGAAAAAGAAAAAGAGAACGTGATTGATTCCCCAGAAGGAGGGGACAAGGCAGAACAGAACAAAACAGTTCAAGCTTCCACAGAAAAGATTGCAAGTCCATCAAATGGACACGGTGCAAAGAGGAGACTAAGTATATCACCCATAAAAGAAAGGACTAAAGAAAATTTGAACGACGGAGAAAGGCCAAAAGTGAAAGAGAAAAGAAAGGAAGTGACTGTCGTGGTACCATCCTCAAGTGAGGAAAAAGACTTGGCCAAAGAGGAAAGTACCAGTGAGGCAGAATCGAAAAGAGAGGCAAAATTGAAAAGGAAAAGGATACCGAACAGAAGGTATTCCGGTCCTGAATGGGCATATGTAGTTCATGACGATTGGACTGACGAATTTGTATCTCTTAGCCTCGAGAACGAAGAAGAAGAGATACCAATAGAAAAGAAAAGTTTTATGGACTCTGTTGATTGAAAGGGTGATAAATGACATTGCTTGCTACAATCTAACGTGATACAAACAACCAGCTGAGACATTGCTAAACCGGATGAGACACTTGCTGAACTGATAAAAGACTGAGTTATTGCCGAATTGAGACAAATGCTACTAACCGATCAGTGACTGGCCTCTTGAGGAAGACGGTGTGAACATTGCGCTCGCTCAGTTTTGTAACTGAATTGCTAAATAGTTTCTTTTATAGGTGCTTCCAGCTCTCTGATTCTATACAGATCATGACGCAAAACAGTAGAAAGAAGTATTGTAAACACGTGTGTATAGGCTTAGTAGTTGCATGTGTAATAATAATAATGGCAATAGTGCTTACAATGCATGGAAAGGGTGAGAATGAGAAAATTGATGCTTCTACTTTTGCTCCTGTTACTGTCACTGAACTAACTGCACTGAAAAGACTAGAATTAGATGAGAGACACTTGCATGATAAGAAAGAGCTTTCATATAATGTTTTCTATCGCTTGCTAACAGAATATGTTGAGACTATGGATGCGAAAGATTGTTATGTGTGTACACAGATACCGACATCGGTAAAGGTAGGGGTGACTTATCACCACATGCCTCTTACATACGGGATTACATGTAGTATAGTAATGTCTAGGTTTTATGGTCAGACTAACCTACAGTATTTTTACTCAAATTATGATGTTACCTTTGCATATGTTCCTATAATTGCGCAGCTAAGCCAGATTGCTAAAGACTGGGATGCTAAAATAATGAGGGAATTTTTCGAGCCAATGCAGCCTTTTGAAACGGCTCACGCTCAAAGGGAAAACCTTACCTGCTCGCTCTCTGCAATAGAAATAAGCTTTTTAGATCGCACAGATGATAGAAGAGCGTAAATGAATGCGAAATTAGAAAAAGAGCTACATAAGAGGACTTCAGTAGATAATTATGATTTTGCCGCAATAAAGACACAAGGGAGAATAGCTTTAGATGCTTGGCATGTAGGGAAATTTTGTATATATCGAGGTGAATCCTATTATGACAATATCTTTGTAGGAGCGAGTGAGTGTAAACATACGTTTATCTTTAAGGCCAAATGGACATTCATGATGAACGGACTTGACCCTGTCATTCCAGGGGTATATTACATTTGTGGGTATAATGCCTATTATCGTCTTCCAAAGGGATGGTGGGGGAGATGTTATTTGGGTATAGTGTTCCCAAAGGTTTATCAACTGGATGACCTATCGATGATTTCAAAGACATCTGGATCCCATCGTATCCAGAAAAGAGAGACCGCAGCTGCTGTGGTAGGAGATATATTTGGAGCCATGATTCCTTCGTTGGGAGTTGTGCTGAATTCCATCAAAATAAGAAAGTTGTCTACTATAGTGGATAACATGTTGACAAAGTTTTCAGGTGCTATAATCCTGATAGATGCTGAACTTGCAGCGGAAAGAGCTATGACTCTTCAAAATAGGCTTGCTTTAGACATTCTTTTAGCAAAGGATGGCGGTGTTTGCAAAATGCTTGGTGCACGACACTGTTGGACGTATATTCCAGACAATAGTGTGAAAATTAAAACAATGCTTGCTAACCTAACAAAAGAGAGTGCGGACTTGAAGGAATTGAAAGAACCAGGAGTGTGGGAGAAGGTTGGAAAAGGACTTGCTTCAGTGGGACATTGGATTGGGGGAATTTGGAATGGAATATTGCTAAAAATAATACAGGGAATACTAATAGTATTAATTTGCATATTCGGAATTTGGGGAATAAAAAGGGGAATAATAATGATTATGGAAAGAATTAGAAGAAGGAAGGAAGAGAAGATAATGAAGAGAATGGCAGAAGAATACAAAGCGAAAACTAGGGGAATTAAAAGGAAAAGAGAACTGACAGAATTTTAATGGAATAAAATTTGTGGGCATGATTTGGTGTGATGACAAGTAGTCATCAGTGGAGGGATTGATGAAGCTGAAATGAAGGTTTTACATTTATTAACGCATATACGTAGTGTGAAATAATCATGTGTGACTTTAACCGAACTAATAAAGATTGTACGGGGACAAAATGTGCCCTCAGAGTAGTTTGCCAACATTTATAAGCGTGCTTATATAACGTGATGTATTAGAATTGCACTAATCCGACATAATCGTAAACGTGTGCTATGATTTGCTTGTTTGAAATGTTTTAGCTTAGCATAACTTTAGTGCAGGCTTCGGCGTAGTTGCCTGGTCTCACGGGTTTAGATGCTCGTATTTTTCCAATGTGCTATTAAACGTGTATTTCTGCTTGAAGCTGTACTTTTCCACTGAGATCGTTCACATGCTTATCTTAAGGTTTCGTGCCAGCCTGGCATATTTTCTCTTTACTCCAAGGTCGATCTGCAGGTGCGGACAATGGAAGCTCTGAAAGTGAGTTAATTGGTATAAAATGTTGCAACTTGCGTACCCGTCTTCAAGGATAATGTATGCTTAAGTAAAAGCTTGAGAACTGTTGTTTTTGATTGGACAATTTGAAGCTAACCTATGAACCCTCCAATGGAAGACCCTACTGGATTTGAACTGTTGTCTATTTAAACCAGGTGCACGAGAGGAAAGCAGCCATTTTATTGGACTTCGCACATGCCCGCCATTTTGCAGGACATTGCAGCTATTATGGCCCACTTTGCTGCGACGCCATTTTGAGAGACTTTGATGCTTTCTCTAACCGAGAGAAAGAGACTTAAATGATTCTTACCCTAGAGACTTTAACTTCGATTTGTCCCCTTGCATGAAGTAGTAGTTTATCTTGCCGCCGTGAGGCAACTGCCCCGTCCACCCCTGCCCCTTTGCCCCGTCCCATGCTGATCGAGAAACGGTACCTGTGAGACGAAGACTTCCTTGAATGCTGATCGTAATTGGTAAATATGAAAAGAAATTGTACAATTGCATTGTGTTTCTTTTAGGTAACCAACTGCTGATTTTGATAAGAGCCCTAGTTAAGAGTTTTCTAAATTAATGTTGCTAAATTGTTTTTGCATGAAGTCCCACATGCTGATGCTAATTTGAGGTTAGACGAGGATTCCTTTTGTCGCACGATGCAATTTGAGACCTTTTTATGCTGACTAAATGTATGCAATTAGTTCATTACAGATTATCGTATTAGTGATTTGCATTGCTATTATCGAATGCCTTGTTATTCAAATGCTGCATAGATTGCACTTGTTTCGCCGCTATGGACAGCTATTAATGTTCATTTACGTATATCATTTGGTGTTGAGACACATCTATATTGTGCTAGCTTTGTTAATATAGGGAAATAAATTTACTAACTTTGAATAAACTGGTGTGGTTATTCCTGACTGAAAGGTCAGGGTTCGCCGAAATGTATTCTGGATTAATTGTTAAGTGTTATGTTGACCAGGGAATTGCTTATGTTCGTTATTGATTATTGATTTAATGAAATTGACTGATTAAGGGTGCCGAGGGTCCCACTTAGCCAAAAGATTCATCGGCCTAAAGAGCGTCCCAATACAGGTAAAATTACTAGTACGGACCGCTCTATCACACCCTAGCCTAGAAAGGCTCTTGATTATAACCCCTCAAAAGCAGAGGTTCTCCTTCTTGGAGGTCAGATTCCCATCTGTTGATGGCAGACTGGCCAGAACTGGTCAGTAAGCTCACCAGCAGTTGGTAGATTTTTCAGGGGGCATCTCTAAGGTGCCCTCTGGGTCCATGTATTGGGTACATGTCCTCACTTGTAATATAATGTACCATGCCTTAGGGCTGAAGGCCTGCTGTAGGGATGACTTACAGATATTACAAGCAGTGTTATGGGGGACATGGCCTGTTTTCAATTTTGGGAGCACATTGTCAGGCAGCCTGCAATGGCAATCTGTATCAGGGTCGCGCTGGGTCCCTCAGAGTGGCACAAGTTGTGCTGCAGTTCTGAGGGGCCATCTTCAGTACCCAGGCCCTAAGTGCTAGCGGTACCATTGACTAGGGACTTACATGGGGCTGAAGGTCAGTTGAAGTTGCATCTAAAGAACAGTCAAAAGTGTGGGGTATTGCAACCAGAACCCACGTTCCTACAGCTGTATATAATTTGTCTACTAATTCTCACCAGCTGGGGTGAATGAGCCAAAGGATGGTGCTCCATCCAGGAGAGGAAGGCGAACTGCAATTCTGGGAGCAAACCTCTGCTTTGGCAGGTCTTGCCCATGTATTCAGTCTCTGTGCCGCATCCCCAAGAGATCAGCTTTCAATGCCCGATCCAACAAGGTGGTCATGTGAGACAGCCGAGCATCTGTAAGTGTCTGGCCTGGACAAGGCTTGCTATATGAAAGAAGGACCTCTTTGACCAGCAGGCCACTATGCCTCATGAAATTGACAAGCCGGAGGAGTCTCTGCGTTTGCAAAAAACATCCACCTGTGACCAAGAGTAAGTTCCTGCAGAACAGAAATGAGTCATCCACTACTTTTTCAACTTGCACCAAGAACATTTCAGATTGATGAAAGTGGAGAATGTTAAGTGGCATGTTGATGTCCTGCAGTTCATTTGGTCTTTGCTGACCAGGCCATAATCAATCCAGCAGAACAAACTCATGTGCACAGTACAGCGGGTCCATGTAGGAGCCCCATAGCACCAAAAACTCACATGTCCAAAGTGCGCAACATAATCAAGACACTAACCTAATCCCTATTTTGTGTGGGGATGAGGACAACCATTTCCTTCCTGCATCCTAGTGGGCATGGACATAAATGTCCACCTTAAGAAATGTGTTACACACTATCATTACGTCCACATACAGACCCTCACCCATGCAGGTATGTGCACCTAGCACAAAAATGTAAATGTCTGCTGTTACCTCCCTGCAGTCCATGTCACAATAAAATGGATTGCACCAACATGTATGCTGTCAATCGTCTTTTGTGCATTTGGTTTTTTTGCTCACCAAGGGTGAGCTCTCCATGGGGAAGCCACAGCACCTTGTCCCTGCCCTTCAGAAGTTGAAAAATAATAAGTCCCATTTTTCTTCAACTGCTGGAAAAGTAGTTCCTTGTCACTCCTGCAGCCCTTAGGTAAGGCTTCTAAGCACCAGGTCTCCCCCCCCATACATGGTTCGTGTAGAATTCAGCTGGGTGGTCTTGGAGTAGGAATTCGTTTTTTTGTCCTTGTAGCAGGTAACAGAAGACCAACAACTTAACCCACTGGTAGCAATTCTATTTCAAGAATCCAGTAGGAGTTGGGAGTCCTTGAGGAGTCTTCTTCCAAGAGCCACGCAGAGTCTTCTTTCTGACAGATGTTTCCTTCCCAGGTTCAGGAATGTTCTGAGGAGGTGGTGGTAAGATGCTAGACCTATTGTGTGCACTAGACAGTGATTGGGGAATTTCCCCACCCAATCCTAGCTACCTTCTCACAGAATTCCTGCTTCATCTTTCAGCCCTTGCTGTCACATTTTACTGAAAACTTTCCTGGAGTTATTCATGCAACATGCCATTTGTTTCCCAACTGCAAGACCATGGCTCTTCGTCTAGCCCCTACTCTATGGAGATGAGGTGACCTCCCCCAAGGAAGTTCTAGAAATCCCTCCTGCAGTGAACAGAGCCAAACAATGTTGGATGTCTGGGAATTAATAATTGCTGTTCCTGACACCCCCTTTGGATTTCCAAATCAAAGGAAGAGCTGTAAAAGCTTACCTATGTTCTGCCAACTAGTCTTTCATCTATGAGATGACTCATCCTTGCTAAATGGCCACTTTTGATATCACTTCTACTTGCCTGCTGCCAAGGCCAAGCCATTGTCCTCTAGAATGAGGGTTATTAAAAAGTCAGCCAAGGATGTGTATTCAGTCTTTGGAACAGTGCAGAATGGCAAATCAATTCTAAACCACTTTACTTCAGTCAGCATAAAGTAAACTTTTCTAAACTTACTTTTCCACTAAAGTTATGAACCATCTAATTTCACCAGTGAAAGTGGAAAAACACTTTTAATGGGTGCTTTGTGTGTTTCCCATGTTTAGAGATGAAAAAGTAAGTAGTCTGTTCCTGTAAATTGCAGCTTTACCTGCATAGTGAAAACAGATTTTTGTGCTTGTTGAGTGTGAGGAAATACGCTTTCCAGTATCTACAATGCCAATTTTCTACATCTTTAGCACCAAGCCCTGTAGATCTACAGGGTATACTTTAGGGGTAATTTAGCTACAAAAGGGGTTTATCTACATGGAAAAGATATGCTTCCATTCCACATGACACTGCAGTGCTTTTAAACCGCAGCCCAACTAGATCACTATGGTGCTTTGTGAGCCATATATTCTTGTTATATGTGGGTGGTGTAAATATTCACTGCACCCAACATGACATTTAATTTCCATGCTACAGCTGCAAATCTTGTGCCATCTACCATGCCCTTACTTGGAAGTTGAATAGCCAATTAGGTGAACACATTGCACAGCATGTTGTAGGGGAAAAACACACATACTTTATATCCCTTTAGCAGTAGCATAGCACATAGGGGGTCATTCTGACCCTGGCGGCCGGTGGCCGCCAGGGCCACCGACCACAGGAGCACCGCCAACAGGCTGGCGGTGCTCCCACGAGCATTCTGACCGCGGCGGTTCAGCCGCGGTCAGAAGCGGAAAGTCGGCGGTCTCCCGCCGACTTTCCGCTGCTCGGGGGAATCCTCCATGGCGGCGGAGCGCGCTCCGCCGCCATGGGGATTCTGACACCCCCTACCGCCATCCTGTTCATGGCGGGAAACCCGCCATGAACAGGATGGCGGTAGGGGGTGCTGCGGGGCCCCTGCAGTGTCCATGCCAATGGCATGGGCACTGCAGGGGCCCCCGTAAGAGGGCCCCGCAAAGTATTTCAGTGTCTGCTTTGCAGACACTGAAATACGCGACGGGTGCAACTGCACCCGTCGCACCCCTGCAACTACGCCGGCTCAATTCTGAGCCGGCGTCCTCATTGCAGGGGCATTTCCTCTGGGCCGGCGGGCGCTCTTTTGGAGAGCGCCCGCCGGCCCAGAGGAAATGTCTGAATGGCCGCCGCGGTCTTCTGACCGTGGTGCGGTCATTTGGCGGCGGTACCTTGGCGGACGGCCTCCGCCGTCCGCCAAGGTCATAATCAGGGCCATAGTCCTAAATCCAGTAAAACCAGACAGCTGAAAAGAAGAAACAACAACAAAAATGATGCCTTTCCTTATAAAATGTATCTAAATGGATAAATGGAAAATAAATACTTGAAAACTAACACTAATACTCCCTTGTCCAAGGAAGGGTCAGAAACTTGGAGGGAATGGGCATTCAAAGAAAAACATACAATCAAATCATAATAAGGAAATCAAAATGTTTTACTGTAACCAGAAAAAGCCCAAAGGAATTCCAAAACACCATTTAAAACCCAATAGAAACAAAGACCAAATGAAATATGAAGTCACGTCCCCAACCCCAACAGTATTCAGTCATGAGTTAAGGCACTGAGGAACATAAAAAGCGATGGGCGATTGTTTGAATTAACCTCAGGTGCCGACAATTACTCTGGCCACAATCCAGTCTTTATTGCCCACCTTGCCACCTCAGACAGGAACCGGCCATATGTTTATCAGCCTTGGTCCTGGTCCAGTGGGAACAGTCCAACCTTGACTAGCAGGCCACGTGCTTCTGAGTGGGAACACGAACGACCTCGGTCTGGCCAGCTTATGAGGGCCTTTTTAGTAGGGTGCAGCTTGAGTCCTATGGTACAGTAAGCATAGGAACCAATTCCGAGCATGCTTGTCTAAAAAAAGTGATGAGTGGATTGCTTGAATTACTCTTTGTCACTGGTAATTACTTTGGGCCTCGATCCAGTCCATTGTGTATTTTTTGCCAGAACACGCCATAAGCAAATTCGCCAAGGGCCTGCTCCAACAGGAATAGTCCATCCCGAAGTGCAAGGGTAGGTTCCTTCTGAGCACAAACAACCTCTTAATGCTTTCTGCCTATTTGGGCCTCTTCCATAGGCTATAGTGTGAGTCCCGCTGCTCAGTGAGCACAGTACTCAATCTGGGCATCCCATTGTGAAAGTTCTTTTTGAGTGAACAAAAATGTGTGCTTAACATTATGAACATTTCTGTGCTAAACGAAAACATTGCACCTTTGAAATACTCTATTTTCCTATGTTTGTCAATTAAGCCCAAACTAGGCCTCAACTCCATATTTTTTTCAAACGCTTCCATGATGTGTTTTTGATGTTTCATTCTGACACCACACGTATCTGTGTTGAAAGGCTGTTCTTGAAGAGCTAATGATAAAACGTTTTCTACATTTAAGACCATTCCTGCCTGTATCACTTTTTATTTGACTTGCATTGTTTTTGCAACTAGATTTGTACTGACACATCCGATGATGCTTGGGCAGAAGAAGGCACATTTACTTCAGTTACAGAATCGTTCTAGTAGGGTGGCAGTAGGTGACGCTTTTTAATTCTGAAATAGGATCTGTTTAGCCTTGTTCACCTAATGCTGTCTTTGCATGTCAATTGACTTCTATTGTAAATGTGTCTCTACATCTGGAACACTGGGACGTGAGCCAGTCTGGTTTGCCCTAATTCTTAGAGCAGAAGTCTGCTTCTCGATTGTGACAGAATAGGTTTGCTTTGGAACTTGACATTTTTTCTGACCCTTTGCTGCATCTGACTGATCCGTATGCTGACTCTCTATACTGATTTAATGTGCATTTTGATTTACCTTATATTTGTGCCTTTTGTATTAATCCTTATTTTTAAAATTAATCTTCATGGCTTTGAAAGTCACTGGTCTCCATCTTTTTTTATTTAAAGTTTATTTATTCATTATGCTGATTTGCTGTCAAAAATGTTGAAACACATTGCCTTATACACTTTTGAGGTTAACGCCATCTCTGATCCTGCATAAGCACTTTATCTTAGATTATTTGATCAGACAGCATCAACAACTTAGGTGGAAAATGTGGACAGATCAGATAACAGTTTAGATAAGACCTAGAGTTAACATTTTCCCTTTCCTGGATCTCTGTCTACAGCATGGTTCCCGTCACTGGCCTGCTCAAATTGAATTATTTGCCGCATTACAGTGTTCCTGAGCTATTTCTGAGCGAATGCAAGTGAGTATCAATAGGGCGAAAGAATGGTGTTAGATTGTGGTGTCAGAGTGCATCCTGGTACTCGTAGTTTGAAATTTTGAAGGTGTGGATTTCTTTGTCGTAACATAACTTATGCTGCGTGTGAAGGTTCTTGGTTATAGGATTTTTTTTTGCAGGTTATTAGGTGGTTTGGATACCGTGATGTTTATGAGCCTGTGGACCCCCACTTTATTATTACTGGAACCCGAGGACCCCCACTGAATCATAAGTGGAATATAAGGACCCCCCACTAAGTCATTACTGTATGCTGACGACCTAATCAGGTAATATTATTTAATTTTCTCAGCAGCCGCATACCCCCTGAGGAGATTTCACGGCCCCCAAGGGGTCCCCAGACCACAGGTTGGGAATCACTGTCATAGATTGTTAGATCTCGCCATTGTGGTATTATTGTCAAATGCATTGAAATTGTAGAATTGCTGTCATTTCTGTGATTGGGGTTATGTTGGTTTGGTAAGCGGTTTCATCAAAATCTAAGATCTCAAGATATTTGTTTTTGTTTAACCTGTCTTTAAAAGTGGTTGTGCATTGTGAGGTGCCATATATACAACAAAATTGGGACTTTCTCGATTACTAAATTGTTTAGTTGAATGCACTTTTAATTGGAATGAATCTTTATCTCTTTTGTGCTCATGAATAAATGCACCAATCCATGGTTAGTTTGCCTCTGGTCATAAAATTACAGTGAGTGAGATTGGGTGTTGAAGGCACCATTGTGTCAAATTGATTTGTCTTTCTCCTTCTTCAGTTTTAGGTGAAGCAGACAATAAGTTTGTTTTATCCCTTGGGTGAGCTGGATGTGCTGAAGATGTCCAAAGCACCAGCGCTCGTGTGATAAAGATGTATCCAGCAAGCCCAAGCACCCACCCACATGGGTGCTGGTGCTCCCATTGTGCCCCCCCCACTATATAATTTCATAGAGAATGGCAGCATAAGTGCTTCCTCTGCCACTAAAACCCTTCCTCTCCCGGTGATCTGATGATGTCATCACCCACATAGTGTGCCAACATCATCAAAAGGCGCCAGGAACTCACTGGAAGCCATTTGTTTTGAAGGGAAGCCTTCTGCTGCAGGTAAGGACAGGAGTGAAGAGAAGCACTGGGTGAAAGGAAAGAGTCTCCTTTCCTGCAGTACCTATCTTGAGTGCATTCCTGCTGCATGATCATGGGTGGGACAGCAATTGCGCAGCAGGAATGCAACCGCAGGATCACCAGGGTTTTCTGTTTGTGGAGGGAACGACCCCAAGGGCAAGGATCGTTCCCCCTATATGATCACTTGTTTCCTGTGCTTTCTGCCCCCTGCCATCCCCAGGAGCAGATCTGCTGTTTTTGATCTACTCCTTTGGGGGCAGGGTTGGAAATCCACTAGGCCACCAGGAAATTGAATTATGGGCGGAGTGGCTGTTTTTAGGTCGGACTGTCCTATTATCCCACCCTCCTCTGTGGGGGGGAGGATGGAAATCCCCTAGACACTAGTGAATTGCAATATTTTATGATTATGGGGTGGCGGACTCTCCCCTGAGAAGACATTTTTCCTAATGCTTTCTGCCCAGAGGGCAGATCAGCCATTTTAAGGTTGATCTGACTGTCGGAGTAGCAAGTTGGAAACCCACTATCCACCAGGGCATTGTTATATGTGTATTGGAGAGGACCGTCCCCCTTGGGTAAGAGTAGCTGTCCTCAGAGCACATTTTATCTTGTGCTTTCTGTCCCGCACCCCACCCGAGGGCAGATCAGATGTTTTTAATGCTATCTGTCCCAGGGGTTGGAAAACCACTAGACACCAGGAATATGTTTTTGTATATGGCGGGAGAGCAGGCCTTTGGACAAGGGTCACTCCCCAAAAGGGCTCTTATTTTTCCCTTTGTTTTCTGCTCCGGGCAGAGCAGTCACATTGTTGGCAGATCTGTCTCCAGGGGGAAAAAAAGCCACTATACATCAGGAAGTAAGTTTCTGTATGTACAGGAATCTTACCTTGGGGTAAGGATCTCTCCCCTTCGGGGTAACAATTTTTTGCCTCTCTGTTGTGCCCCCCAGCCACCAACCTCTTTTGAAGGGCAGACAACATGTTTTTCATGTTGACCTGTCACCAGTGGCAGATCACTTTGTGTTTTATGATCTAAACTATTCTATTTCTTATCATCATTTGTATTTGTTAACTCTTGCTCTGCCGATCTCTTCTCTGCTCTCCTCTGCCTTTTCTGCCTTTCTCACTCTTCATACTTATTTCACGCAGCCTATTTCATACTTTTCTATCTTTTTAGCTCTTTTGGGCCTTTTTGCCCTCTTTCACTTTTTCTTCTTTGCGCCGTTTCCCGCTCCTTTTTCCGCTCCTCCCACCCCCACGCACCCTCATTCACCTGCACCTCCCACCTCCCAGCTGCTCCTCCCTCCCCCCTCCCTTCTTAATGGCGGTCGCTGCGCGCTAGGGTGAGTGTCTCCTGACCTAGTTTGGCCAGGTAGCACACTCCCCAAGCGCACAGCACCACCAAGCCGTGCCCGTGTCTCCCCCTCCCCGACCTCCCTGCTTCCAGGGATCGAGGCCCTCCTGACCTCGATCCGCTAGAGTGTTTTCCTCTGGTTAGCTCCTCTTGCTCTGTCGATCTCTTCTCTGCTCTCCTCTGCCTTTTCTGCCTTTCTCACTCTTCATACTTATTTCACTCAGCCTATTTCATACTTTTCTATCTTTTTCGCTCTTTTGGGCCTTTTTGCCCTCTTTCACTTTTTCTTCTTTGCGCCGTTTCCCGCTCCTTTTTTCCGCTCCCCCTGCCCCCCGCATCCCTATTCGCCCACACCTCCCGCCTCCCAGCTGCTCCTCCCTGCCCCCTCCCCCCTCCCTTCTTAATGGCGGTCGCTCCAAAGAGCACGCACAGACCCTTCTCCTGCCACAACTGCAGCTTCACCTGCACCAGAGCCCACAAACCTACTAGGACCAAGACAAACCACCTCCGCTGCATACTCCTCAACACCCGCTCAGTGCGCAAGCCCGCCGTCGAACTCTGGGACCTGCTCGACTCCACCACCCCGGACGTGGCCTTACTAACTGAAACCTGGTGGAACGACTCCTCAGCAACCGACATCGCCATAACCATCCCGGACGGATACAAGGTCTCTCGCAGAGACCGCACCAACAGAACCGGAGGAGGCATAGCCATCGTCCACAAAGCCAGCCTCGAAGTCAAGACCCTCCTGGACGACTCCTTCAGCTCCGCTGAACTCCTACACTTTCAAGTCCACACCGACCCCAACACCACGCTCAGAGGAACACTCATTTATAGACCTCCGGGATCCAGGGCACCACTCAGCAACGCCATCGTCGACCTTGCCAGCACCCACGCACTCGCCTCCACGGACTACATCCTCCTCGGGGACCTGAACTTTCACCTCGGAAACAACAATGACACCAACACCACCACCCTGACAGACAACCTCGCCAACCTCGGCTTCATACAGCTCGTCAATACACCCACCCACACAGTCGGTCACACTCTTGACCCCACCTTCTCCACAAGCAACCACGTCACCTTCAACCATACCACCGAACTCTACTGGACCGACCACCACTGCATCCATTTCACCTTCAAGAAACGGACAGAACACCACCTCACCGAACAACCACCTTGCCGACGCTGGGGCAAAGTCACCGAAGACCAACTAACCAATGCCCTAGCCCAGAAACCTCCCGCCAACCCCACCGACCCTGACACCGCCGCACACAACCTTAAGCTTTGGATCAACGACAGCGCCAAACACCTTGCTCCACTCAGGAGGCCCCCCAACAACCAAGTCAACAGGAAAGCCACCTACCTGGTTCACCACCGACCTCCAAGCCTCCAAACGCCTCTGCCGGAAACTCAAGCAAACTTGGCTTCTTAAACGCACCCCAAACAACCACACAGCACTCAAGGATGCTACACGCAAACATCACCAACTCATCAGGCTAGCAAAAAGAGCAAAAAGATCCTCCTTCAAAACCCACCTTGAAAACAACGTCCATGACTGCAAAGAACTTTTCAACATCGTAAAAGAACTCATCAGCCCAAGCGCCACCGTCAACGACATCACCGAAAAATCACTGACATCCACGACAGCTGCAACACCCTTCACACGTTGGACACTCCCATGCCACCCTCTACGAACTCCACCTGCTCCAGCCGACTGACCTCCTGGACCAGCGCCAACAACGACGAAACCCGCAAGACTATGAATTCCATCCACTCCGGATCACCATCAGACCCCTGCCCACACCACGTCTTCAACAAAGCAGACACAGCCATCACACCACACCTACGGAAGGTCATCAACATCTCCTTCGAAACTGCAAGATTCCCAGAAAGCTGGAAACACAACGAAATCAACGCCCTTCTCAAAAAACCAAAGGTGGACCCCAAAGACCTGAAGAACTTCCGGCCCATCTCCCTGCTCCCTTTCCCGGCGAAGGTCATTGAGAAAATCATCAACACACAGCTCACTCGGTACCTCGAAGACAACATCATCGACCCCTCCCAGTCCGGCTTCAGACGAAACCACAGCACCGAAACCGCCCTCCTCGCCGCCACAGACGACATCAGAAGCCACCTCGACAATGGAGAGACATCAGCCCTCATCCTTCTAGACCTATCGGCTGCCTTTGACACAGTTTGTCACCACACTCTGAAAATCTGCCTCCTCGAAGCAGGAATCCAAGAACAGGCCCTCGAATGGGCCGCATCCTTCCTCGCTGGCAGAACCCAAAGAGTCCGCCTCCCCGTTCCAATCCAAGGCCTACAACATCATCTGCGGCGTACTCCAGGGCTCATCCCTCAGCCTGACGCTGTTCAACATGTCCCCCCTCGCACAAGTGGCCCGTCAGCACAACCTCAACATCATCTCCTACGCCGACGACACCCAACTAATCCTCTCCCTCACCAAGGACCCACGCACCGCCAAAACCAACCTCCATGAGGGACTGAAAGCCATCGCCGACTGGATGAGAGGCAACCGGCTAAAACTGAACTCGGACAAAACAGAGGTTCTCATCCTTGGGCCCACCCCCTCCGCATGGGACGACTCATGGTGGCCGGCCTCGCTGGGTTCCCCACCAACAGCACACGAAACCTCGGCTTCATCCTCGACCCATCCCTCTCCAAGTCAAAACAGGTCAATGCCATCTCCTCCTCTTGCTACAATACCCTCTGCATGCTTCGCAGAGTCTACAAACCGAAACAAGAAAAACAGTAACTCAGGCCCTCGTCAGCAGCAGACTCAACTACGGCAATGTCCTCTACGCCAGCATCCCATCTAAACACATACAGCGCCTCCAACGCATCCAAAACGCCTCCACCCGACTCATCCTCAACATCCCCCGCCACAGCCACATCACCCCCCACCTAAGAGATCTTCACTGGCTCCCCGTCGACAAGAGGATTACCTTCAAGTTCCTCTCCCACGCACACAAAGCACTCCACAACACCGGACCGTCCTACCTGAACAGCAGACTCAGCTTCCACACCCCCACCCGGAATCTCCGCTCCGCCAACCTCACCCTCGCCTCCATCCCCCGCATCTGGTGCAGATCCTCCGGCGGAAGATCGTTCTCTTACCTCGCCGCCAAGACCTGGAACACCCTCCCGTCTGACCTAAGACGGACCCAGGACCTGCTTTTCTTCAGAAGACTCCTCAAGAGCAGTAGCAGCAACCCCCCCCCCCCCCCCAGCGCCTTGAAACCCTCACGGGTATGTAGCACGTTTTACAAATAGATTGATTGATTGATTGATTAACTTAATGTGTTTTTTTCTTCCTTTTTATTGTAGTGCAAAGCTTTTGATTTACTTGGTGGTGATCCTGCTTGCTGTTTCGACATTGGTAGATCAGTAGTTTGTGTAGTTGCATATATTTGGTAAGGAAACATTTTTTGGTATATATTTCAAAAGGGTATCATTGTCCTGCTTGAATGTTTTGTTTTAACTGTTGCATTAATTGTAGCATATTTAGCTTATGTTTTATTTTGTTTCAAATTTACGTTTGCATTCATGCAAGATCTATATGTTGCCTTGTGTGTAATTCTCTTTTGTTTTCCTTTTTAGTGGGATACTATTACTACATACCCATCCACTACTCAAGTACACACACATACTGTTTGGAGTTAGCACAAGAGTGAGTGAAAAGTTCCAAAATAAATCTTATTAACAAATTATTTAAGGAAAATGCAGAAATGACTGTTAATAAGATAATTGGTGCTTGCAGTGTCGTGCAGAGAAGATGAAGATGATTCTCAGTCCAGCTTTTTGTTGCAAGTAAGAGGTATATTTTGTTGTAGAAAGTTCATTGTGTGGTTTGTATTGGTAATTTCTTTGCAGATCATTTTATTTCAATAGTTGTATTCACTGCTTGATACAGCCAGTGTGTTAGGATCTAATTTGACACTTTGTTTATAGTTGTCTGTTTTTGTACAGTTTTATTAGTAAGCATTATGGCTGCTTGCAGGCAGACTGAGTAGGAGAGGAGATGGATTTGGACAAACCTATGCTTGCCTTTAGACACAGTTGGCACACTAGACCTCAAGCAACACAGAGAGATAGTCAGGAGACCCTCAGGATCCTTCCAAAAATCAGAGGTCACTTTCCCTGCGGTACGTGCTCTGTCACCCCAGCCAACACGAAAATGAGATCAACTTAGGGCTTAGTAGGCCATGGATACTCAATAACCACACTAACTGTAACACAAGTGGCATCATCTATCTGATTCAAGGCCTGTCTAACGTGCACTACATAGGTATGACTACCCACAAAGTAAGTACAAGAATAAAAGAACATTAGAGTATAATAAGATGCAAGGACTGCAATCCCAAATTAAACCAGCATTTTCTTACTACCCAACATGATGAAAATGATAAACAGTGGACATTTGTTGGACAAACCCCATCACACTTCACAAATATGTAGCTTGGAAAGCTTTTTGTTTCATAAAGAACAATGTTGGATATCTAGATTGAGCAGCCACATCCTAGGCAGGGGATGACATTCCCTGCACTACTCTGTCATGATCTACACTACATAACACAGTTTCTTGAATGGCTACATCATTTTATCTGATTGCCACATTCTTGTATAAGGAGGCATTAAATCCTCACATCATGTTACTTACACTTCTCAGTCTTAGAGAGACAGCAAGACCAGAAGTCATGTTTAGAGCAGTGACACTGGGTTCAGCAACATACTTTGTGTGTCTATCATACTTGTACATAGTTACTACACTTGTGTCACGTTAGTAATGAATACCAGAGTTCAGTATTGATGTATGCTGGTGATTGCTAAGTGATTTTGACTGTTGATGTACTGTTAGTGTCATCATATGAGTGGGATGCCATTGTTATTACTATTGTGATATAAAAAAAATAAACAGGACTTGTCTTTGGCATCACAACTCCAAATTAAGCCCACTGAGGCTACTTGCACAATTCTTTCCAATTACAACCTTTTTCCTGTGATACTCACATTCACCCAGGATCTCTATGATGTCCTCTTGCGAAACATTGTCTCTTGCATCAGGCATCTCTGACGCTATCCGCTTGACACTAGAAATGGCTGCCTACTGTGGTACACATTGCTTCCTTGCTGGGCACACCTGAGGGAGGCAACAGTGGACTGATACGAGTAAAGTCTGGCTTCTAAACCTTAATATGAGTTTCTCAAGCTCCCCGCTTGCCACTAGAAATGACCGCCCACTGCTGTACTCATTTGCTTCCCTACCGGCTATTCCTGTGGGAGGTAACAGCAGACTAAGACTAGCTTGTACAACTTGAAATAATTTTATTTTAAAATAGAAGCCCCCAGATTCTACTTTTCAGGACTTCCTTTATATTTTAGCTTGAGCCATTGCTTTTATTATGTTTTTTGTGCTTTGTTTTCTCGCTTATTAGGCCATACCTGGAAATACTTTGTCTAAAAATTATCTACTAAAGTCACTGTTGCAATCGGTTTAACAGTGGTGGATCTACTAAAGTCACTGTTGCAATCGGTTTAACAGTGGTGGGTCTTTTTCTGCATCGGTATTTATACTTATCACATGAACAACTGAAGTAACTCTGTTCTCTTTTTATATGTAGTCCCATAACATAGGATTGTCCTAAAAAAGCTTAGAGTTGAAGTCCAACACCCAACTACTCTGGGTAAGATCAAATTCATGATGATGCACTACGATTTTCAATTGAGTGTGATACTTATGCTATGCAATATCACCTATGCATGACCACCTCTTCATGCTATAAACACACCTAGAACTCAAGTGTTTAAAATGATTTTATGGTTGACAATACATTTAATGTGTTTTCTTACACCTGTTGTGCATGCAGTTATATATGTTTTATCATCTTCTACCAATATGTCGGCTATTTTAAAATTGAAAACAAAAGCTGAAAATAACATGCTGTTTTCAGCTGGCCTTTTGTTCTGTACGTGCACTGTGTGTGTAATTCGTTCATTCTGGGAGTGTTTTAGAAATGAAAATGGAGTGGAGCTTCATGGTGATGTCTGAGGGGCATTTGGTTGGTTATGTGGACTTGTTTGGCTGGTGGTGTGTGTATGTGGACCTGCATTTGGCTGGCTTTGTGTGTATGAACCAGTGTTTGACTAGTGGTATGTGCACTGGTGATTGGCTGGCAGTGATTGTAAACTGGTGTTTGGCTGGTGGTGTGTGTTGTGGCAGTTCACCGGTGTTGTGTATGTAGTGGTGGTTGACTGATAGTGTGAGTGGTGGTGGCTGGCTGGTAGTGTATGACTTGCTATTGGTGTGGTTTGTAAGTTGGTTGATGTCTGGGTGAACGGTTGTGTGACTGGTGCGCTAGTCAAGTGGGCATATGAAAATGAAAGGTCCTTGAATGCCACCATTTGTTGATGCAAGTATTGTAATGTGTTGGGCCTGGGGCTTGGTTGTAAATGGTTTTCGAAGTGTAGTGCATGAAGTGTGTGTGAATGACCTGTGAAGTGGTTGGTGCTTGATTGTAGCCTCACAAGCTGTGGTACAGGTTCAATATTCTTAAATTTCAATTGTCTTTTTAACAGTAATTTCGGCATTTTCATTTTCATTACATCATTTGTTAGTAAAATTTATAGTTTTAACTTTTCACTCACCCCTGTGCTAAATACAACCAGTTTGTGTGTGTACTTGAGTAGTGGATGGGTGTGCAGTAATAGTTGTCTTTTCAAACTTTAACTGCTAGGAGTACATAGTCTTTAGGAAAAATATACCAGTCACAGATATTTTTATAACTAAGGCTCCCAGTTTTCCATTTTTCCATATAAATACAGACAGAAAACAATGTGTTTTCTGCCTGTATTTATTTTTACAAGCAGAAAATTACTGAAAATTGTGCTTTATGTGAAACTCTCCATGCTGTCTTTCATGAATTCCAGGCAAGAGCTGAGCAGATAGACCGATAGGGTGTTACAAAACAGGATCAGATTTCCTTAAATACAACATATATTTGAGGTATAAAGCTAATATTCATCTATAGGTGTAGTGTTGTGTTATGTGGCTGCTTAATTTGCTAATTCCCGACAGGCTTTCATGTATGCATGCACATTTAAGAGTTAAATAAATGTGGAAGTGTACCATTTTGCGACTCAATTTATTCACAAATCACAAAATAAATATGGATAAAGGGTAATAAGATGGCCAAAAACTAAGGGGGTCATTATGAACAAGCTGGCGGCCTTTTCACAGACCGCCAGCCCCCTTGACGCCCCGCCAGCCATGTAATAGACATTCTGCTGGGCCGGCGGATGGAAACATGATTTCCGCCCGCCGACCCAGCAGAATGCAAGGCCGGGACATTTGGAGCCGGCGTGCAGTAGCACCCGTCGTGCAGATTGACCTGCGCGACGTGGCACTGCACACGGGCCCCTGCACTGCCCATGCCAATGAGCACCTCTTCCGCCAGCCTTTCTGTTGCGCAGGAACCCCTCCAGGGAAAGGCTGGAGGAACAAGGGTTCTTGCATGAAGTATTCCGCCATCGTCAGGCTGCCTGTCAGCGGTAGCCTGGCGGTGGCGGAGGGCCTTGTTCAGAATATGGCAGTTCAGACTGCCATGCTGGTGGTGGTATTTTCCGCCACCGCCAGCATGGTGGTCTGAACCACCATGTTCGTAATGAGGGCCTACATATGGATAAATACAGACAGAAATGTTAAAAAAATAAACACCATAAAACCAGGAGCCCTATTTATAACCTAGACACCAGGAGACTCCAGGTGGTATGTCTTGCTTGAATTCCACAATGTTTTCTTACACAAAAGCCTTTGCACACCTCAAACATTGGCTAAAACACATATTTTCTTCACATTTCTGTGAGTGAAAATACTGGAATCTTCGGGAAGCCACAAATTTCCTGCCACCCAGCATTCGAACATGTCTCCCAATAAAAATGATTCTTCACCCATGTGGGTAGGCAACGGGAAAGGGTCCAAAATGCAATGTAGTGACATCAACCAAAGGAGTAGATGTGGTTTTTGGACCAGAGCTCGACATCCACTCACTGAAACCTACCAAACCCAGACTTTTTAAAAAGTAGATAGCCAGGAGAGTCCAGGGTGCAGTACATTGCCTCATGAAGACTCCCATTGACCCTGGTTTGATCCATTCCACTTGCAAGCACTAGGCCCAGCCAAACAAGTGGGGCAGCGTTTTCTCAGAGGAAGTGGGGGAACACTGGGTGTTTGGGACTCCCCAGGGTGTCTAGTTTTAAAAAATGTCTGATTTTTGTATATTTCCCTGTGTGTCGGCTGAGCTAGGGCTCAGAATCCACAGTCACTGAAATTGCAAACAAAAAAGACTGTTTTCAGTGGAAGAATTCAAAGTGTCCAGTTGTATTTTTTGCCCTTGCCTGGTGCAGCACTAAGCCCAGCCTCACAAGTGAGATATAATTTTTATCCAAAGACTTGGGAAAACACTGGATGTTAGGAAATTTGTGGCTCTAGCAAATTCTAGACGTTTGCCTCACAGAAATGTTTTTAGCCAACATTTGAGGTTGTTTTCACGGGCTTCTGGGTAAGAAAACCGCATCAGAGCCACACAAGCCATGCCACCCTGGACTCACCTCTGGTGTGTAGGTTTCAGAAATGTATGGGTATGGTAGGTTTCCCTGGGTGCCAGCTGAGCTAGGGCCCAAAATCCAGAGATACCCAAATTGTAGAAAAGGGTTTGTTTTCTGTAAAAAAAAAAAAAAAAAAAAAAATATGATGCTTTTTGGACCCTTTCCTGTTCCATGCACTAGGCCTCTAGGGGAATTCACAAACCCTGGATACATTTCATCCTCAAGATGTTGGAAAAAAGGACACAAATTTTGTGTGGATGGTAAATTGTTATGGAGGTATGAGGGCAAAGTACCCCAAACTGCAAAAAAAAAGCCTTAGCATTCTAGGAGGAGGAAGCTTTAGCAGCTAAGAGGTTAAGATGGTTTATTGTTTGTAGTTCTAGCCTTGCAACACAATGAGGCTGGCTGTCATTAAGTGGTTGCTGTTGTAGGTTGCTCTGGTATTGGTTGACCTTTAGCCTAGCTGTGCTGTGATATGATCAATTATAGTGATGTTGCGTAGTAGTGTTGAGTTGTGAGTGGTGAGTTCTTGATGAAGAAGCACTGTCATTGGTGGACTGTTTTGTTCATTACCATGATTTGAGTTAGATAGTTTTGAGTGAAAATGGGTGTTACATTGAAAAAGTTTAAAGCACGTGTGATCAAGAGAGAAAGGGTTATTTCAGAAGATTCTCATGATTATGAAGTGATGTCAGGTTCAGATCTTCATACGTGCATGTGGTTAGAAGAATTAAATGAATCACATCTCATTACAAGAACATGGAATTTCCATTATAGGGTGCTTCAATGTGAGGAACCTTGAGAATCTGAGCCATGTGATCCATGATAGAAAACTACAACCTAGTCCTGTACAGTTTCAGGCACTGAAAGAATGGGATTGAGTTGCAAATGAGAAAGATCAAAAGGAAGCGAAAATCAAGGTAAAAAATGCTGTTAGCCACTGGTTAGATTGCTACTGGGGATGCAGAGAAAAGCGTGGAGAGAAGATATTGTGATTAGTGTTGGTGTGTTTCCTGCAAAAGCCCATGAGACCGACAAAAGGAACATTAATTACAACAATGGATGAAAATAAGAATGCCACTGAGAAGAAAACTAAAAAGGATACTACAGATGAGAAGAATAATTTCTTAGATGATTTACTAGACTCCAGACTTCCTCCAAATGTTCTGCAAACACCTGGACCACCTCACACTATGGGAGTAGGTGAGTTAGGAACACATACAATCCCAGTGCCTGCTGGTGCACCCTAAAAAGAAGCAGGTCCTAGTACAATGAATAAATTAATATTGCCCATGCTAGTACACCTGCTCATACAGGTGCTACTGATACAGTTACTACTAACTGTGACTATAGGTCAACCAAATGATAAGGAAAGGAGAGAAATTTATATTCTCAGATTAAAAACTGAATTTAGAGAAATTTTGCAGGGTACATTGAGCGTAGAGAAATACATATAATATACATGAATTGAGATTTCTGAGTAACGAAGCGGCAAGACGTGAATGTGACGCATATGCTAGATTTGAAGAAGTGGCAGAAAAGTATAACATAAATCTATATAATAAAAAAGAATGGTGCAGAAACTATAAAATGGATCTGGATGATGACATAGACAATGAAATGGGTTTGATAGTTATTTGTGCACATATTAGTGCATTAATAAACATTATTAAAATGTGGTCATATTTGAAAAGCTTTAGAGAAAAATGGAGCAAGAAAAGAGTTGGCAAAGCAAAAAAGAAAGTGTGAAGAAGAGAAAGAAGTGAAAGTGAGTACGAGGGAGTCTGAAATTGTATTGACTGTAGCTGGATATCCTCTGGAGAAGTTAATTGAGGTGATAATGTGAGTGTTCCTCAGCAGTGTTCTGATCTCTTTGCATTTATGACAAATTTTCCACAGCTTTGGGAAGATCCAGCTAACTGCTACATGAAGGCTGAAAGACTAGTAACCTTTTCCAAAGGGCTTTGGGCGGATTTGAAATGTTGTTTGAAATTGTCTTCAAACATTAATGGGCTGAATGTAAAGTGGCTGTAATGTGCCCAACTGAAGAGCCACTAAGAGTAGCTCCACATAATGATCAAGCTCCATATCATGTCATGGAAAAATGCAACAAAGTAATTGTTCATTGGAAACAAAAGGTTCCGGAGAAAAAGGTGAATTGATCAAAGATCATGGGGGCTACTCAGGAGCCAAAAGAAACAGTACATTCCTACTATGAGAGACATAAGCAGATCTGTAGAAAGTATAGTGAAGTCAAAGATTTGACAAAAGAGGGCTTTAACAGATTTATCTCCATGTTCATGATAGGTTTGTGCCCGGAACTTAGTTCTCATATGCAATAGAGTGTGAGGTGCTGGCAGTTTAAGACCATAGATGAAATACTCAAATACGCAAAGTATTTCAGTGGTTTGTTTGTTGCAAGGCAGAGGAAGTTGAAGGAGAAACTCATGATTGCTCAAACAAATTATTTACAGAGAGGTGGTAAAAATCAAGTGGTAGATTCGGGTTTTGACTCTGGTTCAGTTGATGGTGTAAATGTTCCTAAGGGGGGGGAGTAAATGTGCAAGAAAAAGGTATGATGAATGTTGCTCCTTGAGAAAGTGGTTGGGGTTTTTTGAATAATTTGAATGGAACAAATGTGGACATAACATGTTAAACAAGTGCACTCCTTCCCATTATTATGAATGTATTGGACAATGGAAGCAGGAATGTAGATAGAATCAAAATCCAGGGGTGGCTCCTCTTCAATGGCCGAGGAGCATCACCCCCCTGGCCAAGAGCCAGGAGATGAAAAATAAAACACTAGTTTAATGTAGTTTAATTTTTCATCTGCTGGTTCAGCCAGCATTGCAGGGAGGGGTGGGTCTGGGTCATGGGAGGTGGGAGAGGGGAGGAGGGGAGAGTGCATCTCAGTGTGCACATGTGTTTGGCCGGCTGCCTGTCTCAGGCCAGCCAAACACACATGGGCACTTGGGTATGTCTAGCCCAGCTGTGTATACTGTGTATAAACTACACAGACTGCAGGCTGTGGCGATGCGAAAGGTAAGTGCTTGTTTTCCCCGCTTACCCCTTTACATTTGTGGCAGCGGCCATTTTCCAAATCTTATTCAAAATGATTTTGTTCCTTAAATGCAACAGAATACAAATCAGTTAGCAAAGCCAACCGGGGGTAGTTGACCGAGCTCTACTGGGCTCTGTGCAGAACACGCACAATCAGAGGCAATTCAATGTGAACTTGCCAGTAGCTCCAGTGATGCAGTAAAATACGATTCCTGTCTTAGAGCAAAGTCCTTTGATGACAACTTGTGACTTTCTACAATGATAGTGCCAGGGCGGGGCCCGGGGCAGGGAGTGGGGAATAGGTGGCTTGCTTGTGACGTGCTTGGTGCAGTCTTTAAGGTAGATTGGAGTAGATCATATGTAGATGGTGAGGAGAATGGCCACCCGGTATCATTTCTGATTGATTCAGGTGTTAACTGCTCTATGGTATATTTGATTGAGGTTCCAAACCAATCCCTGTTAGGAAAATAAATTCAAGTTGGAATCAGTAAAAAAACAGATAATCAGCTTTCAGCAAATGTTTCATTAAAATAGATTCTCTGAAAAAATTACCAGGAATTTATAATATGTGACACAAGTTCAGTAAATCTTCTAGGTCGAGAACGTCTTGCCAAAATGAATTGCATGATTTATTGTATACCAGATGATGTTCCAATTCAAACAAAGAATGAAGACTCTGAGTTTAAAATGAAATTGTAAGACTGGATGAGGAGACGTTGTTCCCAATTCTCATAAATAAAGATTGCCTTCTGATTTAAGACACAGTAAAACAGGAAGCATGTGGTTTTACACTAAAGAGAAGTTATTAATTAAAAGTGCAAAGTTAGTGAAAATTACGGAAATGCAGATTAGAACTCTTCAATGCAAGTTTACACAGGAAGCAGAGGAGGGTATGAAACCCATCATTGACAAAATGTTAGAACTGGGCATTCTAAGAGAAGTCCTAGCCCATGCAACTTACTGGTGATAGGCAAATGGAGGGTGGTCCAAGACCTGAGAAAGATTATCCAAATTGTAGTTCCATTTTGGCATGTGGTACTAAATCCTGCTGTCATATTGTTCCATATTCTAGCGGGTGCAGAATGGGGCACAGTCATCCAGCATTCTTTTCCACTCCTTTTCATGAAGATAGTCAATATCTTTTCATGTTCATTATTAATGTCCTCATTTGGTTACACAGAAAGCCCCTTCAGTTCGATACTGAAGAAAGAGTTTGAAAGTCTGCCCTGCAATTCAGTGCCAGTGCATAACCAAGACAATCTCATAGTCACATATAAAGTGAAAGAAGCTTGGAAGTTGGATACAGTTGCTCTCTTGAACCATCTGCAGACAATGGTAAAGTGGCTCCCACTAAAATGCAATACTGTTAATGATCTACCTTGGTCACCATTTTGAGAAAGGGGAGAGAAAAGGGAGAAGAATTACATTTCTGAAAATGAATCCTCCAAACATGCAAAGAGAATGGAGGATGTTTCTGGGCTGGTTGGCTGCCATAGTGTAATACTATTTGTATTTGACCACTGACTCCATTTTGTGCTTCGCTTCAGGTGCCATCACATCAGTGGCGCAGGGTTTTTTCTGCCCGGGAAAGGAGGAGGAAGATTTGGACACTGATTGGTTAACTGCTGAAAACAGGGAAGGAGAGGAATCTCCTCGCAGATGTGAGAGCCTTGACTTGGGCAAAACTTGACCGGTTTAAATCAGATTAGAAAACAGGCCAAGGTCCGGTACAGGGATGGGCTTGTAAAGATAATAGACTCCATATTGATTTAGAAATTCATTGGAAACATAGAAATGTTCAAAAGGTTCGGGCCTTGGTGGACACCGGAGTGGAGGCCTCTTTAATATATGGAAATCAAAAAAAGTTCACAGGTCAGCAATGCACCATTACACAGTTGGGTGGAAAGCAAACTCCTGCAGTGCAGACTGATGTTCAAATGAAAATAGGGAGAACGCCTAAAAGAGAATACATTGTTTTGATTGCGCCCCTACTAGGGAATATACTGGGAATTGACATTCTGAAGGTGATGACTTTATACTTGAATGAGGGTTGTTATCAATTTGGATCAAAGCAATACACTTCAGTGGCAGCCGTGAAGTGGGTCATCTAAAGATAGCTCCAGTGAAGGTGCCCCCAGCGACCAAGGTGGTTCACCTGGCGCAGTACTCAATCGCGGGAGGGCATGAGGGGATAAGTAAGACCATACAGGATTTGATGGAGGCAGGTGTGGTGGCCCCAGTCACCACTGAGTGGAACAATCCTTTATGGCCGGTCACCAAATCAGATGGGAGCTATAGAATGACTATCGATTACTGCGAATTGAACAAACATACACCCCCGTTGACGGCTGCAGACCCCCACACCATCACTTTGATTGACAGGATACAGAAACATAAAAGGACCTGGTATGCAACAATTGATATTGCCAATGCTTTCTTTTCCATACTATTGGCTCCTGAGAGTCAGGAACAATTTAGCTCCCCACACGGAGGAAGACAATTCAAAACAGACAGCATAGCCCTCACTTGACTTAGATTTTGGCCCCTTTGTACAAAATGACCCGAAAGAAGCATGAGTTTGAATGCGGACAGCAGTAGCAGTGTGTGTTTGAATTTGTAAAGGAGGTGATTCAACAGGAGTTAGACCTATGGCATATACAGGAAGGAAACATTGAGTTACATGTAACCATTCAGGGGCAATATGCAAACAGGAGTAGGTGGCAAACACAGGGAAGAAAGAGGATGCCCCTGGGCTTTTGTACCAAAAAGTTACCAGATGCTGGAGAGCGATATACTCCCTTTGAGAAACAGTTGCTAATGTGTTACTGAGCTCTAGTGGATACTGAGCAAATGATCCTAGGTCATAATGTGATTCTGAGACCTGAGATTCCCATAATGCAGTGGATGATGCATTCACCCAAAACTCACCGAATAGGACATGCACAGGAAGCTAGTGTGATCAAGTGGAAGTGATACATACAGGACAAGGCCCGAGTGGAACCAAAAGGAACAGCGGCCCTGCATGAACAGGTGGCACAGGCCCCTGTGCAGGATGATGAAGTAATGCAAGAGATACCCAAGATAAGAGTCATCAGTGAGGTGGGGTGAGCAATTTGAGTCCTTGTCTCCTGAGAATTGGAAGCATGTATGGTTCACCGATGGTTCAGAAAAATATGTTGGGGCCAAGAGATATTGGAAGACAGTGTCATATAATCCTGTAATCCAGAAGCTGCTTTCTACTACCGGAGAAGGGAAGAGTAGTCCATTTGCAGAATTGTATGCTGTATTTCAGGCACTGAAACAAGAAATGCCTGGGACCTGTCACGTTTATACTGTCTCTTGGTCTACCCCCAATGGGTTAGCCACCTGGCTTCCCATGTGGAATGCACACCACTGGCAAATACATTCAAAGGAGGTGTGGGGTAAAGAGCTGGTGCAGGAAATTTTGGAAATGTTAGAGCAAAGTACCATTACTGTATATTATGTAGATGCCCACTGTCCCACCGACTCACTAGAACAATGGTTTAATTTCCTTGCAGACAATAAAGCCAAAATCTAAGAGGCATAAGTGGCGACACAGGATTCTGACTTGATGGGGATGGCTAAGTGGGCACACCAAAAATGTGGACACCTGGGAGAGAAGGCCACTAACAGGTGGGCAGAGATTAGAGGGATGCAAATTCCCCTAGACTTGATAAAAACAGTGATAATGCAGTGTCCTATTTGTCAGCGTACACAACAGAGATCTGTCCCGCAAACTGTCAAAGATCAGTTGGGGAGAGATATGGCTGATTGATTACATTCGGCCACTAGCGAATACTCACGGGTGTCAATACGGGTGCACAGTGGTGGACACTTATTCTGGCTATTTGATTGCATGCCCATGTAAACATGCTGCCCAGTTCAACACCATAAAAACACTGGGCTTGTTAATGTTGTATTAGGGAGTACTACTTAAAGTACAGAGTGATAACGGGTCATATTTTAAAGGTAGATTGGTGCAAGATTATTGTTTACAACACAACATAGAATGGATTTATCATATTCCATCTTACCCACAAGCCCCAGGACTGATTGAGAGAATGAACAGCTTACTATAAAAGGCCAATTACGAATACATTTTGATTGAATCTTGAGAAACTGGAGAAAGCATCTAAATCAGGCCCTCCAGATTTTAAATAATAGACCTTTAACAAATGCAGAGACCCCTTTAATGTGAATGCTGACCCCAGCGTTACAGATACAACCTCATGTAGCAACAAACACTATCATGTACTGGGAAATAAAACAAGGAGCTTTAGCTCCATGCTGAGCAACACCAGAACCTGTAGGTCTTGATTTGCATGCTTTGAAAATGTACAGATTGAAACCACGGGACATAATGCTCCTTGAAACAGGTGTTGGAATACAGATTCCCCCGGAGCATTTCGGATTGATTGCTCCTCGATCTGGATTGGCACTCAAAGGTATTTAGGTGAGTGATCGAAGCAGACTACCAAGGAGAACTTAAAATAATTTTGTTGAACAGTGGAGACACTGTCTTGATAATACAACCTGGAGACAGAATTGCTCATATTATCATTCTAGTATATGGAGGAATAGTTAAAAAGGGGACTGTCCCAGCCTTTCTTACCTTGCGTGGGGAGTGAGGGTTTGGCTCAACTGTCAAAAATCCTGGTGCTAAGGTGTGGGTAGAATCCCCAAATCATTCTCCTGAACCAGCCGCAGTTATAGCAAAAGGCATGGACAATGTGTTACTAGTCATGAAACCAGGACAGGAAAAGTGGGAGCACGTACCAGCTGATAAATATTATTTACGAGAATGATCATGCTTGTTTATTTTACAAATCATACTGCAAGATGTCTTTGTGCTGAGTGCACTATCTGGTCGCTATTCAGGCGTGTCCGTGTGGGGTCAAGAGGGACCGAAAGCCCCCAGCTCCGAAGTGATTGACCAACTGCGCCGATTGGCACCTTTACTGCATCAGAATGAGAACGTGTGGATTCATTTAACATGTGCCCTGCTCAACAGATCGGATTTCTGCATGACGAATATGAAAAGTACCGTTGATGTTATTTCCACATGTTTAGTCGCTATACCGACTCCTGCCAACGTTTTGCTGCAGGTCTTTAATGCCACCAACAAAGCAGTAGAAGTAACTGATGTTCTGACTCACTTTACCCCCTATCAGTATTGTAGGTTTTGCCGAGAGGTAATGGATGAAAAATGGGATAACATAACACGTGATTACTTAAAATATTGCTTCCTGTGATGTCTGGTACAACTTAACTTGCAGTACTTGCAAAATTGGAAAATGTGCTCCAATGCGCCTTGAGGCAACAATGGTGTCTCCTTAAGAGATCCCGTGGGAACAACGAGTATTGTGTCAGCATAGAAATAATAAAACATGTAAAAATATGAATAATAGCATGCCTTGCCAACTTATTGTGACTGCTGCTAGTCACATCAAGCATGTTAAACTACTGGTGGGGTGGTTGTTCCCTTGTGGGAATACTACCTACACGAACATTCCTGCCAAAATAACCAGAGGACCGTGTGCTTTTTCACGGTTAGAACTCATGATGTTCCCATTTCACTGCGTGCATACTTGACATGTAAGTGTAACAGTTCAACTAAGCAAAGACTGTGACTCTGAATTTCACTTATTATGTAAATCAAAGTATATGAGCTTAAGTATTTCTATAGTAGGCATTCCAGGATTGTCTGTTTATAATACTTGAGTTATTAACAAATTCACATTTTTGATGGTCAAGCATATTAATCAAACCTCCATTGCTTTAGCCAAGTTATTGCTTGATATACAAGGTACGAGAAAAGCTGCATTGCAAAACAGGGCCGCCATTGACTATTTACTGTTAAAGCACGATCATGGCTGCTCAGTATTTGAGGGCATGTCCTGCTTTAACCTGTCAGACTATTCCACCTCTATCCAGTTCTATATTGAAGCTTTGCATGAATTGGTGGAGGGAATGAAGCAAGATGTACACATAGGGCCATATTTATACTTTGACGCAAAACTGCGCTAATGCAGTTTTGCGTCAAAAAAATGAGCGCCGACTAACGCCATTCTGAAGCACCATGCGGGCACTGTATTTAATCAATGACGTTAGCCGGCGTTAGCTGCCGCCGCTGCCTGGTGTGCGTGGAAAAAAACGACGTACACCAGGCAGCGCCGCCGTAGGGGGATATGGAGCTTGGGCGCCAAAAAATGGGGCAAGTCAGGCTGAGGCAAATTTTTCGCCTCAACCCGATTTGCGCCATTTTTTTCGACTCCCAACCCCCATAGAAATGACTCCTGTCTTAGCAAAGACAGGAGTCATGCCCCCTTGCCGAATGGCCATGCCCAGGGGACTTCTGTCCCCTGGGCATGGTCATTGGGCATAGTGGCATGTAGGGGGGCACAAATCAGGCCCCCCTATGCCACAAAAAATAAAAAATAAAAATACTTACCGGAACTTACCTTAATGTCCCTGGGATGGGTCCCTCCAGCCTTGGGTGTCCTCCTGGGGTGGGCAAGGGTGACAGGGGGTGTCCCTGGGGGCATGGGAGGGCACCTCTGGGCTCCTTCCGAGCCCACAGGTCCCTTAACGCCTGCCTTTTCCAGGCGCTAAAATACGGCGCAAAAGCGGCCGTACGTCATTTTTTTTGACCCGCCCACTCCCTGGCGTGAATTTTGCCCGGGAGTGTAAATACGGCGCACATGCCTCGGAGTCAATTTTTTAGACGGGAACGCCTACCTTGCATATCATTAACGCAAAGTAGGTGTCCACGCTAAAAAATGACGCAAACTCCATGGACTTTGGCGCTAGACGCGTCTAACGCCAAAGTATAAATATGGAGTTAGTTTTGCATCGGAATTGCGTCAAAAAAACCCATGCAATTCCGGCGCAAACAGAGTATAAATATGCCCCAAAGTGTGGTGGGATTGGTTATTTAACTGGTTACCTGATTTTGGGCAACTATGCACTATTTTAGGTGGAATTCTCGTAATGATTTGTATTATCCTAATGCTATGTTGCTGTGTGCAATGCATATCCAACGTAATTACAATGTTTAGTCCAAAACGGGTTACTTTTAGACCATTATGTGATGCGAGTCACTGGTGAAAGGGTGGAGTGTAATGCTATCTGTATTTGACCACCGACTCCATCTTGACCACTGACTCCATTTTGTGCTTTGATTCAGGTGCAGTCACATCGGTGGTGCAGGGGTTTTTTCACACCAAGCTTGTTTTTTACACTGAATGTGTTTTCGTTCCTCTCACCGAAGCAGGGAATATGTTGTGGGGGATGCTGAGGTGATACATGTGTACCAGGATGAGAAAGTTTTCAGCAGAGAAAGGTACAGCTCTGTCTCAGGAATGTGCACTGAGGCCTGGCCAGTTCTTTTGTGTGTTTTCGACACAGACCAAGTCAATAACTAAAGGGAGGGGTCAATTGCTAGAATCTTTCTCTTGAGTTAATTTAAGGTATATAAAGCAGAAAGAACTGAGCGCTGACACAGAGGAGCTTATTTTGGGAGTAGATGCACTGTCCAATCCAATCAGATCCCACTGGGGAGGGTTCTCCTGTCTTAGCCACTCGGGCTCCCCAGCTTGATGTTGGCAAGGATGATGATGGATTCAACCCCCATGGTAATGCATTTTAATTATTAATAACCTAGCTTGACTAATTCTATATAGTCAAGCTAGTTTATCTATATATACTCATTGCCTATACTCATTGTGGATGTATTGCACCTTTTCTGTCTATCATTGTTTAACTGCTGCGAATATTTTGATATCTACAGGTTTTACTGCATTCAAGCTAAATTGCCATGTTTATATTTTCTTGTGCTTTTAATTGATATCTGAGAAGTGCCTTAATAAATTCATTACTCAGACAAAGAGTACTGCATTCTTTGGCTTTGTTCCCTCTCAGCTTGAAGCTAAGCAGAACACATAGGCAGTATACTCCTAGGAATGCCAAATTATAAGAAAGATTTTACTTATGTTATCATGAAATATAAAGGTGTCCATTACCTGTCTGAAAACACGGCGACAAAAGAGGCCTGTGGCTCAGTTTTCTGCCACATTAGTTCCAATTGTGTACACTTTCTGGGTCCCTGCAACCCATAGCAGAGGTTTGTTCTGCAATTCAGTAAAACAAAGGGATAGTGATAGGTTACACACTTATTGTGTCAGACCCTCATTCAGTTGAGATTTTGCTAACTTGTGCACAAACTCAGCACTTTTCAAGCAGCGGTCTGACTAAATATGAACAAACATTTCTAAAGGCTGACAGTATTTCATTCAGTAGATGCAATACCGTGAATCCTGCAACTTGTTTGTCAATTGCAGTTGGGGATAGTCATCCTTTTGGACTTCAGTGCTGCTTTTTACACAATATCTCACCCTGTTCTCCTCAGGAAACTTGAGAATTGTAGGATTACAGTGGAATGGTAAGCCTTTTTGCTGACTTCCTTCCTTCCTGGAGCATCAATCTTTCAAGGATACATCTAAATCAAACACTTCAACAACATGCTGTATTACCTGTGGGGTGCCACAGGGCTCCTCTTTGAGCCCTACACAATTTTGATCAAGCGCCCAAGCACTTTCACCTGTTGTAAGTATTATGGACTTTTAACCACACCCACCTTATGCCTATCACTTTCATTCATTCTTGGGCTTGCCTTTCAAAAATCACTATATGGCACTGGTAAAAGGTTTTTACGTTTGTCCCGCCTTGGAGCAGTTTGGCTGCCGCCTTGGACACCAACCCTGTTGCAGGGATAATTGCATGATTGCCGATATACTTTGACGTGGGCGAACTACTTTTTTTTGTCTGAGCTTCGTGGCTGCCATTGCACTCACAGCGCTGCAAGCACAAACTCGGTCGGTGGTATTGTTTTTACATTATATGCACTCTGATCTGCTAGTACACATTATTTGCGGCAGGGATATTAACCCTCTGTGCTACCTTATGATGACTCCAAGCTTCCACTAGACAAAAGTGTGTTCTCTCCAAAAATAATGTAAATCGCCAGAGTTATTTTTATAATTTTACATTATATGCACTTTGTGATTTGCCTAGTACACATTCTTTGCAGCAGACACATTAACCTTCTGTGCCACCGTATAATGAGTCCAAGTGTCCACTAGACAAAAGTATGTTCTCTCTCCAAAAAGAACATTAACCCTCAGTGCTACCTTATAATGAGTCCAAACTTACACTAGACAAATGTATGTTCTCTCTTCAAAAAGAAAATTAATCGTCAGTTATTTTGACATTTTAATATTATATGCACTTTGATCTGCTTAGTACATGTTCTTTGCAGCACATTTATTAATTCTGGGACTTGTAGTTTTATTTTTATTACGTGACACTACAGGAAACCAGCCATTGGCGTAGTATTCGTAGAGTTGTCCAGCTCCCTAGTTCGATGGCTGATTCACTCATTTAGTTTGTTTCAGCTTTGCATTCTGGGACTTGTAGTTTTATTTTTTATAAAATGATACAAGATGTGATACAAAGCAGAAACCTGACTAGATGAACTACACAGTTTGAGACTGTGAAACTTGAGCTGGGTGTGCGTGTATTTATAAAACTAACCTCTAGGAGAGCTTACAGTCGATTATGCTGTACAATGGTCAATATTTTATAACCAATATTTCAGTTCAAGACTGGCTGAGGATCAATAATATCACGTGAGGTGGCTCTCCTCAAGCATGTGAAAAATCATGGGCATTTTGGTCAACTCCACAGACTCCAATAAAAGGACAGTGAATCCAGTAAGAAAACGTATTCACTGCCCGCGGGCAATCTCACCTGTACCCACTGCCAAGTAAATATGTTTTTCACCTGGGAGTAGTTTGTGTTTTAAGGGCCTTGTTTATAAAAGTATTCCAGTAGGCCTACCAGCCCTTTAGTTATATGCAGGGCCACTGGAATTATGTGGCAGAAAGGACCAAAATATGCGGCAGGGTTGAACAATTAATGTCACAAAAAACAATGCCAATAGCCCCAACGCAAGTAAATACGAGACCTATTGCATTGCAAATGCTTGTTAACGTTTACGTCTGCCCTTCAGCAGACCTAGAGGAATCCATGGCTTTTCAATAATTTCCTATTTGGATGTTACGCAAATAGTGGGCACCATGGCTCAGAAAGGCGTCCCCCTGCATGCAAATGCTGTCTAGAAGCTGTTAGCCATTGGATGGGGCTGAACCTCCTCAAACTCAAGGGTAACAGATCAGAAATTCAGTTAGTTGGTGTAGGAAGTTGGCTCTGTATGTACTATTTCAAAGTAAGAAATAGCATGCACAGAGTCCAAGGGTTCCCCTTAGAGGTAAGATAGTGGCAAAAAGAGATAAGTCTAATGCTCTATTTTGTGGTAGTGTGGTCGAGCAGTAGGCTTATCAGAGGGTAGTGTTAAGCATTTGTTGTACACACACAGGCAATAAATGGGGAACACACACTCAAAGACAATTCCAGGCCTATAGGTTTTTATATAGAAAAATATCTTTTCTTAGTTTACCTTAAGAACCACAGCTTCAAGATTTACAAACAATACTTTAAATGAAAGGTATCTCACTTAGGAACTTTAGGAACTTTGAATTAGCAAAATAGCATATACAGTTTTCACACAAATGGCAATAAGCTATTTTAAAACTGGACACAGTGCAATTTTCAACAGTTCCTGGGGGAGGTAAGTGTTTGTTAGTTTTGCAGGTAAGTAAACCACCTACAGGGTTCAAAGTTGGGTCCAAGGTAGCCCACCGTTGGGGGTTCAGGGCAACCCCAAAGTTACCACACTAGCAGCTCAGGGCCGGTCAGGTGCAGAGGTCAAAGTGTTGCCCAAAACGCATAGGCTTCAATGGAGAGGGGGGTGCCCCGGTTCCAGTTTGCCAGCAGGTAAGTACCCGCGTCTTCGGAGGGCAGACCAGGGGGGTTTTGTAGAGCACCGGGGGGGACACAAGTCAGCACAAAAAGTATACCCTCAGCGGCACGGGGGCGGCCGTGTGCAGTGTGTAAACAGGCGTCGGGTTTGCAATGGAGTCCAATGGGAGACCTAGGGGTCTCTTCAGCGATGCAGGCAGGCAAGGGGGGGGCTCCTCGGGGTAGCCACCACCTGGGCAAGGGAGAGGGCCACCTGGGGGTTGCTCCTGCACTGGAGGTCGGATCCTTCAGGTCCTGGGGGCTGCGGGTGCAGTGTCCTTACCAGGCGTCGGGTTCTTAGAAGCAGGCAGTCGCGGTCAGGGGGAGCCTCGGGATTCCCTTTGCAGGTGTCGCTGTGGGGGCTCATGGGGGTCAGCTCTGGCTACTCACGGGCTCGCAGTCGCCGGGGTGTCCTCCCTGTAGCGTTGGTTCTCCACAAGTCGAGCCGGGGGCGTCGGGTGCAGAGTGCAAAGTCTCACGCTTGCGGTGGGAAACGTGTGTTCTTTCAAAGTTGCTTCTTTGTTGCAAAGATGTTTCTTCTTTGGAGCAGAGCCGCTGTTCTCTGGAGTTCTTGGTCCTTTTAGATGTAGGGTAGTCCTCTGAGGCTTCAGAGGTCGCTTGACCCTGTGGAACGCGTCGCTGTTGCAGTTTTTCTTGAAGTGGGGAGACAGGCCGGTAGAGCTGGGGCCAAAGCAGTTGGTGTCTCTGTCTTCTCCGCAGGGCTTTCATGTCAGCAGTCCTTCTTCGTCTTAGGTTGCAGGAATCTATCTTGCTGGGTTCTGGGAGCCCCTAAATACTCGATTTAGGGGTGTGTTTAGGTCTGGGGGGTTAGTAGCCAATGGCAATGGCTACTAGCCCTGAGAGTGGCTACACCCTCTTTGTGCCTCCTCCCTGAGGGAAGGGGGGCACATCCCTAATCCTATTGGGGGAATCCTCCATCTGCAAGATGGAGGATTTCTAAAAGTCAGAGTCACCTCAGCTCAGGACACCTTAGGGGCTGTCCTGACTGGCCAGTGACTCCTCCTTGTTTTTCTCATTATCTCCTCCGGCCTTGCCGCAAAAAGGGGGGCCGTGGCCGGATGGGGCGGGCAACTCCACTAGCTGGAGTGCCCTGGGGTGCTGTAACAAAGGGGGTGATCCTTTGAGGCTCACCGCCAGGTGTTACAGTGCCTGCAGGGGGAGGTGAGAGGCACCTCCACCCAGTACAGGCTTTGTTACTAGCCACAGGGTGACAAAGGCACTCTCCCCATGTGGCCAGCAACATATCTGGTGTGTGGCAGGCTGCTAAAACTAGTCAGCCCACACTGGTAGTCGGGTATGGTTTCAGGGGGCAGCTCTAAGATGCCCTCTGGGGTGTATTTCACAATAAAATGTACACTGGTATCAGTGTGCATTTATTGTGCTGAGAAGTTTGATACCAAACTTCCCAGTTTTCAGTGTAGCCATTATGGTGCTGTGGAGTTCGTGTATAACAGACTCCAGACCATATACTCTTATGGCTACTCTGCACTTACAATGTATAATATTTTGCTTAGACACTGTAGGGGCATAGTGCGCATGCCCTCACCTATGGTATAGGGCACCCTGCCTTAGGGCTGTAAGGCCTGCTAGAGGGGTGACTTATCTGTACCTATAGGCAGTGTGAGGTTGGCATGGCACCCTGAGGGGAGTGCCATGTCGACTTAGTCATTTTATCCCCATCAGCACACACAAGATGGCAAGCAGTGTGTCTGTGCTGAGTGAGGGGTCTCCAGGGTGGCATAAGACATGCTGCAGCCCTTAGAGACCTTCCCTGGCATCAGGGCCCTTGGTACCAGTTACAAGGGACTTACCTGGATGCCAGGGTGTGCCAATTGTGGAAACAAATGTACAGGTTAGGGGAAGAACACTGGTGCTGGGGCCTGGTTAGCAGGCCTCAGCACACTTTCAAATCATAACTTGGCATCAGCAAAGGCAAAAAGTCAGGGGGTAACCATGCCAAGGAGGCATTTCCTTACAGTTGGGAACCAGCCGAGCTTGTGAGGTCCAACTTGGGGGCCAGAGATATTAGATCCCTTGATGGGGGGCTAGTATCTAGTGAAGAACTTTGGAATGTAGCAGGACATGAAACTTAGGCCCATATTTATACTTTTTTAGCGCCGCAGTTGCGTCACTTTTTGATGCAAATGCGGCGCAAACTTACAAAATACAATTGTATTTTGTAAGTTTTCGCCGCTTTGTGCGTCAAAAAGCAGCGCAAATGCGGCGCTAAAAAGTATAAATATTAGTCTTTACCATTAGATCAAGACTGTGACTGGCTGCTGCTTTGGTAGTCTGAGGTACCTCAGGTAGATCCTTTGGCTCTTACCTGTGTCCACTGAAAGGACCAATGTCCAGGCATTAGTCATACCATTCCTGCACTATAGCAATATTCTGTACTTTGAAGTTTCAAAGGCCTCAAATAAAAAGACTCTAAATGATCCAGAATACAGCCAGATTCCTAAATGCTCACCTGTCTCCACTCATCAGAGGGACCTTCTCTGGCTGCCGGTGGCAAAACATATTGAATTCAAAGCACTTGTCTATGTCTATAGAACACTTTCAATATCAGGACCACACTATCTGAGGAATCTAGTGACTCAGTAGTCCTTCAAGACTTCGTTGTCCTGCTAACCTCAGACTGGCTCACAAACCACAGATACATTGTGCCAAAAAGGAGGGTATTCCTTTAGATATTTGGCACCACAATTATGGGACTTCCTCTCTCTCTACCTTTTCCCCAACAGAAGCACTATTTTATAAACAGATGAAGACCTGGCTGTTGTAATTTGGCAGTGACTGCTGCAAGTGGCTTATTTTGTTTCTTACTTAGCGCTTTAAATCCCTATTTGGGTAGTCATGCACTGTATACATTTCTAAATATTAATAATAATGATGATGACGACTGTGACCATGATTGCATTGATGTAACAGAATTATGTACAAAGCCAAGACCGGACATACAGGATGTTCCACTTGAACATGTAGATCAGATTTTATTTGTGAATGGTCTTGTCTGAGAGACCTTTCCGGAACACTGAGAGCAGCATATGCAGTCTGCACAATATCGAAATTTGTCAAAGCATCGTAATTGTGTGATGTACCTTCAGCACAAGTAGCAGAAATAATTGCACACACAAGCATGTTACTTATCTGATAGACAGAGTGTTACAATCCATACAGACAGCCAGTATGGGCTTGGTGTGGTCCATGATTTTCACCAAATGTGGTCATAAAGGGGTTTTATGACTTCTTCTGGTACCTCTATTCAAAATGGGACATACATTCTGGAATAGTTAGGTGCATTATAGCAACCAAAAGAGATGTATTGGTAAAATGGTCAGCTACAAAAACATAGACTGATATGGACAATTGAAAACAGGCACAAGGTTGAGGTAGAAAAGTATTGCACCATTAAATCTGCTATCATTAATTCAAATGAACAAGAACAAAATAAAAATGCTAATGAAACTGAAAACTGTTTTTGTTAACTTCAGTTCAGTCATTAAATAAGCTAAGGGAACTCCAAGATGAAGCACCAGATGAGGAAAAAAGAAAGTAGGAATTGTCAGGTTGATTAAAAGACCAAAAGGAAGTCTGGATAACAGCTGACCATGATATATAATTTGCCTGATTCAATATTGCTTCCGATGTGTAGACAAATTCATGGTTTGACACATCTGGGCAGAGATGCCATGGTTAAGCTCTTTAACAGGTATTGGTGCAATGTACACTTCAGTAGCTTTGAGACTTGACTCCATGTCAGACTCTTTGCTGCATCTGATGGAGCCTTATACTAATTCTCTCTTCTGATTTACCGTGTATGCTGATAAGCCTTCTATTTTATCATTTGTTTTAATACTCATTTTTAAAATAAACTTTGTTGGTTTATTCACTGGACTCCTTATTTTTATTTTCAAATGTTATTTGTTGACTATGCAAATTTATTTGCTGTCAGAACTGTTACCTGCAGGGACAAATATGCTCTTGAGGTTACGCCATCTGCCTGCCGAGGGGCTCTGTAATAGATTATCTGATAAGATAGCATCAACACCATCACACCTAAGGTGTCACACTGAGGAAAACAAAAAAGTGATGGGTTGACTGCTTGAATTAAACCCAGCCACTGCTAATTACATTTCTGGGCCGCAAGCCAGTCTGTCTTTTTTTTTGCGCATCATGCCACTTCAGAAAGGAACTAGCCAAAAGGTCTGGCTTTGACAGTGTGTTTATAATGTTTTTGTGCAATGTTTTGTAAACACAGTAAAATAAAAGAATCATGGTTTTTGTAATATGCTTTATCAAAGTTTGAATGTGTAAACATGCTTTATATATTTCAAAGTTTATTTTTAAAGTTGAATTGCCAAAGTGGGGACTGTCTCTAGATGGTTAGTTTTTTTATGTTTTCATTGTTTGAAAGTGCAAAATTAGCTTTTTTTCTTTTAAATACATTGCTAATATCTATTGAAGCACAGGAATGTCTAAACTAAAAATAGATTTTTTAAAAGCAAAATGTAATAACTAATTTAATTATTTTTGTAATCATAGAATGCTTTCATTAGTAAGTAAAAAATTTGAGTGAGATGAGAAAGAAAGATATGAAGGTAGACACATGAGAAGACCGAAATGAAATAGACAGAGACATAGACAGATGTGAGACAGGCAGTCAGTTGGCTGAAACAGAGAGAGGCATAGAAAGAAAGAGATACAGAGACAGATTCAGAGGGACCATTTCTGCAAGAGACCACTATGAACTGAAGCAGTTGTACCAAGATTGAGACATGCAAAAAGTTACAGAGACTGATAGCTAGAGAGAAGTAGAGGGACACTGTCACATAGACAGAGGCACATAGAAACAGATAACGACCAATAGATACAGATAGTGACAGGAACATAAAAAGAGAGACAGATAACTATAGACAGATGGACACGAGGGCCTCACTAAGAGGTGGCGGTCTGGACCACAGCCATTGCGGCAGTCCGACCGACACATCACAAACCTGGCGGTCGGACTGCCAGGGAACGACCAGCTCCGTCAGGATCTTGGATCCCGGCGGTCTGGCGCTGATCCTAATCCGCCAGGGCAGCGCTGCAAGCAGCACTGCCCTGAGGATTACAACCACGTTCTCCACCAGCGGTTTCATTGCGGTAGCACCGCCATGAAAAGGCTGGCAGAGAACAGGTGCAGGGGGCCACTGTCCATTCACTTGGCATGGACAGTGCAGGGGCCCCCCTAGCCAGCACCATCGCAATGTTCACTGTCTGCTTTGCTTTGCAGACAGTGAACATTGGGTGGGAGCTGGTGCACCCAGCAGGCAACAGCATTGCAGCTGGTTTGATTACGAGCTAGAGACAATGCTGTAGCCTGTTTCCCGCTGGGCCAACGGGTACCCGCCGACCTAGCAGGAAGCCCACAATAGTACCGGTGGGGAGGTAGCCGCGTAGGCAGTGGCCACCCTGTCAGGAATTTGGCGGATGGAGTTTTCCGTCCACCACACTCATAATGGAGCCCAGAGTGTGTTCCACCTAAATAATAATAATAAAGTATTAAGGAACTTGGTGGGACAAGAATATTGTGGCAATAATACAGTGCTGTCAGGAATATCATGGGCAAGTATGAGTATCGCTTTTAAGGTCTTTTTTTAATATTGTTGTTAATAGTGGTTTAAAATAATTGAATATAAAGCTGTCTTATGCTATGTTTTTGTTTAAATTATTTTTGACATTTATTTTGAATTAGTGTAACTTTTTAGTATCATGATGTGTGGGTTATAAGAGATTTTTCTTATTTTAATTTTTCATTTTAAAAACAATTATTTTAGAGTGGAAATAGTAAAGCTACACCTCTGAAAGTCCAGCGCTTTCCCTAGTGTGGCTTGGATTGAAGTGGGAATAGTTACTTTACCCCGATCAAAGGCAGTTATCTTTTAATGTAATATTTGTGCCATGGACGTAATACAGGCCTTATTCATTCCACATCTGTTGAGGACGTCATGCATTTGTGAGATCAGTACTATGTAATTGCCTCTTTCCTTTACCTTTCTGCCAATAAAACTGGGCACATCCCTGCCAGTATAAGCATTGTGAACCTGTTGCAATTATGAGCCCAACCCATTTTTGCATATAGCCACTGAGTGTGTAAGATGTAATTTCACCAACATGTTACCCCCTCCCCCAAAGTCCAATGCTTTCCCCAGTGTGGCTTACATTTAACAGGGAATAGTAAATCCATGCTGTAGGAAAGTACCCTCTTTCTGACATGGTTACCCCCACTTTTTGCTGTTGTCAGTATGTTTTGACTGTGTTCACTGGGACCCTGCTAACCAGGACCCTAGTGACTATGCTCTCTCCCTTTAAATTTGGTTGCTTGGACCACACACACCCCACATTTGGCATACAGGGTTTCCCATGGGCTGGAGCATGTATTATGCCATCCCTGGGGAGACCATGCAAAGTGTATCTACAGGTCTACCATTGCATCCTACGTGAAAGGGTGCATGAACCCTTTTCACTACAGGTCACTACACCAGGTCAAAGTAAGTCACTCCTATGGTAGGCCTTTGTAGCCCAGAGGGCAGGGTACAGGTACCTGTGTGTGAGGGCACCCTTGCATGAGCAGAGGTGCCCCCATGAACTCCATCTCCATTTTCATGGACTTCGTGAGTGCGGGATGCCATTTTACGAGTGTACTGGACATAAGTCACTACCTATGTCCAGCTACACAATGGTAACTCCGAACCTAGGCATGTTTGGTATCAAACATGTCGAAATCATACTCCAATACTGTTGCCAATATTGGAAGTATGATTCCATGAACTCTGGGGACTCCTTAGAGGACCCCAAACATTGCTCCTACCAGCCTGGGGTTCTCCGGGCAGCCCAAGCTGCTGACACCCCTCAGACAGGTTTCTGCCCTCCTGCTGCTTGATCAACTCAAGCCAAGGACGGCAGGACAAAGGATTGCCTTTGCCTCTCCCTTTGGAAATAGGTGTTACATAGCTTGGGAGGGGGTAGCCTCCCCAAACCTCTGGTATGCTTTGAAGGGCACATTTGGTGCCCTCCTTGCATAAACCTGACTGCACCAGTTCAGGGACCTCCAGTCCATGCTCTGGCATGAAACTGGACAATGGAAAGTGGAGTGACCACTTCCCTGTCCATCACCACCCCAGGGGTGGTTCCCAGAGCTCCTCCAGAGGGTCCCGTGATTCTGCCATCTTGAATCCAAGGTGGGGAGAGGCCTCTGGGAGCACCTGAGTGGCATGGTCAGCCAGGAGACGTCAGAGCCCCCTCCTGATAGGTGGTCACCTAGCTAGGTGACCAATCCCCCTTCCAGGGCTATATAGGGTCTCTCTCCTGGGTAGGGTCCTCAGATTCGGCTTGCAAGATTCCAGCAGGACTCCTCTACAACCTCTACTTTGACTTCTGACCACTGGAACTGCGACTGGACCATCCAGGATCCGACAATCTGAGTCCACGACAAAGACTCTGCTTGCAACATTGTTTTTATGGCTCCTTCCAGCTTCTGCAATATTTCCCCTGCTGCGCAACCTCTGAGGGTGGCAAGTCTTTAGTCTGCCCAAGGAGGAAGAAGGAATCTCCCTTGGACTGAAGGAGTCACTCCCCTGCATGTGCAGGCACCAACTGCAATGATGACTGGCTGCATGGATCCTGAATCATGGGTGGTGGTCTGCAGTGGTCCACTTGGTGCTCTCTACCAGATTTCCAACTTTGGTGGATGTACATCCTTGCCTTCCCCTGCAGGACAGTACTCCAGTGCACTGTGTCTCTTGCAGCTACCAAGGCTTGTTGTCATCCCCTCCAAGGGATCTTCATGTTTTATGTAGCCCCAGCACTCAGCACTCTTCCATGTGACACATAGCCCTGTGTGTGCTTCTCCTGCAGCGTGGGTCCCTTCTTCAGTTGTGCTGTGTGGGCTCCTCTGCGACCCCTGGGTCCTCGTCCAGTGAGTCTCCTGTTGGGGCTGCCTTTGCTTCTGTGGGCTCTGTCTTGCTGAGGGTCCCCTGGGACTCCCCTCCTCATCCCCCCCAAGTGGGTTGGGTCCTCCTGGACCTTGCTGGTCCCCGGCAGCTCCACTTTTCCTCTAACGCGACTATTGCCTCTGCCAAGGCTTGGTGGTGGCTTTTCCATGCAACAGACAGACTGCAATCTTCCATCCGCCATGGGACATTGACTGCACCCTCCAGGATCTCTTCACCGACTCCAGGGCTGCATTGCTGACTGTCTTCGTCCTACGGTCGGCCATCTTCTGCAACCCCAGACACTTCTGCAACTTCTGTACTTTGTCCCCTTCATTTTCAGGTCTTCCTCTTCAGGAATCCACCACTGGTTTCTTGCAGTCTTGTCTGGGTGTTGCATTATCCTTATTTTCAGTTATTTTGGTGGTTTGGGGAAAATCCAGTAACTTACTCTTTTCTTCCTGGTCGCTGAGGGGCACTGTGGTACTTACCTTTGGGTTTTCCTAGTACACCCAGCTTCCCTCTACAGATTAAACTTGCCTGGGTGGGGGTCCTGCATTCGCATTCCATTTTATACATGGTTTGGGCTCTCCATATGGTTACTATTGTCTATTGCTATTGCACTGATTTCTCCTGCTGTTTGTCTATTTCTGATTACTAGTGTACATTTTCAGGCCCATATTTATACTTTTTTTAGCGCCTCTTTGCGTCATTTTTTGACGCAAAAGCGGCGCAAACTTACAAAGTATAATTATATTTTGCACGTTTGCATCAAAAAATGATGCAAATGTGGCGCAAAAAAAGTATAAAGAAGGTCCTTAGTATGTTTACTTACCTCCTATTGGAGGGTTGCCCATCTAGTGCTTTTGGTAATTGTGTCACTAAACTAAAGTACTTTTACTTTTGTAACACTGAGTGTTTTCTTTCATGTGTGTAAGTGCTGTGTGACTACAGTGGTATTGCATGAGCTTTGCATGTAGATAAGCATTGGCTGCTCACCAACAGCTACCTTTAGAGAACCTGGCTTCTAGACACTGCCTACACTACACTAATAGGGGATACTAGGACCCAGTACAAGGTGTAAGTACCTTAGGTACCCACCACACACCAGGCCAGCTTCCTACATGCACTTCTTAAAATCCAACACTTTCCCCAATGTGGCTTGTATCGGAACGGGAAGAGTAAATGTACCCCTTCGAATTCCAGCACTTTCCTAATGGTGAATTAGTTTGTAGTGGAAAGAGTTAATCTAGTCCCCTGAATGTTAAACTCTTTTCCTGATCTGGCTTAGATTAGAGTGGGAATAGTAAATAAACCCTGTCAAAATCTAACACTTTCCTGGCATGGGTTAGATTGGGGTGGAGTAGTAAATCTACCTCCCTCAAAATTTAGAACTACCTCCAGTGTGACTTATGTTGTAGTATAAATAGCAAATGTACATCTTTTTATATGTACAATTGTTTACAATGTATTTTAGGTAGGTTTTGCAATAACTTATTTTGTGAGCTTACCGCTTGGTTTTCTGTGTTTAATTTTAGTTTAGTTAGGTAGAAATAATTTTAATAACATGATTTTATTTGCATTTTAGGTGATGAACACTGTTTTGTCAGATAAGTTTCATTTACTACATTTATTTATTTTTATTAACATTCCAACCAAACTTTCCCAGTACCACCGGCCACAGTAATGGCGGTACATGGGTGGGCAGGGAATGCCCATACTGTGGTATCATAATTTTTTTGAAACCCCTTCTATTGAAACTAGGGTGGGTTTAACCATAGGTGCTATACACATAAAGTGGTGCCATTTCAAAATATTGGAAACCATTAATTAAAATTTATAAAACATATAAAATTATTTGCTTACATTCCTTTGTATATTTTGTATTCATTTACATTGTTGTATATTTTTAAACCTAATTTTTATTTATGTATATTTTTTATAAACATTTTTAAACATATATTTCTTTAATGTTTTTATGCACTTTTAGAATGTGTATGTTTTATATTTTTACTGTTTTTTACATACATATATTTTTCATACACTTTTTTACATAAATAAGTTCCCTTTTATGCATAAATAAAATGTATTGTATATATGTATAGTGAGATTTTTAAATATATTAAAAAGCACTAAAAGTTATTTTTATTTTGTTCGTTTTTACTATATATTTACATTTGTAATAGTTCTTGTTTAAACTTTTTTACTTTTATATATTTTTACAATATTTTTGTATAGTTCAATAATATCAAAATTGATGTTTGTATTTTCAATGTGGTTTGATTCGTTTTTTAATCTTTATTTAGTGTGCCTTTTTTACTGCTTTAATTAGTTTGTAGTCTAACTTACTTATTTTAGGCTGTTCCTGGATCCCTTCATTTGCAGTTCCCTGTTACAGTTCTCTGGTTAAATTAAAGTTATTTTGTAATACTTTTTTCGAGTTTTATTGTTGTGGGGGTGGTAATACGATTAAGATAGTTTAGGTCAGTAGTTTTTATTATTTTGTTTGTTTCATGTTAGAATTGAGTTGTAGTAGTGACAGTTGGGTGCGCTAAGCCTCATTGTAATGTAGTTATCGGCTTATTTGTTAAGTATTCATTCTTTGTGTTTGGTTAAGATTGTATTTTGTATTTTAATGTTTATGTGGTTTATGTTGTTTGGGTAGTGTGTTTTATGAGTTTTTCTTTTACAGGTATTTAATGGGAGCTGTAGGAGATGTCATTTGTTTTTAAAGGAAATCCTTTTGGTTAGTTTTTTAATGTGAATGCATCCTATTTGGAAGATTTCTTAGATTTACTGATTGATTGCTCTCGGACATTACTACGTGGAGGTCTGAAGTTGATTTACTGGTTATTTGGCAGGCAGTATACTTGTCTCTTAAATTACCTTGTCATTTAAATAAATTAATGCAATTCCTGCTGCTACTCTTTCTCTTCTTTGGCTCTTCCTCCGTGGCAGCTGAGACATCGTGCTGAAAATCAAGAGAAGAACAACAAAAGCAAAATACTTGTGCTGCGGTTGGAACAGGTGATGTATTGTAGCCTCTGTGAGAGCAGGCTGACAAAGCAATGGCAAGGGCAGTAAGGTGCGTAGTGAGAGGGGTGCAAGACTGGGGCGTGGAAAATTGTGTTTCGGACAGCGTGGATGGCATCCGCAGTGCCTAAAGGAGTGATGGTGTCCACGTGGCCCTTAACCTAGTTAGACCTTTGCTCCTCTTTGAGTTTTATGGGACATGCCATGCTCGCTGAGGTATAGCTGGCAGCATTGATAGGGGTGATACCTGTGGTGTTTGGCTTTATCCCTGTTTTTGAGAGAGCTGCATCTGTGGTGCCACTGGATCAGTAACCGATCATATGGCCAAATGATGCTCTATTCCAGCTTGTTGTGGGCCTCTCCATTAGGACATTACATGGATTACATGGATGCACAAAGCGCTTTGGACTTGCAAGCCCAGAAGGCATTTTTTTGTGTGGAGGTGGGGCCACATCGAGATGTGTGCGGGCAGGTGCTTAAATGGTTGCCCGTTGCACCATGGCACAAGATGGAACCATCTGCACCCATCCTTAGCCTGATGAGGCCAGCTGGGCCACCCCTCTTTTGCCTACCGCAAGACATTCTTGTAAGATGGGGAAACGTATGTCATCTGCCGCTTCCCAAAATTCCATGCCACCAAGTAAAAGCTCTTGGGTTGTCATCCATTATGTCCTTTTTGGCTTCGCCTTCAGGAGCAGTGAATAAAGAAATCACTACACTAGTACCTGGGCTAGAAAGATCTTTGGGGCTGCTGGTGATCTTAATACTTAACATTCTAAGACCAGTGCTGGGCATATCATGAGTGATTCTGGCAGACATACTGGTGCGAAAACCTTGACTGTTGTGGCGGAGGTTCATTCCACCACCACTATAAGCATTCAGGAACCTCAAAACCTCTCAACTGATCTTGCCCCACCACAGCCCAAGACAACAAGGAAAGAATCTGCCCAGCCCCCTTCCCCTGGTCCGCAGCAGGAATTCTTAGGTGCGAGCAATAGTAGGGTCCCATGTTGTAGCTTTGGTGCAGCAAAGACAGCCCAAAGGAGAGCTGAGGGTGTTGTGACAGTAAAACTAAAGCAATGGCACAGACGATGTGGAGCGTGGCAGGCATCAGACATAGAGCAGACTGGCCTGGAAAAAAAACACCTGCGGGCCTACCTGGCTGCGTGCAGTTGCAAGGCGGATCCTTTATGGCGAGGAGCATGCAGAGGAGGGAGAGCGGCCTGGGTGAGTACTATACTGCTGGGGCGCCGCGTACCCAAAAAAGTGCTGCAACGAGGCCTCGGGACCAAGATGATCAGCAAGAGAACGCGCGGGCGTCGGCAGAGTGTCCGAACGGCAGTGATGAGGCGGCAGAGAGGTTCGCAGGTAGGGGCCGGGGCAGCCGCGCAATGGTGCGCTCCACGGCTTGCGAGCAGCGGCGAGGCGGGAAGCTGGAGGCCGCCGGGCTGCTTGACTCTGAGAGGGTGTCGTGGGCCCTTATCACCAGTTGTGGGATGACAGGCCCCGGGACACCGGCATGAATGTAGGCCGCAGTATGTGTAGCTGGATAAAACTGCTGTGCGTTACACAGCTCGACCTGACATGTAGGTGGAGCATTTCTGACCCCGAGACTAGTCTGTTGGGTCTATTGATTAACCTAAACACGCCACACACATGACGGTAGAGACCATAGGATGTAAGGCGCGGTCTATTGCCGATTCATCACTCTTTGGTCAGACAAATGGAGTAATCCATCCCACAATATAACACTGAGGAGGAGCTGCTGTAGTGTTAGGCTCTCTTAGCACAGGTGTTTCTCAGACACACACAAATGCATGTCTCTGAATTTGCTTTCTGTTGTGATCTTTTGAAGAGTGAAAGCTTTCATTAATGTGTTTAAGGCAGTTGTTTTAATTCTTCACTTGCCCATGGAACGGACAGCCGGTATAGGGATAACACCTGCGGCTCATCAAAGGAACTATTTGCAAATGAAGGAAGCTCTGATCGGATGATTTGGGATACAATCAGCTCAGTCCTCTTGAGTCTTGATTATAATTTGTTGTTGTTTTTGGAACTACCATTTGTCATAGAATGGAGAGGGTGTAGTAATGGTTTTTAATCTGTATGGACAGTTTCTTCTCTGCCTGGTCCCTGTTGTTGTTAACAGTATGTGGCTAAATGAAGGTTTACTTTCAAGTCAGCTTCTTTTCAGTGGCGATGAGTTGCTGGTAGGTATGTGAACCACTGTGACGGCAAGCAAGTTGGTTATTATCAAGGCTAACGTAATGCTGTGACAGCACCATGCCTTAAAAGTGTGTTACGTACTGCCATCTTAAAATGGTATGGAATATGCAGCATTTCCAGGACAACATCCAGGCATATCCACAATGGGCATTCTCCTAGCACTTTAGCTGCTGGACTGATCAGTGATGCACACTCCTCAAAGAGGTTATTGTCTCTTGTACTTTGATGTTGATGAGCACATCTTGCTATTAAATTGCACACTCCAGTTGCCAGATAGCCAGCAGCTGTTTGCTGTACATTGTTCAACAGTGATGCGAATATCAAGCAAGTGACGTTGATGTGTTCTCATTAAGGCATCATACATTGCTGCATTTATTTATTGTATTATTATATTCTATGGTAGTATATACATCATGCATGACTTGTTCTGTTTCCTGTAATGTGTTATATCTTCAAATCGGCAATGCACACACAATTGTTTACCATTTTTTATTTAGAATACTTTGACAGACTGTGTAACAAGGGCCATTTAGAAAGAGGAAACAAAAACAATATTCCAGGCTTGAAACAACTTTCTGGTGGTACAAAGTATCTAGTGGTTATTTTCCAAGATTTCTGAGATGCAACATACCCTAATTCCTCGTCCGTCCTTTGTCCTAGATCCTGGTCTATCTGATATAGAGTTGGAACAACAGAAGGAAGGGTTTACTGCATATTTAGATGCTATTGAAGGAGAAGACTTGACCCAGAAAAAGAAGCATCTTTGTGAATCAGGGACCCCATTTATACTTTTTGGAATAGAGTGAATTCCAGAATAGTAAGTTAGGAGAGCCCAGAGTCGGGGTCTTGCATATGGTGGTAAACACATTGATGTCATTGGTGGATTTGATACTGTTTTGTCATACAAGGGTAACACCATACCAGGGGCGGTTTATGTGGCTATTGAATGGGAGTCGTTAGAACAGTGAGATCTGGACATATTAGACCCCAACAATCCAAAGCAGGTTCTTCTGAGGAAAGAGTGTTTGAAGGTGTGTCGGCTGGGACAAACTGAGTGGGAGCAGAAATGTCCTGATTTCTTCACCAAAAACTGAAGGGTTTTAAGCACAAGATCCAATTAACGTCTGGAGGGCTACCTGTTGTCCCTGTAGTGGTAAGACCTAAAGTTAAAAAAAAACATTTGACAAATTGTGTGCTCTTGGAATTATTGAGCTGACAGTCTAAATGGTTGTCCCTCAGAGGCAATTGCTCAATTAAAAGATGTGGATTATAAGGATTTAAACTATAATATTTGAGTGGAATGGCAACCCTTCCAACATTACAGAAGTTGCCATTGCTACAGGGAGGAAAGGTTTTGACTACATTGGTTATGACTTCTGCACATCTCCAGTTTGCCTTGCATAATGATTCATTCCATATGCTCTCATTTATCACTGCTGAAGGAATGTTCCATTTCAAGTGGGTGCTTCCATATTTTTTCAGTGTCTCATGGAAATGCTCTTTGGAGGGGGCATCTGTTTTTAGGATGATCTGTCGATCTCTGCTGATTAAAAGGATATGCCTGGTAGAAGACTAGCACAATTGTTTTCCATATTAAACGAGAAAGGTATTGCACTCAGGGTGAAAACGTGTAATTTTGAAGTTAATAGTATGGACACCGTTGGCTACAACCTATCCGCCCCAGGTGTGGACCTGAAAGGAAGCATTGCACATGCATTTATTTATTCCTCTATGCCAGAATGTAAGGAGCAGTTACAGTCCTTTCTATGACTTCTGGAATTGTAGGTGTTTCTTTCCTAGATGTGTAGAGAAAACACGTTCAATGCTTAGGCTAGGTAAGAAAAGAGAAAGGTTTGTGTGGTGCAACAATTGTGAGGACTCATTTGTGAAAGTAAAATAAGATGGAGCGGGGGCTCTTCTGCTCAAGTCTGTGAATACCTGCGTGGTTCTGGCCCATACTAATGCTAGTCTACATTGGTTGAAACCTGTGATACTACAGCGTAGGAATGGTAAAGACCAAATTAAATTTGCCAGTAGGAGTATGAAAGGGGCTGATTCATCTTACTTAGTAAACAAACTGGAAGCCATTGCATGTTGGTCAGTGTTTTAGCCAATGTTTTTGGGAAGTGGAACTTACAATACGGTCGACCATAAACCTTTGGTGGACATATTTACATCCATGGGTGCTGATAGATCTACACCCAGAATTGCTCAGGAATCCTGTTACCAAGCTGAATATATTACAGAGCCATGAACATCATGGTGGATTGCTTATCCTAGTTACATTTAGAGTCAGATGATGATGGTGGAATGGCACAGGACTATGAATAGGTGGTTGTTAGTACTTTGTTCAACATAACTAAGGGCGCCAGGGCTGGCTTTTGGGCAGTGCGAGTGGTGCGGCTGCACTGGGTGCTGACCTGCAATTGGGGGGCGCTGACCTCAGGGGGGCGCTGTGTTTAGCAGTAACTTATGAACTTGCGATTTAAAAGCACCTGCTGAAAAGTTAATTGTGCATCCAGCCTTCAGGAAGCATTTAAAATCTCAAGATATCTCTTGTGATTAATGTTCCTGCTAGGGAGAGAGATGGGAGATTTGTCCAGTAGTAGCTTCGACTCGCCATAAAGTAGGTAGAGGGTTAATATGCCTGCTTTAAAGAGCAGAACTATGGCCCATATTTATACTTCTTTAGTGCCGCAATTGTATTTTGGAAATTTGCGCCGATTTTGCGTAAAAAAATTACGCAAATGCGGCACTAAAAAAGTATAAATATGGGTCTATATTTTATGTGGATAGCTGAGTGGTTTAGTAAAGCCAGCCTTTATAAGCGCTTTATTACAAATGAATGTATGTGAACGGGGGCTATGGAGAGATGAGGGGCACATATGCCGGGTGGTAGTGAGGGAATCAGGGGAGGTGGTCATGGGGAGCGGGGGAAGGGGTGCCAAAAAAGACTGTCGCACAGGGCGCCACCAGTGCTAATGCCAGCCCTGAAGGGCAATGTGCTAGAGTTTGAGTAGTTGGAAGCGCTTGGTGAAGATCAAACTCCCAGGAAAGTTATGCAGCATGTGTATGGATGTTGGATGGCCTCAGATCGTTCAGAGGAGGACAAAGATGCTTATTGCCACATTGTGTCAGAGTTGTCTGATGTCAATAATCTCTCAAGAAGACTGGAGGGCAAATTTACAAGCGGCTTCCGCCACTCAAGCACCACTCTTTGTGACGCATCAGTGGCTCCGGCTGCAGACCCATGTCTACAAGGCCACGCAAAGTGACTTTGAGTGTCTTTTCATGGCCTTGTAGATATGGAGTAAGGCAACACAGTGCAAGTCATTGCAATGCCTTACTCTGCGTCAGATGTGTTCCATCGGCATTGCGGTTGGTGTTCCCAAGCAGCACCCATGGATTTTGACGCATTCACAGATTTACAAGGATTTGTAAACCTTGGAATGCATCAAAAGCCTACGCCTCTCCAGGGGAGGCGTAACGAGGAGAAATAACTTATTTTCTTATCCTTTTTGCCTCTAACAATGTGTACTGCAGCGCACACAGAAGGAGGATAACACAGCCATTGATAGTTTTTGTGTAGGAAGGTGTCCCTTCCTGCACAAAGCCAATCATTCCTATTGTGTAGCCATTTTAGTTATAGCTCCATGCTATGCACGTTGTTTTAACACACTAGGCTGCTGTGCACTTTAACCTAGATATACAGTATTTTATCCAGCTTTGTCTTATTATTGTTATAATAACCATTTTTACGATCTTGTTTTATTTCCGTCTATCTAACTGTTTTTTCCTAGGCCAGCACTCTGTTCTCAAACAAGACATTCTTGATCACTCTGTGCTTTTTCCAAGGCAACAGCACGGTACATTGCTGGTGAACGTGGTAGACGTTTAGGCCCATATCTATACTTTTTTAGCGCCGCATTTGCGCTTCTTTTTGACACAAAAGCGGCACAAACTTACAAAATACAGCTGTATTTTGTAAGTTTGCGCCACTTTTGCGTCAAATAATGACGCAAATGCGGCGCTAAAAAAGTATAAATGTGGGCCTTAGGCCCGTATTTATACTCCGTTTGCGCCGAATTAGCGTCGTTTTTTTAGACGCAAATTCGGCGCAAAACTAACGCCATATTTATACTTTGGCGTTAGACGCGTCTAGCGTCAAAGTATGGGCAAATAGCGTCATTTTTTTGCGTGAACGCCTTCCTTGCGTTAATGAGATGCAAGGAAGGCGTTCCCGTCTAAAAAAATGACGGCGACGCAAATGCGTCGTATTTATACTCCCGGGCAAAAATCACGCCCGGGAGGTGGCGGGTCAAAAAACCCCGCATTTGCGCCACTATTTAACGCCTGGGTCAGGGTAGGCGTTAAGGGGCCTGTGGGATCAAAATGAGCCCACAGGTGCCCTCCCCTGCCCCCAGGGACCCCCCCTGCCACCCCTGCCCACCCCAGGAGGACACCCAAGGATAGAGGGACCCACCCCAGGGACATTCAGGTAAGTTCAGGTAAGTATAATTTTTTATATTTTTTAATTTTTTTTGGGTGGCATAGGGGGGCCTTATTTGTGCCCCCCTACATGCCACTATGCCCAATGACCATGCCCAGGGGACACAAGTCCCCTGGGCATGGCCATTGGGCAAGGGGGCATGACTCCTGTCTTTACTAAGACAGGAGTCATGAAATGGCGTCTGGGCGTCGTAAAAAAATGGCGCAAATCGGGTTGAGGCGATTTTTTTGCCTCAACCTGACTTGCCCCATTTTAAGACGCCCTAACGTCATTTTTTCCCAACGCCGGCGCTGCCTGGTCTACGTGGTTTTTTTCCACGCACACCAGGCAGCGCCGGTCTGCTTGTGCCGGCTAACGCCATTCCATAAATACGGCGCCCGCATGGCGCTTCAGAATGGCGTTAGACGGCGCTAAATTTTTTGACGCTAAACTGCGTTAGCGCAGTTTAGCGTCAAAAAGTATAAATATGGGCCTTAGTCTCCAACATTCGTAGAAAATACACATCTTTACGAGGGACACTTTCTCAGAATATCTCCTGTGTGATTATAAAAACACTTCCTTGTCCCTTACACCTTAGAGGGAGATTCCAGCTAGGGAACCACGACTGTATGCCGATTGCCGAATACTTCGGTACAGATGCTAACGCAGACTGCAGGCCTTTGCTCAGGTATGGGGGTTGATGTCTTACCAGGGGAACCTGAAGGGCAGACTTAGAGCTTAACATGCTGTGCTCTATCCTAGCCTAGGTAGGGATTAGTCCATTGACAATAGTGACAACATGATAGCGTTGTTTTTATGCTTCACTTTTCTCGTCACAATTTTAATACTGCCATGTTGTGTTGTCCTGGTTATTGCTGCTCACGCCTTGCTATCTAAGATGCAGTTGTTTTATTAAACTCATTTATTGAAACATATACTGCTTCTGTTTGTCATTTATTTATGAGACTGAATTGTAAATGAGAGAACCGTTTGAGACCTGAGTGACCACAACTTCCCTTAGAAGCCAAATATGTCATGCGCTCGGCTGCCCAGTCATCCCTATCCTTGGGTAGAGACGAGGCACTGCTAGTTAGTCGGCTAATTGAGGGATATTTTGGAGGATATGTTTTTATTAGAAAATCTGTTGATTGGGAACTTTCAAATGACACACATATTTTCTCTGAATAACCTGTAAGGATCACTCTGACTCTTCACACATTTTTGTTGCTAACCTGCCCAGACGTGCGAAGAACTTACAGCTCATGTTCATTCCATTACCATTCATTCTTTCCAATAGATTACAATGTAGGCATCATTAGATAAACATTGGCCGCAACTTTATTATAACATTTTCAATCATGTTTCATAACTTTCACACCTGTCAGGCGGTCATTCCTATGACCCATTCAAAATCATCATCCATCTTAATACTGCATAGAGTTCTTGTTGCTCTGCTCGTTAAACCTGTTTTGTTCACTCAGCTTCCTTCATGCTATGACCATTGTGGGGTTCAGTAGGCCTCGATTGCTTTCTGTTGTGATCTTTTGAAGAGAGAAAGCTTTCATTAATGTGTTTAAGGCAGTTGTTTTAATTCGTCACTTGCCCATGGAACGGACAGCCGTTATAGGGATAACACCTGCGGCTGATCAAAGGAACTATTTGTAAAGGAAGGAAGCTCTGATCAGATGATTTGGGATAAAATCAGCTCAGTCGTCTTGATTATAATTTGTTGTTGTTTTTGGAACTAGCATTTATCATAGAATGGAGAGGGTGTAGTAATGGTTTTTAATCTGTATGGACAGTTACTTCTCTGCCTGGTCCCTGTTCTTAACAGTATGTGGCTAAATGAAGGCTTACTTTCAAGTTAGCGTCTTTTCAGTGGCGATGAGTTGCTGGTAGGTATGTGAACCACTGTGACGGCAAGCAAGTTGGTTATTATCAAGGCTAACGTAATGCTGTGACAGCACCATGCCTTAAAAGTGTGTTACGTACTGCCATCTTAAAATGGTATGGCATATGCAGCATTTCCAGGACAACATCCAGGCATTTCCACAATGGGCATTCTCCTAGCACTTTAGCTGCTGGCCTGATCAGTGATGCACACTCCTCAAAGAGGTTATTGTCTCTTGTACTTTGATGTTGATGAGCACATCTTGCTATTAAATTGCACACTCCAGTGGCCAGATAGCCAGCAGCTGTTTGCTGTACATTGTTCAACAGTGATGTGAATATCAAGCAAGTGACGTTGAATTGTTCTCGTAAAGGCATCACACATTGCTGCATTTATTTATTGTATTATTATATTCTATGGTAGTATACTTATCATGCATGACTTGTTCTGTTTCCTGTAATGTGTTATGGGGCATATTTATACTCCGTTTGCGCCGGAATTGCGTTGTTTTTTTTGACGCAATTTCGACGCAAAAGTAACTCCATATTTATACTTTGGCGTTAGACGCGTCTAGCGCCAAAGTCCATGGAGTTAGCGTCATTTTTTAGCATGGACACCTACTTTGCGTTAATTATATGCAAGGTAGGCGTTCCCGTCTAAAAAATCGACTCCGAGGCATGTGCGTCGGATTTATACTCCCGGGCAAAAATCACGCCCGGGATGGGCGGGTCAAAAAAAATGACGTACGGCCGCTTTTGCGCCGTTTTTTAGCGCCTGCAAAAGGCAGGCGTTAAGGGACCTGTGGGCTCTGAAGGAGCCCAGAGGTGCCCTCCCATGCCCCCAGGGACACCCCCTGTCACCCTTGCCCACCCCAGGAGGACACCCAAGGCTGGAGGGACCCATCCCAGGGACATTAGGGTAAGTTCAGGTAAGTGTTTTTTTTTTTTTTTTGTGGCATAGGGGGGCCTGATTTGTGCCCCCCTACATGCCACTATGCCCAATGACCATGCCCAGGGGACAGAAGTCCCTTGGGCATGGCCATTGGGCAAGGGGGCATGACTCCTGTCTTTGCTAAGACAGGAGTCATTTCTATGGGGGTTGGGAGTCATAAAAAATGGCGCAAATCGGGTTGAGGCGAAAAAATTGCCTCAACCTGACTTGCCCCATTTCTTGACGCCCAAGCCCCATATCCCCCTACGCCGACGCTGCCTGGTGTACGTCGTTTTTTTTAACGCACACCAGACGGCGCCGGCGGCTAACGCCGGCTAACGTCATTCAATAAATACGGCGCCCGCATGGTGCTTCAGAATGGCGTTAGCCGGCGCTAATTTTTTTGACGCAAAACTGCGTTGGCGCAGTTTTGCGTCAAAAAGTATAAATATGGGCCTATATCTTTAAATCGGCAATGCACACACAATTGTTTACCATTTTTTATTTAGAATACTTTGACAGACTGAGTAACAAGGGCCATTTAGAAAGAGGAAACAAAAACAATATTCCAGGCTTGAAACAACTTTCTGGTGGTACAAAGTATCTAGTGGTTATTTTCCAAGATTTCTGAGATGCAACATACCCTAATTCCTCGTCCGTCCTTTGTCCTAGATCCTGGTCTATCTGATATAGAGTTGGAACAACAGAAGGAAGGGTTTATCTGCATATTTAGATGCTATTGAAGGAGAAGACTTGACCCAGAAAAAGAAGCATCTTTGTGAATCAGGGACCCCATTTATACTTTTTGGAATAGAGTGAATTCCAGAATAGTAAGTTAGGAGAGCCTAGAGTCGGGGTCTTTCATATGGTGGTAAACACATTGATGTAATTGGTGGATTTTATACTGTTTTGTCATTCAAGGGTAACACCATACCAGGGGCGGTTTATGTGGCTATTGAATGGGAGTGGTTAGAACAGTGAGATTTGGACATATTAGACCCCAACAATCCAAAGCAGGTTCTTCTGAGGAACGAGTGTTTGAAGGTGTGTCGGCTGGGACAAACTGAGTGGGAGCAGAAATGTCCTGATTTCTTCACCAAAAACTGAAGGGTTTTAAGCACAAGATCCAATTAACGTCTGGAAGAGTACCTGTTGTCCCTGTAGTGGTAAGACCTAAAGTAAAAAAAAAAAACATTTGACAAATTGTGTGCTCTTGGAATTATTGAGCTGACAGTCTAAATGGTTGTCCCTCAGAGGCAATTTCTCAATTAAAAGATGTGGATTATAAGGATTTAAACTATAATTTTTGAGTGGAAAGGCAACCCTTGCAAAATTACAGAAGTTGCCATTGCTACAGGGAGGAAAGGTTTTGACTACATTGGTTATGACTTCTGCACATCTCCAGTTTGCCTTGCATAATGATTCATTCCATTTGCTCTCATTTATCACTGCTGAAGGAATGTTCCATTTCAAGTGGGTGCTTCCGTATTTTTTCAGTGTCTCATGGAAATGCTCTTTGGAGGGGGCATCTGTTTTTAGGATGATCTGTCGATCTCTGCTGATTAAAAGGATATGCCTGGTAGAAGACTAGCACAATTGTTTTCCATATTAAACGAGAAAGGTATTGCACTCAGGGTGAAAAAGTGTAATTTTGAAGTTAATAGTATGGACACCGTTGGCTACAACCTATCCGCCCCAGGTGTGGACCTGAAAGGAAGCATTGCACATGCAGTTATGTATTCCTCCATGCCAGAATGTAAGGAGCAGTTACAGTCCTTTCTATGACTTCTGGAATTTTAGGTGTTTCTTTCCTAGATGTGTAGAGAAAACACGTTTGTTTTTATGCTTCACTTTTCTCGTCACAATTTTAATACTGCCATGTTGTGTTTTCCTGGTTATTGCTGCTCACGCCTTGCTATCTAAGATGCAGTCGTTTTATTAAACTCATTTATTGAAACATATACTGCTTCTGTTTGTCAGTTATTTATGAGACTGAATTGTAAATGAGAGAACCGGTTGAGACCTGAGTGACCACAACTTCCCTTAGAAGCCAAATATGTCATGCGCTCGGCTGCCCAGTCATCCCTATCCTTGGGTAGAGACGAGGCACTGCTAGTTAGCCGGAGCAAACCCCGGATTGGAGCGACAGGCGTCGCCAGCAGTGGGTTAGAATAAGTCTCCCACACCGCTGGCGATTCTGCCGCTCAAAATCCAATAGTCTCATTATAATAGTGAGAGCCTACACAACACTATAACTCAGACACACTTGCACCATGGTGCAGGGGGACCTGTGTTGCGAAAAGAAGCAAATTGTGCACCAAAGCAATGGAAGAGGACAGGAATGTGCCATATCTCATAGATATGGTGCATTAGTGCCCTTTTCTTTTGACGCCTGGCAGTGCATCAAAGTGACTTGCTGCACTGCCCTGCATCAAAAAGTAGTAAATAAGCCCCAACTGTGGTCAAACAGACTAAGGGGGTTGATTTTGCACATGAGGACCTTATTGGCACTCATGCTATCAAGAGGGGGCTTAGAGAGATGTTCTGATCTCTCATGCAGTTTGTCAGCTAATTTGTATCTTGTGTGGTTAGTGACAAGTAACAAGTCACTGTGCCCAGTCCCATAGAGTCACTTCTTGTCCCCGAGAACACCTGGTTTAAAATAGGAGTTGATATTATGGATCCCTGGAATGCCCACAAGAATTAAGTTAAGTATAATAGTAGGATTTTCATTGGCCATAGGTTAGTTTTGTCAATTGTACTTTTACCGGCTAACTGAAAGATATTTTGGAGGATATGTTTTTATTAGAAAATCTGTTGATTGGGAACTTTCAAATGACACACATATTTTCTCTGAATAACCTGTAAGGATCACTCTGACTCTTCACACATTTTTGTTGCTAACCCGCCCAGACGTGCGAAGAACTTACAGCTCATGTTCATTCCATTACCATTCATTCTTTCCAATAGATTACAATGTAGGCATCATTAGATAAACATTGGCCGCATCTTTATTATAACATTTTCAATCATGTTTCATAACTTTCACACCTGTCAGGCAGTCATTCCTATGACCCATTCAAAATCATTATCCATCTTAATACTGCATAGAGTTCTTGTTGCTCTGCTCGTTAAACCTGTTTTGTTCACTCAGCTTCCTTCATGCTATGACCATTGTGGGGTTCAGTAGGCCTCGATTGCTGGGCTTCTCTTGCTGCTAAGTCCTTATGGGAAGGTTTTGTCCTTTCCCGGGCCGGAGGTGCCATATACACCTGCCGCTGCCCCTTTAACAATTATTTTGTCTCCCCTCCCGCATCCCTGCCATCAGGCGTCCTAATTCCACTGTCGGGGTGTGCGTTCTTTTAGATGACTGTATTACCAGGCTGACTGAGCGACTCTTTTCTGCTAGCCCCGACCCTCTGTGTGCTGCTGCAATACCCGCTGAGTTACATGTGTGGGCTTCTTGATTCGCAGTGCAACTGTGCTGTTGCCTGCTGTTCTGACCCCTTTAACTTAAGGGTTGCCACTCCCGATTGGCTGTTTTAAACCCCGCCGCCAATCATTGTAGGACCTTCTTTTGTGGGCTTTTCTTGCCTCCCACTTTGCATTCCCGCCCTCAGGATGCTTTTGCCACAGGCCTCCCCCGGGTATGGCTATGTCATTTGGCCCACGTTCTAACCCCACCCCCCTAGATGTGTGAATATCTTGCTGCTCATGGCCATCCCATTACCATTCTTGCCAATAGCATACAATGGAAGCATCGTTGGGTAAACATTGGCCGCAGCTTCATTATACAATTTTCAATCATGTTTCATAACTTTCATGCCTGTCAGGCAGTCATTCCTATGACCCATGCAAAATCATTGTCTGTGTTAATACTGCATAGAGTTCTTGTTGCTCTGCTAGTCGAACCTGTTTTGTTCACTAAGGTATCTTCACCCTATGACCACCGCGGGGTTCAACGGGCCTCGACGGCTAGGCTTCATTTCCTGCCAAGTCCTTGTGGGGAGGCTCTGTCCTTGCCCGGGCTGCAAGTGCAATGTCTGCCTGCCGTTGCCCCTTTAATGATTATCATTTGGTCTCCCCTCCAATTCCCCTGCCGTCAGGCATCCCAAGGGCAGTGTTGTGGTGCTTGTTCTTCTAGATGACTGTATTACCAGGCTGACTGAGCAACTCTTTTCTGCCACGCTTCTCGTGGTTCCACAACCATGTGCAGCTCCCCCTCTTTCACTGTGAGAAACCCAGGCGCTCGAGCTCCCCTACTAAGGTCAACAAGAAGATATGCATCCTGACAGTTGCACCCCATCTGAGGCCCAATAGCCTGGTGTGCATCCGTTAAGCAGGCTGTGCCTGGCGCATCCCCAAAAATTAGCCCTACGCAACTTGGACATGGAAATCTTTAATTTCCATCTGGAACGTTCTACCTCTCTGGGGACCTGTGCCCCTCTCCACAATTTCCCCGCTAACATTTCTGACCATATTATTTCCGCTGGACGAACCAGCCGTGCTACCACTGTAAGGCCTGATGCCATGCTCCCCAGGAGTGCTCTCCTGCCCATGCCCGTGAGATCGTTGCCATTGAGGTGAATGATCGCCGCATCTGGATGTCTCCCTGTCCAGTGCCCTCCTGATTGCAGCAGCAGTTAGTCCCACTTAATGCCAGGCTGTCCCAGTCATATTATTCTGGTGTGATGCAGCCATGGTAATCGATAGGCTTTCTTTTGTTCTGCTGTGTGGGTTGCAGCTTACCCCAACCTTTCATGGCTACACTGGTTACAAAAGAATTGATGGGGTCATTTTTATCTGCCAGTCTAGTGTAGAATGCAACTGCACTCAGGTGAGTCTGTGCCCAACTTCTCCTCTGCGTACGCCCTTGCTATGACATTTTGTACTTCTATCTCAGCCACCATGTTTACATCACTTACTCCCGTTATCCCTTAGAATGTTTCCCAACACTTACAATATTTCGGATTAGTTTTTTGGGAGAGCGCGTTCTTCACCACTGCTGTCAGGTTGGGTCTACCAGGTCTCAGAGGAGATCGGGTATGTGTGTCATCTCTCTGTCTGCACGTTGTGCCAGCTCCCTGAATCTCTGCCACTGAATACGAAAGAAGGCATCAGCAATAGTATTCTCAAAGCCAGGTATATGCCTTGCTTTAATCCCTATGTCCAGCTTCAACTGGCAGCCCACCAGGTGCCGTATCAGGCGCATCACTGTTGGGTTCTGTGCCGTTCCTAAGTTAATGGCTTGCAACACTGCATGATTGTCTGACCATAATGTCACTTGTTTGTTAGCTAGTCTTCCTCCCCATATTGAAAATGCCACTATGATGGGGAACAGCTCCAGTAGCGTGTCAAACCTTTTTGTTGCCAGCTGTGGGCCATTGTGCGGCAGTCCATGCTGACCATACCATGGCTCCAAACCCCTCATCCCCTGCTGCGTCTGAATAGTTAAAGTTGATTGGCTGATACCCACGGTTCTCTCCACATCAAGCTTCCATTGAATTTGCCTAGAACTTCCAACCACTTTGCCAAGTACTCTCTCACCCCTTTTGTTAACCTACCCCTGTGGTGCTTTTTTGTTAGACCCTGGTGACCCATGCTTTATGCCTGGCGAAAGGCCTGCCTGTGAGTCTCACTCTGCAGGCGAAATTGAGCTTCCCCAGCAATTTTTGCAGCTCCTGTAGTGAGGCCTCCCTCCTGCTAAGTGACTCCACCTCTTGCCTCAGCTCTGTAAGTTTTTCCTTTGGGAAACGGCATACCCCTGTAATCGTATCCAATTCAATACCCAGGAAGACTAGTCTGGTCACTGGGCCCTTCGTTTTTTCACTGGCCAAAGTGACTCCCTGTTCATCAGCCAGATTGCCGAATGCCTGCAATAATGCACCACATTCGGTTGTGTCCCTCCTTCCTCTGAATAGAAAATCATCTTGGTAATATGTACATCCTCCTCCTTTGTTTCAAGTCTGTAGTGCCCACTCTAAGAAACTGCTAAAAGCCTCAAAATATGTGCACAAGATGGCACACCACGTGGGTAGACATTTTTCATAGTAGAACCATTCTCCCAGCTTGAAACCCAAGAGGTGATAACTATCTGGGTGAACCGGGAGAAGTCGGAATGCTGACAATGTCCGCCTTGGCTAGCATGGCCCCCCTTTCCTGCTGCTTTGATCAGCTCATCCGCATCATCCACTGTTGCATAGGCCACAAAATATGCATCTTGATCTAGCCCATAGTTCACTGACTGCCCTGGTGGGTAAGACAAATGGTGTAGTAACCTAAATTTCTTATCCTCTTTTTTGGGGACTAAGCCTAGTGGGGAAACCATGCAATCGTCCAACACGGGTGGGGTGGGGTGGGGAGTTCGGAGGGGCCTGCCACCCCCACCATGGATAATTATTTGGCAGACTTTTCTTTGGCTATCCCTGTGTTTTCCCTGAGTGACTTAAGGTTGTTACAGCTGCGGGGCTCCAGAGGGCCTTGAAATGGTATCCTGAACCCCATAGTGAAGCCTTGTGCTAGAAGCTATCTGTCCTGCGCCCTCAGATAATTTGTGAGTAATTGAAGTAGCCTGTGTAAACATATAAGAGTGGGTACTCTGGATATATTCAGGTCATTATTGAGGGGTGGGCTGCTATTTTCTGGTTTCCTTATGGTCTCCCCCCTTTGCTTTCTGCACTCCACCAGTGGGGAGCTCCCCCACAGTTGCTGCAGTAGTGTCGAAATTTACAGGCCTTTCCCTAATCATTCCTGTCATACTTACAACAATTCATGGACACCCCTTTTTGCCCTTTAAAGCCTGTGAGGGGTTTGCCTTTTGCTTGCCGCCGGTAATCACATTTTCCCTTACTCCCATATGTGCAATAATTGTGCTCGCAAGTGGCCATCCTTCCCTGGCGGCTACCATGTGGTTTGTGTATCTCTCTACATCATGTTGGTCCCATTCAATAACTGTCCAGACTTGCATTTTCTCTGAACCCTTCATCGTACTGCAGCTATGTACCCCCCTGGATACTTCTGCTGCACTGAATGTCTCTGCTGCTCATGGAGGACCAGAGCTGCCTCACTTTTGGGACATTTTTCCGTAAAAAGATGCTGGCTAGAGTCCTAAATGCTCATCACCAGTTTTCTGTCATCCTTTCTACCTTGGGCTTTCCCATTTGTCCTCCTACTTCCTGTCGTGCATTGTCAGAACCAGCCCCACCTTGCGTACCTCTAGCATTGAGAAGATATTGATAAATGCTTTTCGCCAAATTCTTTCTTTGACTGTTAGTGGGATGAGACTGGGTAATCTGTTCCTTTTGCCATTACTGGTGGGTCCCCAGGGGACAGTCATATATAGGTGCTGGCTGGCTTATTCTGATCCCCTGATTGACCTGCCCCCTTTGCCCAAACTATTGTTGAGTCGTCACTTCCTCTGACCTGTTCTGCCTGTCCATCCTTGCTAACCTCTTGGCTCTTATTAGTGTCCTCCTCTGTACCCACGACTTCCGGGCGGTGGCCTGTGTCCCTTTTAGCTCTGCTGTCTGTTCCCGCCCTGGCATCCTGAACCTTTTGTTTATTGCCCGCTGAGCACCCTTTGCTCCCTGATGACCCTCCTAAGTATCCTATGCCAGGCGCCATGCCAGGCCAAGAGGAAGATGGGTACCCTACTGGGAGACCAGACCCTGCCCCTGGCCATGCCCACCAATTAGGAGGGCACTGTGCTGGACCTGTCTGCTCCTGGCACAGCCATGGCCCTAAGGTCCCGACCATGGCCCCTCCTGCTGGACTTGCATTTTGTGCCTCAGAGTTCATCTGCGGGCCATACTGTAGTGTGTTGATCACTCCCACTTGTGTCCAAAAACTTGACAAAGCCCCATTAGCTGTCCCTGAGCCCCTGTGACTGCACCTTTTGCACTGCACAATTGTCTCACCACGTTCTGTTGTCGCCAATATGTCCCCGTGCTCTGCAGTGGAGTCTACAGGCGATGCATGCCCAGGTGGTCGAAATGCTTCCTCTTCACTGGAGTTGCCCTACTCCTCACTGCAGCTCCAATAGGGCGCAGCTGTGAGCTGCAGTGGCAGTTCTCTCTCCCTTGACGCCCTGTAGACCCTTGCATTGCCGGGCCCTTTCTTTGCCCCTCGCTGGGCCATACCGCTCCTCAACCTTAGCTTTTGTTGGCCTTGGCTCTTTCACAGGGCTGCCGTTTTGGTTCAAGGCCAACCGTGTGACGGGCCGTTATGTGTAGCTGCCCTGCTGTTGCGTGCACCCTGGTTCCTCTATTCGCACTGTTCTTGTGCGCTCCTTGTTTGCCCATTTGCACGTACACCCATGCTTATCCTTTCTGCTCCACCATCAGCATGTCCTGCATATCTTCATCCAGCTCCAGTGAAGAAGACCCTCTGCTTCTTACTTGCAGCCTTCTCTTTTGTGCTGACTCGCTTTCGTGGTCCTCCAGTCTTGTAGGGCGCTTCCGCATCCTCTCTGTCATGATGTAACCTTTTTTGACCCCTCTCTGCAACCAACGATATGAGGCCAATACCCATTATTGTTCTGTTGTGTAGAGGGTGGTCCTGCCACTCACTAGCTTGCTTTTTAGGTTTGTGTTTTTGACCTCTCCTTGCAGCCAATGATAGGGGTTTTTCGGGTGGGTGCCTTTGCCTCTGCTTGTTATTGCTTTGTTATGTAGCAGGTGGTCCCACCCCCACTAGCTTGCTTTTTTGGTTTGCATTCCCCCAAACGTACAACCACAATGTCTCTCCTGCGAGGAGGAACCTTGCCCAGCTGTTCCTTTTTCTCCTAACTTGGCTGGGTCCCTAGCGTCTGCTTTTTGTCTCCCTCAAAACAAACGCTGCTAAACAATAGTGGTCACAAGTCCTTTCAGGTCAATTTCAATGCCTTCTGCCAGAAAGCGAAACCAAGCCACTTGTTCCTTGCAGCAGCCAAGCCCCCCCTCATTCACCCTGCAAGTTCATGACCCATGAAGCAACTAAATCGAGTGAAATCCGCTTCTAACAGCAATCGTACTGCTGCTCTCTGGTCCAGAAAATTCTTTAATGGAGAAGACTACCAATGCCAGCCGCCAATGCGCGAAAACTTTTCCGCGCTCCTTCAACGTTCTAGCGTTGCCCACCGCTCTTGATGCGGCCTTCAACACACCACCCGGCACAGCCCCCACATCCCTACTCGGGCTGGGAAGGTGATCAGGAGCGCAGGCAGATCAGTCAAGCCCCTGTGGGCCAGGCACCCTCCTCAACTCCTACGCTCCCAGGTGCTGCTCACTGTGGGCTCCAACACCACTGCTCCTGGCTCTCTCCTTCTCCCGATCGGCGCACTTCACACTGATCTGCCTTATTTTGTGTGCTAAGCCCAATGGCAAATAAGGTGCGGGCCAGGTGCGCACAGTCTCACCTCCTCTGCTCACAGGTGTGGCTCTTGCAGCAAGGTTGCTTGCTTCTCCTGCAGGGGATCCTCCGACACACTTCTTCGCTCTGCAGCCTTAACTCGCGGTGTTACTGTGCTGTTGCCCTCTGTTCTGACCCGTTTATCCCAGGGGGCGCTGTCCATGATTGGCTATTTTAAACCCCACCACTAATCACGGCGGGACCTTCTTTCACGAGATTTGCTTGTCTCCTGCTTTGTGTTCTTGCCCTCAGGGTGTGTTTGCCGTGGACCTCACCAGGGTCTGGCTACACCATTCAGCCTGAGGTTCTTTTCTGTCGTAAAATACTTTTCTGATAATCCTACATTAAAAAAAAAACTGTTGACTATCAGTTGACATTGCAGGCCTTTTTTGCCATTTGTAATCACTGAACTGCGTTGAATATTATCTGTATCATTGGCTATGTTACTTTGCACTAATCCTCTGTTGTGTTAAGTCAGTATTTGATAAATCTCTCTGAAGAGAGCACCTGTTCTTCTCTGTGGGATAATTCTAGTGAGCATGATTAGAAAATAAATCCATCAACGTTTTGTTAGGCGCAAAGATAATCATGTCTTAAAATAGCACGTTTCCCCAATAGTACGTCTTTCAGGAAATGTATATAGCATCTTTACATCAAATAGAAGGAAGATATGGGTCG